>NC_136661.1:4708813-5098813 GCF_903797595.1 Erithacus rubecula
CTATTTTTCAATTGCACTGTTTCCAGACATTTCAAAGTATTTTTTTCAAATCCTTAACACTGTGAATAAAATATGCACTTTTCATGTCTTGATGCCCATTCTTAATATCAAGAAATTAGCTGAAAACCTTATTTTAGTAAATATTGCCATTTTTCTTTAACTTGAATGGCTTTGACTTCCTTTTACTGGGTTGTGAAGCTGCTTTCCTTGAAGTTCTTCTTAGAAACATAGAAACAAGAACCTCTGGGATGATGATAGGCTGTTTCCCTCTTTGAACTGAGTACTCTGAAATCTGGGATATAACTTCACAGAGCAATAGTTCCATGCTAGCTGTTCTTCAACAGTTAAAAAATAGAGGGTCATAACACAGTAATATTCAGAGGAAACATTAGAGCACATGTATATGTGTATGTATATGTATATGTATATGTATATGTATATGTATATGTATATGCATATGTATATGTATATGTAAATGTATATGTATGTGTGCTGAAAATTACATGCACTTTATCAGGAAAACTCTATTTAAACAGGTCATTGTCTACTGAATAATGTTTTTATAGTAAAATGTATTTCTTAATGAGCTGTTGCTCTAAGTTGTTGGCATCTATTGAAACCTATTTTTTCATTTAAATCAAACACTTAAAAATACTAACGTGCAATGTGTGATGTACTTTTCCTAATACTTTGTATTTTTAAAGTAGTTACGTACCTTTGTAACATCTAAAGTGAAATATTGTCAAAAGTTTACTTCTACTCATCAAAGTTATCAACATTATGTAAACCATGAAGCCCTTAAAATATTAGGGTTTTTTTCTAAAAAAATAAAGACCATGCATTTCAATTGTTACATTTCTCAACCAGTGCTGAAATGCACTTAAGATTTCTTGGTGGGTGAGAGCAAGACTAACAATAAAAGGCAGCCCTCTGTATTTTGAATAATCCTACAGAATCAAGTACCAAATTGTCTAAATGTCTAATTGCATTGTTTTACTTGAAGAACCTAAGTAATACAGCAGTATTAATCTCTAAATGGTAGTATTTTTTCTATAGATTATCACCATCATTTTGTAGAACACTAATTAAATTTGAAGGCCTTCTTAAGAAAGGCTTTGCTGAAGATAAATCATAAGCCAAAACAAGTGAAGCAAAAAGGAAGTGAAAATCTGCCAGCTGACTAATGTCCTTAGTCTCTGCACTCTACTTAAAAATGTACTAATCCTCAGCATATAGTTTGCTCCATTTTCATGGTTCTAAATGCCATAATTGAAGGGTTTTTTGGGCTGCACTTGTTGATTTAAGAAATACTAACCTGTATGTTTTGTTCAATCAGCATCTTTTTCCAGCTTTGGTAATACAGGACACATATCTCCAACAGATACGTGATCCACAGATCTCTGTATCTCTTAACTTTCTTTTCGGTTTTGTAAACAAGAAGTCAAACTGCCCGTCTCATCAGGGCTCCACATTCTACATTCAGAATACACACTTTTGGTTCTTCTTACATAGCTTTTAATGGACATAGAATACTGCTTAAACATCATCTAGTTCTAAGCCCTGTCCTAAGGGTAAGGATATATTCCACTTGATAGATTGCTTAAAGCTCCATCCAGCCTGACCTTGACTACTTCCAGGGATTGGGCATCTACAGCTTCTCTGGGAAATCTGTTCTAGAATTTCACCACACTCACAGTAGAGAAGTTCTCCCTATCATCTAATCTTAATGTGCCTTCTTTCAAGTTAAAGCCATTCTTGTTAAAGCATTACTACATGCCCTTGTAAAATGTCCTTCTATTACCTTTCTGTAGGTCCCATCATATACCAGAAGACTTCTATAAGGTCCCTCACAGTTTTCTTCAGCTGAACAATCCAAACTCTTTCAGATTGGCTTTATCAGAGGCACTCCTCCTCTCTGATCTTTATGACTCTTTTCTGGATTCATTAGTTTAGAAGCAGATTTTACTTCTGGGTCCAGTCTAATTCATTTTAAAAGACAAAAATTTTTAGACATAACCACCATGATGTCTATAAAATCAGTCCTATTTCCTACCTCTCCTGGCGACATTTGGTCCTTGCTATTTGCCTATTTTCTGCAATAGACAAGAGTCTATCTTTTATTTTATTGCTATACGCATGGCAGAGTGATGGGAAAACAGATTTCCCACAGCAGTGATGCTTCAATGCAATCAGTGGTCTTTCCAGGATAAAATATTTCAATTTTAAGATCACCCTGTGTTTTCCTTTCTTTTCTCTAACAAACTGCTACTATTTTCTAAAATTTTTAGCTTTCCAAATGTCTTAGATTATTTTGCATATGGTATAAGAACCAAGATACATGGCACTCCATATTGAAAAATAGGGTGCTATTGAACTATAGCACTTTTTAATCGCTGTATAATCTGCTTAGCTACCATATATGAATGAGATAAATTGAGGGTTGAACTTCTTTCCAGCCTGCAAAACCATAACAATTTGTCTCTTGCAGACATACAAGCACTAAAAATGAAAAATGAGCAGATACACGAATCTTGATTTTCCGCTTGTATAGTACATGCCTGTTGCTGCCTGGAGGAATTTGCATCCCAGTGGAGAACAGAGTAGGAAAGTTTATATGAAGAGACCTCTCTTTTATTCTCAGTCACCATTCCACATTTCACACAGTACTTTATGAAATGACAAGAAGAAGTCCATGAATTAAAGGAGGTATTGAAGTATAGTTTCCAGAATTGTTGCTTTCACTCTCTTTTTTTTTTTGACACAACAATAATGAGCCACCCATAAAGGACACCCATATGTATCCTATAGACCCAAATTTGAAGTACAAATTAGTGTTTTTTTAATTGTTTTTATATATTTTTATATATTAATACATACATATTATATATTAATACAATAATTTATATTTAAATTTGTATAAAGTGTGAAATAAATAGGATTTAAACATTTAGATCTAAATTTATTTCTTAAAAATCTATGTTTGATTTTGCCTTGAGTAAGTATCTTTCACATTACAGCAACCTTTGTGAAACTGTTGATGAGCCTGACTTTCTTTTTCACCACCCTGTATGCAACAAATTATTAGCCAGCTACCACAAAATACCACACCAGACAAGAAGAATTAGGTTGTGATGTGCAGAGGCATTAGAAGAAAAGGTTGACAGATATTATAGAGAAGGTATTGGAGTTAAGAATTATATCAGCTGGATCACTGGCTTTCTGGAAAGTCACTGAGCTTGTGGGAGACTATACCTACACACAGACACAGGATTTCATTCTTGTTTTTGGTTATCTGAAATTTACTTACAGAAAGGACAGTGTTAGAGTATTTATGTTCCCTCCATGATCCTAAGTTATTTGAAGCTATTTTATCTGTTAAGGTGCTTGACTTCTGTGTTTTGACAGTTCCTAACATATCAACATGCTGAAAATTGTGTTAGGTATTTATTTATCTGCTTGTTTAGGTACCTAAATACCTTTTGAAAACATGACCTCATGAACCGCACAACTATTAGGCTTTCACTCTCTGCTCCTACTATTCCCAAATCATGTGAAAGAGAGGATAGATTACTACAAATCCTAGGAAGTCCTATGGGAATGTTAAATGCCTTGAATCAGGTTATTAAATGCATGTACAGTAACTGCTTGCTGCTCCTGGCTTTCATTTGGGAAAAGCTATCGTCATTATCTTTGTAACTCAGCAGCTGGAACCTCACAGCCTTGAAAATGTCCTCACATTTTGAAAAAACAGTCAACCATGTTGCACCTTAAAAGACTGAATACCAGCATTGTACAAGTTTAATCAGGTTTTACACACATCTGGCTTCTGCAATACAGCCTGTGTGAGGAAAGTATGCATTCTGTCACTTCCTATCGATAAGGAGATAAATAGAAACAGGACAAATCCACTGGATATCCGTGCTCAAGCATTAGGCTAAAGAAAAAATAAATCCCTGCAGCATTTAATTTCCAGATTTTTTTCTATTGATAATACAATCGCAACTAGAAATCTCATAAGCAAATATTGCTGTTTTCAGTTAGATTATTATTGGACTTATTCCCTGGAAAAAAAAATCACATCTTTAAGGGTGTAAAAGTATTCTCCTATTTTGAAAATTAAAGTTTAAACTTCAGCTAAATAAATGTGACTAATTTTCAATGCTTGATAGCTTCAGATCTTAGCATAAATCAGGCTAGAAAAGACCCACGTCCCTAGCCCAAACTCTTGTCCAGAGAAGAGCCAGTTCTGGGCTCAGACCATGACAGTCAACACTTCATCCAGCTGGGGCACAAAATTCCCCATAGTTAGAGACAGTCCAGCCTCCTGGAGCTCCTGTCAAAAATCTGCTCCTTATCTCTAGCCTGAGCTGGACTCCAGCTTCTGTCATGGCTTTCATCCTCTTTGTGTGTGCCACTGTGGAGACACCATTTGCATCTCCTCCACTCCCTTACAGTCATACTCAGCATGCCACTGGGTACCCCCAAAACTCTCTCTTTTGCCAGTAGAAAGGCCCAGCACTGCAGCCTCTCCTTGCATGGCTAGGGCTTCTGCCCCACCTTGGTGGCTTCTGCTGATTTCATTCTGATTTATCCATATTTTTCTTGCATTAGAAGCACAAAAATAAAGAGTGTATCTACATGTGATACATCAAACACTGATTCCTTTGTGCTGTACCCCAGCTCACACCACCCCAGGTGCTGCTATCCCTGCTGGCTGTGGAACAGCTGACTGCTGCAGCTTGCTGTCCAGCAAGGTGCTGGGCCATCTCCACAAAACTGCTTCTCATTCCAATAGGGCTGTTGCTGCAGGACTTAGTTTTAGAGCTGGCCTCTGAGATGAATTTCACTTGCACCACCTCCCTTCCATCTGTCCAGGTCAACAGAAGGCAGAGTGGCCCTCAAGTGTGTCAAATGTTTGCCTCTTGCTGTCATGAGCAAACTTAATGGGTGTGCTCTGCATTCTCTCCTCCAGGTTACTGAAATGCCTAACCAGAACAAGTCATACGGTAGACCTTGCACTGCACAACTTAGTGACACCTTCCAGGCAGAGTACAGCCCAGTTAACTGTGTCCCTGTGAGTCCTACCACCTCAACTGGTTTTCACTAGTTGTCATCACATCCAGATTCTGATCTCCTAACTTGTACCTAACTTGATGCAGTCAAGACAAAGGACATCTATGTCCACAAGTCCAGTCATTGTTTCACCAGAGGCAGTGAGGTTAAAAATCCATACTAAATCCATCTTGTTCCAAGTCCCAAAATGTGATTCCAAAAGTGAAGTCAACCCCTGTCTACAGTTTTTCCATTTGTTCTGTTTGAACTTTGTACAAAATGCATGGTTTGTAAAGTCATTGGAGGGCCTTTCCCAGTCTGCTTGACTTACAAGAGATGTCAGAGAATGGCCTTGCCAAAGATACTATCTCAATTGTGTCTTAAAAGATTGTATTGGTGTGAGACAATTTTAAGTGGTGAGCACTTTAATCCCTGGTTTAACCAAATCATTTCCACCAATAAGGAGAAATGTATACAAGTAGATTTAATTTTTTTTTTTTTTAATGACAGTTACATAAAAAAACCCCAAAACAGCAACAGGCAAAAAATAACAGTATTAGTCACTACTTTCAAAGTTGCTGAAATCTCAGTGACACTCCAGAAACTTAGAATGACAGAGTAACATCTCCTGAAGTTGGCACCTTCCACAGATGGTGGTGCAGGGAGACAAAAGGGAAATTGACCAAAAGGACAAACCCCTCTCAACTCAACCTTCCCCGTTACACACAAACAGGAAGGTGGAATCTTGCAAGGCATTTCTACTGGCATTTGGGAACTGCCAGCCTGTGTGGGGTTAGAGCTGACACTCACTACTGCCTCCTGCCACCCACTGTATCCTTTGATGTTGATGCTGCTGCTTTGGGTCCCTGCTCCAATGGGCGGGGGGAGGAATGGACTCTCAGGCATTGATATATGGTGGCCTGAGCCAAGACTTACTCTTACTCTGCACCATAAAGAGGTGTTGCAAAATTCACTCTGGAACAATTGCAAAATACAGCTTCTCGGTTTATACAGTGTCCAGTAGAGCCAAGAGGGAAGAGTGAACTCTGCATGTGCAATCTGACTTTAAAAAGACCAGCACCGTTTGGCCTGTGATTCATTTCTGGATACAGGGTCTAAAAGAGACAGTAAGAATTGCTGGGCACAGATGGGTATGGAATTGTCGTGGGTCTAGCACTGGCCAAATTGCTAATGTATCCATTAGAATTATTTACTCATTACTCATTGCTGTGAGATAGGATTAGGAGGAAGACAAAACAGGCTCAAACTTTAAAGGGTATAAAGAAAAACTTTATTACTAAACTACAAGAATAACTATAAGAAAACTAACTATAAGAAAAAAAATAATCAGAACAAAACTTTCATAACATTTCTCCTCCTCCCACAACTTCTTTTCTTTCACACTGACAACATACAGAAACAAATCAGTCAGTTTACAATCTCTAAAAACAGTCTTTCACCAATTTACTTGGGAGAGGAGTTTCTATCTTCAATCTATTGAGATTTCTCCACAAGAAACAGTTTCTTTGTGGCCTTGATGTCACAGTGAATCAGCCATCCAGGAGAATGGAAATCTGATCACTGTGTAAAAATCCCTTCCTTGACTAACAGTCTTCTCACAACCATTATTGAGGACCATGTCAACTTATGGGGTACACTTTAAGTATTACAACAGTTCAAACAAAACCTCTCTACATCTTTGAAAGCAAAGGTCCTTCTTCTTCGCTTCCTGGAGAGTAACAGGGGTCTGCTCTCTATTCAGACTTAATGGGACCACAGTCACTTCAACATCTGCTTACTTTAGCAAAAATGTCTCTGCTCATATCTACAGTGTGAACATTTCACCCACCCCATAACACCTTTCTGAGTTATAGGGAAACAGGTGTTTCTTCTCCACATCTTAAAAGAAAAAAGAAAAAAAAAGAAAAAAATTTTAAAAAGAATAAAAAAAAGAAACTTCAGCCCAAGACTGAGGCATTACATCACTCCCTTCCATCTGGGACCTGACTCTCTGTTGTCTGACCTAGGCGTTTTCCTGCTGTTTCTGTGTGTATCTTGATCTCAGTCCTTTTCTTTCACTCAGGAGAGAGAACAAAGAGTGGGCAGTGAAAGAGTCAGTGCCTTGCTCAGGCCTGCAGATGGTTATGTGATCTCTTCCGGGTCGTGGCCGGGAGCTCTTAACCATACAGAATCTTTTCAGCGGCCTCTGGGCTGGACTATGATCTTAGCCGGGGCCCAAAAGGTGGTGCGTTGTTTGGCTGCATTCCATTCATAAGGGGAGGGCCCGGCTCAGCCTCCCCGCCGCCCTCCAAAGCCACGACAGGCACACAGGGAGGCGAGCGGCGGGGTGGCCGCTGCCCGGAGCTGCTCTCCCGGGATATGAGCAGCGGCGGCATTTCTGCCGCCCTGGGGGTGAGGGGGGAGCAGCCAGGATCTCAGCGGCCGATGGCCTCCCCTCCTCCTGGCCCAGCAATCGCTGGGGCCCAGCCCTGCCGGGACAGTTCCCAGTCCTGCCGGGACAGTTCCCCCATCCCGGCCCGGGCGCGCAGAGGGGCCAGGCCAGGCTGTTACCTGTACTGAGGCGGGAAGGGAAAAAGAGCTTTCCCGGGGTTTGTTCGCTTTTCAATGTGAATCTCAGAGGCATGTCCACCTCCTTCAGTAGTTTAACAGGTTGAAAGTTCTCAAAACCAATCACTGATTGTTTTTTGTCAGACATAGAGGACAAAACTGCTCATCTCTGAAAAAAACACTTCCCTGGTTTGTCTTTAGTGCCAAACCAGCAGATAAATACATCATCATTTTGGGTTACAGCCCATCAGATAGAGATCAAACAGATCAGTGAAATTCTCTCAAGTAAACCTCAACTCATCCACTGTTAGCAATTTCACACTTTGAACACTTCTAATTAATCATGGAGATCTGGGAGATCCTGCTGGTGAAGTCTGACCAAAAGAAGGAAAGAAGGCACAGAACGCCTCAGCCTCAGCTCTGTCTCCTTTCAGTAAATCACCTCTCCCATTCAGCACATCCTTGTTCAGTCCTTTTTTGCAACTGTAGAATTTCTTCTTGGTTTGGATGTTACAGTGATATTTCTCAACCTAGTTGGACTTATGTCTTCTTAGCACCAAACCTTCATATCTGTGTTGATTCATTGTTTCATATCTGCAGGAGTTTCTAAACTCATCCTTTCTAGACTTTCCCTTCTTTCAGTTCTGTTGTGCTGTCTTTTTGCCTTGGAGCTTTGTCATGAGTTCCCTGTTTAGCCAACCTTCCAGTATGTCCATTTGTCTCTCTAGATACCATGGTAGACTGCTCTGACACTTGGTAGAGCTGTCCTTAAAGGCTGCCACCTTCCTAATTGACTGTGCTTTCCAGTGGTATCTACCCTGGATGCTCATTTACCAAATCTGCCAAAATCTACTTTAGTAATGAGCCAAAAGAGACAAATCTGCTTATTTGATGCCCTGTACTTTGTTACTCTTTCTTCATTTGTTTCCAAATCTTGTATTTTCTGGTAAAACAAACACTACAGCTAAGATACTATTGATTGCCACATGTCCAGCCTTTTCCTTCTGAGGGGATAGCAGATCCAACTGTTTATTTCCTCTAATGTATTCATTCAGTGTTTTTTCAATGGCCAGGCCCAGTACTCTTCAGAAGTGTTGACTGCTTGTGTCCTGTTATTTGCCCTTTGACCAGATGTCAGAGAGCCTAAAGCCTATGTGAGAAAGAGCGTTTGTGACACAGTTATTTTAGGAAGGCATTGTCCACATTGTCACCCTGACGAATGGTCTGTAGCACACTCCTGCCACAGTGGAGTGTGGCAGACCTGTTATCGAGCCTAGAATCCTAAACCCTCAGTGAGCCTGCTGTCTGTCCCACAGATGAGCTACACACAGCTCAGCTGTCACTTTAGATCAAAGGCAGCTCCCATTTTGTCCTCACCTCCTATCTTTCCAGAAGAGCTCACATCTACCAATTGCTCACTCTGGCTGTGGAAGTTAAGCCATCTGCCATTGCAACTTTGTCAGTGTTTTCTGCTTGCTCATACATTTCCAGAAGCTTCTACTTTTTTTCCCAGGCTGAGAGCATTTTGTGTGAAGAAGAGGTCTGTTGACCTCATGTGATACACTTTAGTGTCCCTTTGCCCTGTTTCATCAGTCCTGAGGCTTCCTTTGCTCCCACCATCCTATGCAGTTCACCATCCAACCCTTCTGCTCTTGTTTGCATTTGATTTTGAGTCATAATCTCCCTCCTTTGTCTCAACAGCCCAAACCTTTCCTCACCACATTTACAAGGTTTTTAGGTAAGAGTGCTCTTTCCCATTTTAGTAGTTGGATTCTGTCTTCCCTTAACTCCTTGACCCTCAGAAAGGGTCCCAAATCTATGCCCTGGGGCACATCCCCATTGTTGCTTAGTATGATCTGTTGCATCCAGAGGTTAACAGACCTCTTCTTCACACAATCCAGTGAGATGAAAACTTCATGGTACAGGTACTAAGGCGGCTGACTAGGAAAGACGTTCTTGATTTGTTGCTTATTATAGAGAGGGTTTTAGGAGTGTTGTAGTGATTGGTGACTATCTTACCCACAGTTACCACAAGGCAATCAAGTATAAAATATCTGTTAACAGGAGCGAAAGAACCCTCAGTTCTGGACATGAGGAGAGCAAAATTCAGGCTGTGGTCAGGAACCAATGGGTAAGGTCCCTTGGGAAAATGTTTTTGGATGTGCTAGTGTCCATCAGTGCTGGTCACTATTTAAACTCCGCCTCCAAAAGTCACAGCAACAGGCAATTCCAAAGCATTAGAAGTCAAGCAGACAAGTCAGAAGGCTGGCTTGTCTGAGCAGGGATCTCTTTTTCAAGATAAGGCAAAAAGGAATGTGTGTGCCCTGTAGAAACAAAGTCAGGTGAATGTGAGAAGAATACGGAGATGCTGCCCACCACTGTAGAGAGAAAATTCATGTGAGCAAACCTCAATTGGGGTTGAAGATGGCCAGAACTGTGGGGGACAAGAGAAAGAGGGTGTTTAAATACATTAATGGCCAAAGGCATTGCAGAAGTTATATCCTCAGGATGAAGATTATCACCTCACAAACAAGGAAGGGATCACAGAACCAGTCTGGAAGAGTTCAAGAAGTTTTTGTATAATGCACCCAGGTACATGGTGTTATCCTTGGAACTATCTTGTGCAGAGCCAGGAGCTGGACTTTGATGATCCTTGTGGGTCCCTTCCAGTTCAGTTTAATCATATTCTATGATTCTGTAACTCTGCTTGTGGCACCAGACTACGCCAATGCATGCATCCTTACCGGGCACCAGCCAAGACATCTAGTTCATCCCTTGGCAAAGGCTGGCTGCAAACTAAATCTGAAATGCAATTTTATGGGGAGGAGCACTTGCCAGAGATGAGTGATAGAGCTTGCCAGGAGCAAAACTGTCCCAGTGACCGTTTCTAGGCAGCCTAAGGTTCCTAGAGAAATTTCTAACTATCTCAGAAGCAGAGCCCAAACCAGAGTCTGGTGCACAAACTCCAAACTCTTCCCTCTGCTGAGCTCTTTGGATGTGACTTTTATGTAAGACTAAACCATCATTAATGCAACCGTATTTTTCCTAGGTTCTTAGGCATAAAGTACATGGCAGCTGAGGAGAAAATCAGAACATTCAGAGTATCTGTTACTACTATATGAAAATGAAAAATTAGATGCAATTCCATTGTGCGTCGCTTAGTTGAGTCAGCTGCACATTGCTGTACCATCATGTGGAACAGAAACATTTGATTTTCTTCCTTTTTGAGTAGCAGAAGCAAAAATAGGCAGAAATGTGAGATGTCATCTCTTCCTGTTCAAGCACGGCAACTTTTGAAGCAGAACACACAGAATGAAGGAGCTGTGATTTTTTTCCCCATCCACTGTGTTCCTGAGAGTAGGCATGCAGGTATGTGGAAGAAAAGTGCTTTGTCTTGGGTCACGCCGGAATTTAAAGAGAGATTTAGATGAATGAGCTTTTATTTGAGACAAGTGCTGTAGAATTTGAATACCAAAAACTCTTCATAGAGAGCTGCAAAGCTTCCAGAGGGCAACCACAGCACTAGTCAGAGCACTAAGAGAATCCAAGTTGGAAAGAATTGTTTTTGTTCTCTTTACATTTAAATAGAATAAGGCCACAACTCATTGCTGTAGTGTGATTTTTACTAAGGTTAGAAGAGCTTTCCATCCACAGAGAGTATCTTCACTGATTTTGCTTCTCCTTCCTTGGTGGAAAATTGATGCAATTGAACACAGCACAGACATAGTGTGTGGGTCCATTATTTTTTCATCCTGAAATATAACTTGGTACATTGTGTAGAGAGGATGTTTTCCAGTGAGAATGTACAGCTAAGCTGCCTTTGCCATATTATGGCTAGTTATATTCTATATGTATTTTTGAGAAATGTGCCCAAATGCAGACTAAAAGCACTTCTGGTCATGGGGTAGGAGACCTTAATGTTTTATGAATTGAAAGATAAAACAGTGCCTTTATATTTCTGAAATTAAATTCATTTGAAAAGCCCTGTAGTGCTGGTATCATCTGGAATAATTACAGTGATGACTTCCCTATTCAATAAACCTCTTTTGAAGCATTGTATTAGTGATTGTGGGTCACCTCAACAGGGACAAAATTGTCACACACAGAGAAGAGTGAAAACATGGAGTCACAGTGGCACAAGTTGCAGATTCAATCAGAAAATCACTGCTAAAAGTACTTCAAACTCCCTGTGCCAGGAAAGAAAGTCTCTATTAGCATAATTATGAATTTTGTTTCAAAAGCTGAAACTTGCAGGAGAACAAAGATGGATATAAGATGGGGAATGGTGATGTTTCAGACTTTTGCAGAATTTGAAAAGAAACATCACATAGCTGATTCTACAGTTGCTCTTCTGATTTATTCACACAAATCTGCACAATTATTTCTGATCACAATGAGATGCTGGCTACAAACATTTGAAATTCAGCATTTGCTCTTGCTTAACATTTTTCATTGGCATGGTCCTGTCTGGAACATTTATACATTAACTTTGCAAAATATTTGACATAAGTCATACTTACCTAGATTTTTTTTTAAGTAATGCCACATGGAATTACAGTTAAGTACTTAAAAATTCACTGATATGTTAAATAGTTCTTATACTTGTCATTACCTGAAAAGCTTTTTAGGTTTAGTAAAGGACTTTTTATTTTCCTGAGGATTGTCGTTATGTCACTCTTGAGTCAATGTCCGTCAATAAGAAATGTGATCAGTAAAACCTAGCATAAATCCGACTACAAAAAGATTGCTATTTTTTAGTTTAGGTAACTTTATTTCTAAGGCTCTACAAGGAGAAGCAGATGTCATTTATGTAATTTATTTGCTATGGGCTTGTTGCTATCGGGCACTCTGTTTATATCTGTTTATATCTGTTACTGTTTATATCACGACTAATTTTGGTGTTATACAGAAAGTCACTTCTTTGCAAATCTGGGTAATCTGGGTGCCTAGTTTCAATAAGCAAAATCATTTAGGCTCTATGTTCCATTATTTTGTGTTATGTGAATTAATCACATTTGGAAAAAGGACAAGTTTCTTTAGAGTCAGATTCATGACTTCTTATCTTTTTCTAATCCTTGTTGACCAGTGTGTTTTTCTACATAAATAGTGATCTTGTCTTGGCTCAAACAGAAGGAAACCAGAGAGTATTTTTTTTTCCACTCAAATTCTATTGTGTAAATTGTACTAGCTCTTGACAGATCCTTAACTCAAGTGCCTCTGTGTTCACTAGGAAAATCCTACATGCACTATTAATTAGGCAGAGTTTGGGTGATATGAGTCTGCAGAGAAGCCCTCCAGCTGCCCAGGGCAACACTGGTGGAAGAGAAAGATGAAAGGGTATGAATGTCAGGCAAGTAGAGCAAGGAGTGAGTCATCCACTAAGGAAGTGCTCTACCGAGACCTTGCAGAAGGACAGCACTGCTGATATAGGACCCTTACTGGTATCCCGCTGACAAAGGCAGAGGAATTCTTATTTTTAAAACTCTTATCTAAAGCCTAATCACTTGAATCAGTTTTGTCCTTCCTAAGGCTGTTTTTTGGGGGGTTTTCAGCCTTTTACAGAAAGAGTTGTTTTTGACCATGTGATGGGGAAAAGTGAATCCCCTTGTCTTTCAGTTACTGACTTACAGGCTCTTTCAGAACAAAAAAAAAAAGAAAAATCCAGCCCCCCGTTTGCATTTGTTATCTCTGCCTGTTCTTAGTAGACTTAAAATATGACAAGAAGCAGTAGCATCAGGACGTCATGAGAGGGATTATTGAAATATTGTCAAGATATTAACATTTCACAAACCTTTCAACTCCTGATCAGACTCCACTTTCCAGCTTTCCTGCTTAATAAAACAGAGGTTTGAACACTAATCCATTGATAATGAAAACCGGATGCTCATTTAATCCTTTACTGTCTCTACTTGTTCTCACTGCCTCCTGTCATTATGCAAGCGCTACTTGTTTAGAGAACTGCAAAACGTATCTGGGACATAAACTTTCCTTTTAAATCAGGACTTCAAATGACATCCCTATCATTTTTGTATGTTCCCTTCCATAATGTGTTATTTTGCTGAGGTACATTCTCTAACCTTGTTGACAATACTGCATCTAAGTGTTATCTTTACTGGGGAAAAAAAAAGACACATTTAATAGACTCTTGGGGTTTTAATTTTCAGTAATTTGGATAGGATGAAGGTAAAGCAATATTTGTGGCTGTGAATTATTATTTATTTACATCTCACTGAAGTTCCCCCTAGAATGCTATGGTTGGGTCATATGCCTTTAAATATGCAGGCGAAACAGATGAATTGAAAATTCTGTTGACAGGTAAATGTGAATCATCTCTTTTCATTCAAAGGAAAATAATCAGGCTCTTTTCAAATAATGTAAAATGTAAAATGATTGCCTTTTGGGGAGGAGGCAGGCTTATCAGCATCTCTTCTATAGAAAATGATTTCCATTTTGTAGCTGAAGGAACATATGCTGCAGCTTATCTTGTCACTTGACTGCAGTTTTTGATATTTATTAACAGTTGATTTCCTGTAGATGTTTTTTCCTGTTTCTCTTCTCTCATCTCACCAATCAATTATTTTCCTGAAAATGACATCTGCCCTTCTTTTTTATTCTCATTTCCATAAAGAAGATTATTTTATTACTGGTTTCAGTATGACTACCAGCCCTGGTTTTACACATGATTTATAAGAGACTATCTCAGGCTCCACTTTCTCCTTCACCCAGCTTTCTCCTGGTAATTTTTATCCAAGTCCATGACCCCAGGATTGTGTAGTCATTGCACTGAGGCATCAAATGAATTATGTCTTCAGGGAAAAACTTAGTATTCGTTAGAGATTTCCATGGAGTAAAAGCAAGGCAAACTAAAGGATATACAATTGTATACAGCATCTTCAAGAAGACTGCTACAAAACTAGAGGCCTGCTGCACATTAGCTTGGTGTCCTAGGAGTACTAATGTTCTGCATCTATGACTGGCAAAATCAAGAGTCTTGTAAGCTCTTGCTCTACAGTTAGGCTTTCAAAGATTATTAAAAAAAAAACCAGCTTTCCCCCTTCTTGCTTCAGATGTATCAGCTCGCAATTTTCATAGTCTCGTATCTTTCAGTTCTCTGCTTTAGCCTTTGATGTATGTTGGGTTTGCACTGTTCTTTTTTAATATGACTCATCTTGAAGAAATAGGAAAGAATGGCATATAATTTGCCCCCCTTTTTAGGTAATAAAACATGTTAGAAAAGGTATCTTCTTTGATCGCAAATTGATAAAGCATAGTAGAGCCTTGGCCCGCTACTTAAAATGCCATTCTCCACACAAAAAGGCACGACAAGCTGCACATAAAAGATGTTACTCCTGAAGGCAGTACTGGATTCCAGATCATTTGCTTTCATGAGAACTGATTACATGAAATATTCCTGCTTTGCTGTGTTACTATACTGCTTACCTCTTCAAGCTGATACTTTAAAGTTGCTAATGCATAGTTGCCCAACATTTTTCTTGTCGGAACACTGTATGTACTAGTTTATCTGTGAAACGTCTGTGAGAAAAGTGAGTGACCTACAGAAGAAAAATAGTTGTTCTTGTAAGTTTATAAAAAGTCATTAAAAGCATGTAAATTATACATATTGTGTAGAAATCCATGTGATAATAGGTAGGAAGGAAGGTTACATGGCTGCTATTTGTTGGGGGAGGGGAAAAAAATATAAGAAATCTTCAATTGGTTTCAAAAAAAGGAGAAAAATAATTATCCTGAAAGGCCTATTTCAAAAACTAAAACCAAAACTTGGATATTAATTAATTTTCTCGAGTCCTGGAAACAGAAATATTTCAGTTGAGTTAACATAGAAGAACTCTGTGAGGATACATGTTCACAGAATAGCAGGAGAAGTATGAGGTGCCCATTCCTTCATCATTGTCAGTAACACGATGGTGATGCAGACAGAACCACAGTCAGGTTTTCCAACCTTTAACCTTCTTCGTTGCAAGCATCACACAAAAAAGACCCACTGATGTGAATGCACATTTAGCCCTGGTACATATAGGAAACTACTGCTGAAACCCCAATTTCCCTGTTAAAGAAATACACATCTACCTGTACCTTGCAAATAGTTAAGTAGCAATTTGCACTAGACACGTGCAGAACTAGAGGGAAGGAAGCATGTAAATGGTGAAGCAGAGTGAATGGCTGTAATAAAGAGACATTTTGATCTTATCAGCATCATTAGTGCAAAAGTAAGAGTCAGATGAAGTATCATGTTTGTTAAGAATAGTTTCAAGTGCTTAAGTTTAATGGAGGAAACAGAAAAAACAACCCTAACCCCAGAAATATTTAGAATACTAACCAGGCTGAAATGAACAGTGCAAGAAATCATATAAATTAAGCAAGTATTAATTCAGCTCTCTGGTCTTATGAACTGCAAAATTTCACAGTTTTTTAATTATTATTTTGGTCTTATATTATGCATCATAAATATTTAGAAGTTTCTAAATGTTTTCTTAATTGTTTGTTAATCTATTATTGCAACAGATTGTACATTGACTCTCTATAATCTGAATTTCCAAAATAGCTATTGTAAGGGTTTTCAAAAACAAATCAGTAGTTGTGAACATTTTTTTGCCCTAAGATATTTATAAAAGGCTCTATGTGAAGGTTAAGGTAGTCTGTACAATTCTTACCCAAACTATTGCTGAATTTTTATAACAACACAGAAGTTTCTAAAATTATTATAATTTTAGTACTCTCAGCTCTCCCATATTTTTTGTGTTTGTAAACAGTTTTCTGTCTTTCCTGTATTTATTGTAAATTACCAAATACAGGCATGCTTAGAAAATCACTGAACTTGATACTACTCCATCAAGGCATAAAAACTTTACACCATAAAGTATTTTTAAAAACTGGCTAAATCATCAGAAAACAATGTAAAAGTGGAGCGCAAACTCTGATGTTGTAAAGGTTTGAAACCCAGCTGGGAAATTAAACCCTGCTGAAACTGTTGTTTTTCCCCTGCCCATTTGATAATGGAGCAACACTAGGAAAGATTCTAAGTTGGAATCACAAAGTACTGCAAATCACAATACCCACAGTATTATTAGGAAATACCCAGCAGTATTATTGTTAATTAATATATATATACGAAAAAGAGAGGTTGTTTTAACCATAAAAAGGAGTTCATCACTGAATCTTGCTCCTACTCATCAAAAATCCCCAAACCAATGAAAACTGGGACAGATACCAAACCCCAAACAGGAAAACTTTCATTTCTAGCTCAGCTTTTTCCTGCCAAAACCGTACCCTGAGCAGAGATGTGGATGGTATGGAATTAAACAGCGCTAGAAACTCCACTCTGCTTTTTTCTCTATATCCAGGACAGATGCAAAAAACCTCAAAACCCCTCCTGTTTTAGGTGAATTTTTATTGTAAACTCTCAAATGCCTAATTTTTCTTACCATCAGTTCACATATTTTAATTTTAATATTTTCTGGACTTTTTGTTGGTTTAGGGATTAAAAGAATAGTACCACTTTTGTTCCATGAAAATTTTAGAGATGTAGTAATAAAGCAAATGGCCTTCACTTGCACTAGCTGTATAAAGTAAAAAAGAATGGGGAAAAGGCAAAATATTTGAAATATATGGGGTAAAAAGATGTATATGACAATTTTTTATGTGTAGTAAGAAATGTAATTTATTTTCTGAGCACTTTCTCTGTGAAGCAGAGCAGTTGATACACTTAGTTTCAACACACTGTAACTAAAATAAATTCAGAGAGGAATTAAGCATTGAAATATTTTTGTTGGTTATAAGTGATAGGAACTGTCAAAAGCTTTTTTAGGTTTTCATTTGCTCTTCATCATCTGACTCCACTAGAAAAGTAAAATATCTTGTGTTTATATTTCTAGTATATAAAAACTTTAACATTTCCTAGTCTTTTTCTCACTGTCTGTATGTAATTACTTAATTACTGTAATGGTATGAAGAAGAAATGAATTTTTCTTTTGGCTGCTTATACACTGGGAAAATCTTTATGCTCTGTAGCATTTCAGTTTTCTGAAACGAAAACTGTTGTACTGACTCTTGGCAGAAAGTGAGGAACTTCAGTAATCTATCCCAGAAAACCCTCTTGCTCAGAATTTTCTGTTTCATGTCAATATCCATGTGTGTCCTGAGTCATGCCATTTATTGGCATTACTACTCAGCAATGAACATTTCTATTAATGTATCTTCGCATCTCTGGTTTTAAGGATTCATGCTCCATTTTGTGAAATTGTCAAAAATACATTGGTGCAAAAAAATTTTCTATAAACAAAATCTAGCAGCTGTATGCATTGGTCTTCTTCAGTATAAGTGTACCATAGAGAGCCAGTCAAGTAAAGCCCTACAAGATATGAATCTAATCTGCCTTAACAGAGGACTGTGTCGAACTCATTTCTTTACAAAGCCCTTGTAGCATTTCCTCCTGTGTGATCTGGGCATTATCAGCTGCTTCACAGGAGAGGAGTGAGAATAAAGATATTACGGGAAGACACTGTTGCCGCAATAGTAAGGAGAAAGTTTTTGACTCGTTATATATGTCCCTAGTGTGTTCCTTTGCCTAAGAGGTGGCATTTTAAATTTAGAAATCTTGTCATTGTCTTTCCATAGGTTTTCTTGTTTATGCTCCATTCCTCTCTGTCTCAATTTGTTGAATGCCAGAAATTGTATTCCTTTAGGTGTTCTTTACTCTTCCTACAGAAAATAAAACTACTTATTTTATTTTATCTTATCATAGTATATATTTCCTTACTGCAAATAAGAAGTTAAAAGTAGAGATTAAACAGACAAGAACAGATATTAGGATTCCTGGATTAGGAAAAATGGAAAGCAATGAGATCTAAAGAGTTAAATCTTTCAAGAGAAGCAGCAGAGGCTTGTAGATATCAAGACTGATTTAGTTGCTGGATTTATGACATTTATTAGTCCTGGGCAGAAGTCTCAAGTATATATACATACAATTTTTTTTTTTTTTTTTTTTTTTTTTTTAGTGCTTTTAGAAGACCAATGACTTTTGATAATGAGTGAATAAACCAAGGAAAGATATCAGCAAATAGATTTAAAAGATTTGCAATTATTTTAAATTCTGTTAACTAACAGTAAGGGAATTACTTAATGCATTGGCTGCGTCTTGGTACTCTGACCTGAATGACAGCTTGTTATATGGTCCTGGCTGAACACTTTGTCCCTCCCATCTCTACATAAGCAAGTTATTTTTCAGGCTGGTGTACCTTTGTGCTATTAAATATTCTTTGTGATCTGTGGGTGTAGACTTTGTTTCTTTCATTTTTTTCAGCAAGCAGCAGATATATACTGTGCAGAGTTCAATTTCCTAAGGTAGGCACCTAATGCTGTTTCCAGTGCACTAAAATATGTGAGCATTCATGTATGACTGGCAGATATGATATAATGATTACAGGGAACCCTCCTCCTTGTGAGTGTCAGCTGGAGGGTAGGTGAGACAGTCAAACAGACATCTATGTTAAGGCAAGTAACTCCTGTCCATCTGTTTTTCAGTCATATAAAAATTCTGATTGCCTGGTGTGATCAACAGGATTCCTGACACTGGTTGCTGTACTGCATTGGATATCCTCCATTTGTAGCTTCATGTGCCTTCTAGCACATGAGACAGTGAAAGATGTCATAATTCTGAAAGTGATTAAGTCATTTTCAACACTACATTAGATCATCTGTCCCCATTGCTTTTTTTTCCTTAGAAAAAGGAGAAAAATGCCCTTATACATTGTGGTAACTCTGTGGAGGAAGGGAAAAAGCAGACACATAGACCAAAAAGGCAGCAAAACCTTTCTGTGAAAGAAAGAAACTGCAAGATTCATGGTAAAAGTAATGTCCAATACTGCTGCCTTCATTAAACATAGCCTTGGAATTTTGCCTCTTGCATTTTACTAAACCTTAATATTAGCTGCTAACAATTATGGTGATTTAAATATAAAATTGGATAATTTGCCTGCACTGAGTTACAATTTAGTTGTTGGGTTTTTTTTTTTTTTGTCCAAGATGACTGGCTTCAGGATTGAGTTCTTCAGTTTCTCTAAATGTCTGCAAATTATCTGAAGTCCAAGATAGTAAATGTTTAGTGTTTTGGACAATATCATTATGATTAATTTCCTTTTTTTGCACTTATTTATTACACAGAATCATAGGGTCCTTAGGTATCATCTCACTCCAATCTCCTGACAGGGACATCTTCCACTAGGCCAAGTGGTTCAAAGTCCCATCCATCCTGGTCTTGAATACTTCCAGGGGTAGGGCACCAACAGTTTCTCAAAGCAATGTGTTCTAGCACCTCACCATCCTCAAAGGAGAGAATTTCTACTGTATATTTAATCTAAATCCTTCGGTCTTCAACTGGTTACCTCTCACTCTACCACTACAATATCTGATAAAGAGTCACTCCCCATCTCTTTTGTCGGCCCCTGTTAGGTGCTGGAAGGTGCTACATGGTCTCCCCAGAGTCTCTTCTTGTCTAGACTTGTGATGGGTTGACGCTGGCCAAATGCCAGTGCACCTATGAAAATTATTTATTCATTTTCCTCTGCTATAATTGAGCAGAGAAGGGTGAAAGAAAACTCATGGGGTGAGATAAAGATTAGGAGAAAAACACTTTAAGGGCAAAACAGGCTTTGTGAATAAGTGTGAATAAGACTCATGACATGCCTTTGCTTTTCTAATTTTAATTTTCATTTGATACAACAAAACTGATTGTATTAATTCCTTAAACTAGTTTCAAAGAGTGGCTATTTTATTTTTCTTCACCATTCTGTAATTCTATCATAAACATTCAAAATTCAGCAACTTGTAGTACTGTTTCCAACAGCTAAAATTCTGGAGACAAAAGAAGTCTGTTTCTTGCTTAAGCAGATGATATTAGACTATCATCAACAACATATTAATTATATCTCACATAGTCTTTTTTTGTCAGACAATCATTCAAGAAATTTTGGTTTCCCAGTCAGTCACTTAATCATGGCAGTGAAACTGGGGCGCTGTTTGTTGTCTTCACAAGAGATTAAGTTTTGGCCTTCAGTTAGTCAGTCTGAGCCAGCACTAATATAATTCACAACTGGAAGAAGACAATCAATTAATCAATACCATAATTTGGAACTGACCACAGCACTAACACTCATAGCTATTAGACTTACTGACTGACACCTTTTAGGATTAATGAGGTAGCAAGCGCAGGCAAACTAAAGATTCATTTAAAGACTTTTTTGTTCTGAGATCAAGCTGCCTACTCTATTTTGTCATTTTTTAACTTAGATATGTCATTGAGAAACACTAATCTAAATACAGAGTACTGAAAATAGAAAATTGCTCTACCACTGATGGATTAGAAGCACTGATAGAGCTCCTCCAGAGATTCGCTTGTTGGT
Organism: Erithacus rubecula; assembly: GCF_903797595.1. NCBI lineage: Eukaryota > Metazoa > Chordata > Aves > Passeriformes > Muscicapidae > Erithacus > Erithacus rubecula. The sequence goes on from NC_136661.1 coordinate 4,729,852, forward strand.
TTAAAGTGGGTTAATTCTATGCTAGCATCCATATTGTCTCATTACAAAATATAAACACCATTTTAGAGAAAGATGGCATTTCCATTTTAACTTGCACATTCATCTGGATTTTTTTTTTCTTTTTTCCCTTTTTTTTTTTTTTTTGCCTTTGAAATCAGATCAAACCTCATGTTTTCAGGATTTCCTGCTCAAAAACATTACATATGATTTATCCCAGGCCTGTTAACAGAGAGCATTTTTGAAAAAACTGTTAATGTCTCTCCAGTTAATCTTCAAATATTTATCTTTTGGCTAGTTTTTCAGTAGACCAATTATGACTCCATTGATGACACTAAAATTAGATAGAATCATAGAATAATAGAATATTCTGAGTTGCAAAAGATTCACAAGAATTATTGAGTCCTCTTCATACACAGGACCACTCCAAGAATCATACCATGTGCCTGACAAGGCTGTACAAACACACCTTGAACTCTGCCAGGCTGGTGCTTCCAGTGCCCAGCTACACTCTGGGTGAGGAACTTTTTTCTGGTATCAAAGCTAAACCTTCTCTATCATAAATTCAGGACATTACCTTGGGTCCTGTCCAGGCATTGCAGAGAAGACATCAGTGCCTGCCCCTCCTCTTCCCATTGTAAGGAAGCTGTGAACTGTAATGGATTCTCCCCAAGCTCTTCTTCAGGCTGAAAAAGCCAAGTGACCTCAACTTCTCTTCATAAGGCTTACCCTCTAGACCTTTCATTGTCTTCATAGTTCTCCTTTGGATATTCTCCAGTAGTTATATCTCTCTCTTATATTATGGCACCCAGAGCTGCCCCTAGCACTCAAGGTGAGGCTGCCCCAGCACAGAGCAGAATGGGACAATTCCCTCCCTTGCCTGGCTGGCCATGCTGTACCTGATGCCCCCTGGACATGCTTAGCTCTCTTGGCTCCAGGGTACTGCGGGTTCGTGTTCAACTTGCCATCAACCAGGATCCCATGTCCCTATCTACAGCATTGCTCTCCTGCCTCTCATTCCTCAGTCCATGCACGTATCTGGGCTTGTCCTTCTCAGGTGCAGAATCTGGTACCTGTCTTTGTTAAACTTCACATGGTTGGTGAAAGTCAAGCCTTCTGATTTGTTTTCTTCTTTATCAAATACATTTTTACCAAAGCAGAAGTTAGTAAATACATTACAATTTTATTTTGATAATTTTTACAGGTTTATTCTTGTCTTCTTTTAGGATAAAAAGAACACAGGATCTCTAGCATTCTGCATATGAGAGTAGAGTAAGGCTATCTCACTCCTTACTGACAGGATAATCAAGCCCACATAAACTCCAACTAAAAAAAAAAAAAATAAGTATCTGCTTGCATCCTGCTGGCTTGTTATCATGCTTTTACTACACAGAAATTGGTTACCTTATCAGTACCTTTCATGGTGCTGTGCATGCAGTTGCTTCTGCAGCTGTTCATGTCTCAGCTTTAAGCTCGGAAGCAGAAGCCAATACCTTTTCAGAGGAGCTGGATGAGAGCCTGGAAAACACTGTCCCAGTTAAAAGCAGCTCCTTTCTAGTAAACTAAACTGTAATTTCCACATATCTTAGTTTAATCATATTACCTGATGGAAACACTATGCAGCAGCAATAGTTCCCCAACTTGAGCTACAAAAAGTTCTCTTTTATTAACTTATAACAAATTTCAGAATGCTACCAAAATAAGGCATGAAAATGATTGGTCTCTGGCATAAGAAACAGCAAATCAGTTTTTCTAAAGACCTGAATTCCCATATCAGTGAAACCAGACCTTTAAAAAACATTTAGCTCTAAGGCAACCACTTTTAGTTCTTACTAACTTTTGTGCAGTCTTCCAAGAGTGGAAAAAACTGCAAAGAAATATCTTGATGATCTCTCTGTTAAAGACATTATATGGCTTCTGGCCATCTTGGTGCCCAATAACCCTTTAAAAATATATATCAAATTTTCATTAATATGAAGCATTGGCCATGTAGCAGATTAAACAAAGAGACTGCCTTCTGGTTTGCATATATTCTTTTGTAAAGAGTTTGTTTCACTGTATTTTCTTACATACACCTGATTCTGGTATATATAGAATAGCATAGAGGTTTATTTAGCATAATATGGGTGAAATATTCTCAGTTTTAAGAATCAAAAAAGTTCCCTGATTCCCTTTAAAAATTATTAAATTTAAAATAACTGAAAAAGGAATAGGTGTTTTCAGTTGAGTTATTTTTCTTAAGTTTCCCCCTTCCACTGCTGATCAATCACGTTTAGGATTTCTTCATTCTGAATATTCGTTTTTAATTTTGTTTTATATCAATGTTATCTTAATCAAAACCCAAAAAATAAGGAGGAATGGGAAAAGAAGGGAAATATCTACACAAGGAACACAGCTAGGTAACCCATATACCATTAGTTTGGATGCAGTGTAGGTTAATTGATAGATATATCAGGCACTTACTTAGAGTTTGTTTCAATTTATGCACCTGGCTTTTCTCTCTTTGTTCTCTGTATATACATGTGTCTCTATATGTATAAATAGTATGTATGTATGAATATATTTACCTATGCATATATATGAATCACAGCTTCATGCTTACTGGTTATTTTTGATAGCCAGCCCAGAGCAAAAGCAACATACAGAGTATGCACACAGAGCAACAGCATCAGTGCTTCCCCAGCACCAGCACTCAGTGAGCACCTGTACTGTCTTGGGACTGGTGGGAGAACCCTATCTACAGAATCTCCCTCCTTCAGGCTGCAGTTTATACAAATCAGTTATTTTGGTTTTGGTCTTACTGGCGCTTGCTATCCTTCTTATGTCCCCTTCCTCCTCTTCATACACCAAATTCTGGCTCATATTCCATGATTTGATGACCAGCAATGGACCACAGTTGACTTGCTTGTGGCCTAGGGCCTCCTATATCATGCTGTTCCTGGTTTTTCAAGGTCCACTAGGACCCATTTGTATTCTGGCATAAGAGGTAGCTCGTTCTACAAAGAACTACATACTATTATGGTTTGTTAGTCCCTATGGATATATGTGTTCCAGAAGAGTTTTTAACAGTACTATATATTACATAAACAGATGCATATCACTGGAACTTAGACAAAGTTGCCCTATTACTCTTCAATATCATGAAAGTATAAGGCAAGATTGTTTAGGTATTAAAAGGAGAAAGATACCAGAGGAAAGTTTTCTTGAGTGTTAGTCTCAATTTAAGCTTTTCGGCCACTGAAGGGAGCTCTTCTGACTTTTCATAACCTAAGTATATTTGCAAAGAAAATTAGTAGCTATTTTTAGTTGAACTTATTGATGTATTTAGCTAAAACATTTCATCTTCATACAGAAACATTTCATATATATATATCCTGTATATATCCCAAACAGATTTTTTGTTGAGATTTACGGTTTGTTTTTAATTTAAAAAATTGTTAAAGGCTTATATTTTAGCCTCTGCTTTAATGCAGCTGATGTTTTCACTTTGGCAAGGAGAATGTGGTATTGTAATAAATGGCTGTAATTGCTCTGACTATTATTAGTTGGTAGAACAGTGGTAAAGTATTCTTTAATTTATCATCGTACTGCACGCAGTCACTATGAAGACCCTATTGTTACCAGTAAGAAGAAACTTTGAAGTGGAAAAAGCTGCTGCTCTGTATCACTACCATTGACCAGTTCCCTGGATACACTTAGGTACACCTGACTAAAGCTTTCATTGGAAAATGGATTGCTTCAAGTAACTCAGAAGGCCTAATATATAGTCTACCTCATTTATTTTTCAAAGATAGTGAAGTCAGTCATCCCGCAAAGTGGCAACATTTTTCTCTCTACACACAGAGAAAAAAAAAAAGTCCTTGTGGGCTCTGCTGGTACTGTACTGAATATAATCAGCCTGCTTTTCTTTCACTCAGAAAACAAGATAGAGAAAACCTATGGTCCAGTTTATTTTATCTATCTTGTTGCCTCATGATCTTTCCCTCCAAAACGTGTTGGCTCCCTGAAGAGGAAGATACATCCATTACCTTAAAGTTGGAATAGTTTGAAAGAACTGGAGAAATGGGACAGAGATAGGCATAGCACAGCAAAAGGTCTTGATACAATATTTATGTTAGCATACATTATAACTGTATGAATATTATGGGCTGACTGGAAATTTAAAATATTATAAGTATATATAATTTTAAAAATTTATACTATATATTATGTTAATATTATGCACTAAAAACAACCACTATAATTATTATTATTTTAAGAAAAGCTCCATTTTAGTTCTTGTTTTCTTCTCATTCCGGAAGAATATTCATGCAGAGCACCCCACTGTATTACACAAAAAATGTGCTCTGCATTCATACCACTGCCTCCTCTCAGTGGAATTCACCTTTAAATATTAACTCAGAAAAGTGCGGAATTACATTTACCATGCTTTATTGATTTCCTAAATATGTTGGTATATGATTAAAATTAATTTAGCTGTGGTGGTGTGGCTTGGTTTGATGCACTTTGCTTTACTTTCCTTTGCTTCGTTTTTTTCTGAATCTGAAACTTATTTTAGATTCATTCATTAGAATTGCAGTAATGTGTAGGGAAGGATTTTCAAAACATATATGCTATTAATGATGCACTTCTGTCTTCAGCTCAAGCTCTGATAACACCTCTCATTTTCTCCTGGCGGGACAAAAGCAGAAGAAATTACACACCATAACTGACTGACATTGTAATTGAAATTCAATAAACAATTCTGTTGGCAATACATAGACAGGAATAGACTCTGTCTCACTCACTTTTAACTGTGCTGATGCTTTGTCAGGCTAATCAGAGTTGCCTTTTAGAAATGAAGACCAGCTCACAATAGAAGTCCAAGGACACAGTTCTGTCAAATATGATACTACTGTCACCAGAGAGACTGCTCACTATACAAATATGCTTTTACTCCTGTTGAGTCCTGGGGCTATTCCATCAAAGCAGGGATTTTACTGTATACATATTTCTGAGTGTGTTTTGTTAAAATTATGACTGTATGGTGAGGCTTCTGTGAAGAGCTTGGAGAAGATAGTGCTATGTTGCAGCTGGCCCAACAGCTGCTGTATATGCTTATCTCGAGAGCCTATATTTTCAAGTACATATATTCAATGGTGTTTTGTAATAAATCATTTGCTCACTAGTTTTAATACCTTATTAAAGGTATTAAAATACATTAGCACTTTCAAATCCATTATCATGCAGTGTTTTTCAAAAATTTTGGAGAATACTTGAAATGCAAAATAAATAGTGATCTTACTACAGATGTCCTTAGGCATTCATTCTGTGACATACTCAATACTACAAGAAAAATAATATGAGACAGATGGTTTCCCCTGCTGAAGTAGAAGCTGAATCTTCTAAGTATTTTTTAAATTAATTTTACATTTCGATGTCTTTCTACTTTGCCATTAAAATCTTTCTGTCCTGTAACCAATGAAATGTCTAAGTCATGCACTTTCATCTGTAAATTGAAAAAATTAAGAAATGTAAATCTCCATGGAAAAAAATGGCAGTGAAATAGCGTTAGGGATGTTCTTTCTTCTGTAAAGAAAATAAAAATGTAGATTAAAGCTAAATCTGAACTGATATGATTTCTTCTAAGGGAAAATGTAAGTCTTACAAAACATTTAAATCTAACAAAGGTCTTCTAGTTCTTATTTAAATTTTCATATATGTTTTCAAAATAAAATAAGGTACAAATAAAGTATGTCTTTCACCAATTTAGTTTCTTAATAAATAATTTAAATTTATTTTTTCTTATTAATGACATACAAAAATTAATGTTGACTAGGAAACAAGCTAATAAACTATGGAATGGAGAATTAACAAATGTCTTTTTCTGATGATTAAAAATAAATTGAAGTCATCATGTAGGAAACATGATTTTCTAACATAAATAACCACTTAAAGGGAAAAACTAACAGATTTTTAGACAGTTAGGAGAAGTCACCAAAAATAAAAAGAAAAAAGGGAAGGATCACAAAGAGATCTCACAAATAGATATTTTGTGAATTTGCTTTCTTGATAGACTTTTTGAGAGACAATAGTTCATTTCCTAGAGAAAGTTCCATAGATGCCTGCTCTGCACTCCATTCTTCTGAAGTGCTTTAGAAACATTTTTGAGTTTCAGAATGGTGGCTTTTTTTCTGGACTGTTTTCTGATTTGGCATCCTTGGTGTAAAACAGAGTATAGAACAGATAATTTGTGGTTTGTTTTATGATTTGATTAGACAGTGTACATGAATAGTAATACTGAGGATGTCAGCAATGATATCTTGACAAGCAGTTAAAAAAATAATTTGGGCATCTTATTAAAACACAAAGGTGATTAGATGGAATGAAGATATAGAGAATATAACTTTACCAGAATACCAGGAGAAGTGACTGAATATTTTTCTACAACAACAAAAGAAGGGAAAAAACATAATCTGTGATTTTATACGTATATTTCCACAATAAAAAACTTTATGGGACTTCTTTCTCTCTTTTATGAACAAATATATCTCACTAGGTCAATGTGCTTCCTGTAAAAATCAGAAAACTATCTCACTAAATATCTCACCATTAGATAGAAAAATTGCACCAATGTTATTACATTCAATATTACATCAGGCGACCTCTTCCTACGGAATGGAAAAAAAAGTATTAATATAGCTGTGTTGTAATTTGGCAATGTTTTGTAGGAGTGAAAGTGAGGATTTGGAAAATGCAATCAAATGCTATATAAAAAATTATTTATATTTTTTTCCTTTCATTTTTTATTCTTAAGCTCAAAATCATAAGAAATGTTGAAGAATTTTTTGTAAGATTTCCAATAATAAATTAATCTTGGTAATTATTTTAACTTTGATTTATGCTTAGATGTAAAATTATGTATCTATCACAATTTGTGTGTTTGTGTACCCCAGAAGTACTTCCATTCCAAGGATACTCCTACAAGTTGTTCAGAATTATAGAAAAAGTTCATGAAAAGCAATCCTTGATAATTTTTGCAAGTCCTGAAGGTTAAATCCTGTTAATTGAAGGCCTATGGCTACCAGTCTTGAAGATCTGTGCTCAGGTATTCCTAAACTTCTTGAAAAGGGACTCAGTCTTGCTGAGTTCTTAATCCTTGCATTCCTGGTGCTCCATTATTCCCACCCTCGAGTGTTGAAGACCATTGACATTGCACATGGTAGGATCTCTTAAGCAGCCAAATCATTGATTTTGTGAAAACTTTATGTCCCCTGGACACAAAACTATGTGTAAAGCATGCAACCCATTACAGCAAAGCAAACTAAGAAAAGCTGAAATGCAAACAATCAGTTGTTCTTCTCCACAGTAAAATACAATCAAGCACTATTCTAGAGCTGAAGAAATACCAATCTGAATGTCCATCATTGCAGATGGGCTAAATCCTCATCAAATCTATGCCTAATGAAAACCCTCGTTATGTATATATTCTTATTTTTAATGTGCCTTTCTCTATTTTTATATCTAAGAAAATAATACATGCAATACATACACTTCTGTGGATGATTATGCACTAGCAAGACATGCTGAGTCTACTGTAATTACTAAGGATGCCTTTGGTGTTTTAATATAGGGAACTTAAACTACGCTATCTGTAGTTCAGTGTAGTTCTTTTAGAGATTTTTTTAAAATAAATAGAGTAATAAAATTCTATGATATTTTAATGGGCATATAATAGTAAAGTGCGCACACTGAAAATTATTCATGTGTCCTTACCAAAATGAGATTCCCTCCTGTGGTTTCTTCTTTCTCTTCCCTTTAAACTAACAACATAATGATACAACTATTGTGGAAGATGAGACTGTACCACATGCCTGTCCAAAGGCTGTGTCATTCATCAGTCAGACATATAAAAGTGCCAAAGAATCTCAATAGAATTTTACTTTGGGATGACAGAACATGTTTTGCACTACATGAGCTTTGGATTCTAGAATTTTTTTTTTCAGATCACAGATACCGTTCATATAGTGATTCCTTTTAATCCTGAAGGATCAGTCTGATTACATATAAAGTATCATCGAAATATCCCTTGTGAAATACAGCAGTTATTTTAACACCATACATTTTTTGAAAAGAAAATAGAAAAATATCATAGAAATTTAAATCACAGAATAGATTTAGAGAAACCATTGGCAATTTCCTTTTCTTCTTTAAAAAAATAGATGCGTGTCCTTTTAAAGATACTTATAAATGGCAAGGACATCAGGTTTGACCTATCTCAAAAAGTTCAGATCAGTGAAAGAATCTCTTTCATGTAAAACACTGAGAGGAATATAGACATAGGATTTCACTCAAGAGGCAAAGTGGTAATGAATACCCTAATCTCCAGAAGTTCTAATGGAAATAATAAAAATATTTTTCTAGATATTCCTTTTTTCTCCTTAAAGTTATCCTGCAGAGTAACCCTCTGTATTATCTGATCTCTTGCTTTTGGTCAGCACAAATTATAAGTAATATTTTACTAGTCACTAACATATCTTTGAAGCTCTCATGACAGAAATAATGGCTTAGTATGAGACATTAAGCTGTCACAGTGTTAGGAGTGATGTAGTATTTGTAATTTAGATGTTAAAGCAACAAAAAACTGCAGAATTCATGAAAATGTGAGTATTCTGAAAGCGTATACCTTTTGTTCATTCATGCTTCAGAATTTCTGTTTTATAAAATCTGCTTTGCATATCAGCATTTATCTAAACAGCAGATAAGGATATACTGATTTTAAGTCTGAAAAGCCTGAAACATAAAACTTGTCGAAGCATGAAGTTTAAATTAATTTGGAGATTCACAAGTGTTCACACATCAGGGATCACAGCAATATTCTTTCTTTTGTTTTGTTTATCAATAAAATTACTCAATACAATAATGCTCACATGAAAACAAGGTCAGATTTTAAGAAATATTTGAAGGCATTGTTTGCCATATGGGAAGGTCCATATTTCTGGCTTGCTTGGGTTGCCAGCAGCTGAGAAAAGTGAGAGTGAAAATGGTCATAGAGAAATTCTTTCTTCTCAACAGGAGACACTTGCACAGACAAGTCCCATTTAACCCTTACATGCACCTGTTGGACTCTGATGGCATTAAAAGTTTTTAGTATGCTTTTTTACAATATTCTGTGACATAACTGGATGAAAAAATTACCAAAAAACCCCAAAATCAAGCCAAACTAAACAAAACAACAACAACAAAAAAGTCACCAACCAAAGAAAACATCCAAAGAGAAAGAAAAAGGGAAGTGTCTTTTGGAGGGGAGTGGTAAGACACACTGACTCTGAATGTTTCAGAAAGTGCCCTAGTTATTTAGTATATTTTCACATGGTGTTTACCTTTTTACAGCACATTTTCTGTACAGTCAAGAAATCAAAATTAAGACCTTGTAGTCTGAGAATAATTAAAATATTTTAAATCTTATGCAGTAGGAAAGGAATAGTCAAAACTCTATGTAAAGTTAAAAGGACAAAGGTTTACAAAGGGAACCTTTGACAATTAAAGGAATCTTGGACATTAAAGACAAAGAGATGCTTTGTTTTGTTTTCCCAAGTATTGCACTCTCTTAAATGTAAAAACATGTATTTTGCAATGAAAAAAACTTCTTATTATCATAAAATATTTAATTGAGATATGGCACTAATTAGATGGATTTAAACACTTTTTTATTCACATAAGCCTTCATTAAAGTGCAAAGCATGACAACAATAACCTTTCTTCAAATCTGTTACAGGGCATTTATTTCTAAAAAGACAAAATCTTTCATGGCATCAAAACATTTTTGAAGAAACAATGCTGACAACTTTAAAGGAGACACTATACTTCATACCTTTAAAAAAGCAGCATTGAGTTAGTAAGAATGCCATATTATTTAAAATACCCCACTATTTTAAAAACAGATTTTTAACTAAAAAGAGGTCTCTAATATCACTTTCTAGTAGAAACATTAAAATATGCCACTGTGTTTATGTGTATCAGTCATCAGTTTCTAGGTAATACAGAACTTAAAAAATGTCAGAACCTTTCATAAAATACTTCTCTAATGTGTTCAGCAGGGTTCAATTACTTACAGAAGATGTGAAAATATTATGTGTGTGCCTAAAAAACATTCCTCTCCCATGAAAACTGCCTGATTGTCTTCTCTTGTCACAACCAAAAAGACAGTTCTTTGTACTTGCACATACACTCTAGTTATAAAAATGGTGAATTTTTACCAACTGAACAATGGCTAAAAATAATCTATGTGCACTAATATTTGCAGAATTTAGGAGGATGGAGAAGGGATATTTTTTATATAGGAAAATATTTTATCCAAATTTCATTAACATACATAATTTTTCTATAAAATATATTGAATTATATTATTTTTATAATTACTAAAATTGCATATCAACCCTAGCACTGACTTCAGCAGCTATTCCTTTACATTGCACTGCAATAATTCTGTGAGTTACCACTTTGAAATTCACTCAGTTTGCACGAGGACATGATTTTATGTGTTGGGAGCATTCTTCTTTATGATTTTAGAAACATGTTGCTCAGTGCCATCAGTAGGTAATACTATATTTGTAAACAGCCTCCTGTGGTTGGATATACAATATAAGGGTGTAGGTATGTGTGGCCATGTACACTTGCACATATGCTCTTTCTTCACTTACACTGAAAACCTGTAACTCAAATGTGCTCATAAAAGTGATTAGAGAATGGAAAATATTCTCATCAGCTGGACAAAATACCTGTGAATTGGCTGCCAATTGTACATAGTATGCATAAGAGGAGCAGCAATTGCTACAATTTTTTAGCTCTAAGACAACATATTGATGGTAACTCCTTTTTATTTTTTTTTGTGAGTAAATTTCTAATTATTCATTACAACTGTTTAAAGGCAAGATATTTGACTTAAACATAGAGGCATTTTTACAGGGATTTTTGGAAAGTGGTAATGAGTTGCAATTTCAAATATAATTTTCTTTGAAATGGATCTCTTCAGCAATGTGTGTGTGTCTGTGTGTGTGTGTATGTGTACATGTACATATACATATACATATACTTAACAATATCCATCCCTTACTGCTCACTAGTGTTGATGTTGACAGCAGTCTTGAGCTCCACTGCAATTGTATTTTTAAAGTGATAGATTTCACTAGCAGTGCTATTTCAACCACAGAATGATAGGAATAATTTTAAAATGTGATGAAACAATTTTCTTATGTTGCTTAATGACAATGTTGCCTATGCAGTCTGCCAAATTACCATTAAGGGATATTTTAAATCACTTCAATAAATCTTAAAATGATTTTCAGATATCACTTAATGCTTTCCAGTTGACATAACAAATGAACCATTTCAGATTTCATTGAAAGCTCTTTAGTATATGTCATCAGTCTGTTTTGGAAGACTTTCAAAATGTGACAAATTGCAGTAAATCATTTTGAGACACCCCAGCAGCATTTATACAATTCTAAAGTATTATGAGAGCTTTGTAAATCATTGTAGATTGCATATCAACCTGTGGTTTTGTCACATAACAGAAGCAACAGAAATAAAAATCTGACTTGGTGAAACATTCCCTTTTCCATCATATAATTTTGTTTAGCAGTTTTTTGTGTTGACGTATTTTGAATCTGCAATGATGAGAAGAGCTAGCTTCAAAATTAGTTTGTTCAAAATTTGTATGGAATGACATGATACCAGTCCTCATGAAAGAACTGACCACATTATTATTCCCTATAAAACAATGCTGGCAGTCTTAGACTAACTATGGTCAAGATGTAGAAGATGCATTTTTAAATTACGTAGCTAGTGAAAGCTGTTTAAAAGTATTTATAATGGATGAAATATAAAAATTGCTGTGATTTGTATTTTTTCACTTCTACAACATATGCAATATAGACTAAGATGTATTTTTCACCCTAAGAATATTTTTAAAATGTACACTAAAAATATTATAAAATGTGATCTATTATTTGTACTTTGCATGCAAAATAAAAATACAATAAAGCATAATAAATAACAAATCTGGGATTACCACTCAAATTATTGTGCTGACATTCACTAATATTACACACTTTAAAAAAAAAAAATTTTCTGGGTCTATTTTTATTTCATCATCTGACCACAATTGAATATCTATGTTTCTCTTTTCTTGAACTGAAAGTCTGATTCAAAGGTCAAAACTGACTGAATTTTATTCATGTCACTTCACTGATGGCAGTGCTAATAAAGAACCAGTTGTGAATTTTTTTCCTGAAACTTTATGGGTATCTATGGAAACAGATACTACTTCTTCCAGACTACAAAGGGTCTCATCAGATTGGAAAATATTCATATCAATATTCATATAATAGTAGAACCTAGACAATATAAAATAATGTACATATTTATATAACCATTTCCTGGCCAGAGAAGCCTGATGGTGTAGTACTACTGTTGTAAGCATAGGATGCTCAAACATCCACAGAACAGAAATGGCAAGTACAACTCACACACAGTGTGTGATAGATAAGCTTTCTTGTGCAGCTCTACCAGTGTATTTAATTTCTGACCTGTGAAGCCTTGCTTTTCTGGTCCTAAAACTTTCAAGAGCACAGATTATCAGTCATGCAGAAATGTATTCTGATTTTGTGATATAGACAAATGTTCACTGAAGATTAAATTAAGAACCAAACTCACTGCATGTGTGACAGTACAAATGTCTACACAAATTGCTAGTGGAGAAAACTTGAAGCACTGAACCACCATGACATCTACTTTTATAATGTCTGGGGCTGTGTTTTTAATTAAATTTCCTCTTTTGCTAATCTCTATTTGCAAAATTTGGGAAGCCATGTCTGTCAGCATTTTTAACATAGAGGACATATCAGAAGTAAGAATGAGGACAGAAAAGGAAAAAGGCTCAGAATTTTTGTTCTATGCCTTAGAGAGTGACTCTTGCCTCTTAAAGAGAAAAAAGATCTTCCAGGTTACTTTATCATCATAGACACCTTGCTATCCTATACGAAAGGAATATTTTCTGACATCTACAACTTAGGAAAAAAAAAAAGTATTGAGTTCAACTTCCTTCAAAGCATTCCATTAGGCTAGAAGAAGAACAATATATTTGCTCCCTAAAGTTAGCATTGTATGATAAAAATAACTATGAGAAATAGGGAAGCCATCAGACCAACAGCTGTTTTTTAGCATCTCCCAGTACTGTTATCACATGGGAGTGGGCAAATGATTTTGCACTAAAAGATTCATCACATTTGTGTGAAAAAAAAGAACATGAGTGTTGTAAGGAAAGCAATTTTATTGTTTCAGTAAATTGTTCAAAAACTAAAAATCTGTGATGCCATGTTTATCTAAACAAGCAGTAAGTTTTAGCATGGACAATATACATACATTATACTTTCATTCACTACCCATACTTGTCTGCTTTTCCTTATAATGATCAGTGTATTCCTTATCTCTGAAAATAATTTCTCCAGTAGTTTTGTCCATTTTGTTCAGTTTCTTCTGTGATTTCTTTTTAGGTTGCAAATGTTAGATACCCTATATAAAAAATTTAAAAATAATTTTAAAGAGAAAGAGAGAGAAAAGAAACCCTCAAAATCTAAAAAAACCTCATCCCTTCTTTGAAAAGCCAAATCATCTCAATTCTTTAAAGCAATCTGAGTTTGTCAGCTTTTTCTAGTGTCTTGGAGATAAACTTCTGAAGTAGATTTTCTGAGGGAAATAGGGATTTTGCCAGGATTGTCTGTTTAAGCTCACCTGTATTCACAAAATATAACACTTATTATACTTATTATACAGGTAAGTGAAAGACCAAGTAATATAATATTACAGCGACCACAAGCTGAAATAGTTTTTTTTTTTTAATAATTAGATAAGACAACAACAGGAGGTTTGTTTTCAAGATTAACTCTAAAATCATAAATTAACTTTGTGCAGAAGTAAAGAGACTGTTAAAATTCACAATATTGTTTGGAATAAGTTGTGAATATGAATCAGGCTAAAAAAGAGACATGCGTGACAGATTAGTGATTTGTATTAAAAAAGCAAAAGAAGTGTAACTGAATCCTGAGAAAATGAGTTCTCTAAAGACACTGCCATTCTGTGTACAGACAGTACTAGGATATATGAATGCAGAGAGAAAACACAGAGGATGATACTAAAAATATTGTGGAAAGCACAGTAGGACTAATTGTCAGAAATATACTTCCTAAGCCTTTTATCTAGGGCAGAATAATTGCTTGACATGAAGTATCAGAGTTTTGCCTACTTTGTTGTCTTCATGTACAGTTACAAAAGTGATACGGTCTTTTTTTGTGTGTGACTTTTTACTAAACATATGCCATTCCTTAAGAAACTTAAAATGAAGCATATTCTTTGCCCAGTATGTTTGATTAGCTCAGAAGAGTTTGCATAATTTACAGAACATTACTGTATGAAAAGTTAAAACTCTGTTAGTGTTTTCACTTGTTTTAAGAAACTACTATTTCTTTGGACGCCACAAAGTGCCTGGAAAATTCCAGGAAGTGTCAAGTTACATGGCTTGAGTTTATTACCTATGCCATGTTCATTTTAAGAGGATGTGAGACATTAAACTAAGTTGAATTAGACAAAACCAGGAATACCTCATGAATTAAGATCTTAATCTTCATTGTTTTAACTGTATTCAGGACAGTATTAACTGTCCTGAATGCTTGATTATTATCTTCTCCCAAATTATAAGCTAACCACTTTTAAACAATCAAGCAATCAAACAAATAAATGGAACTATGCCTCTTCCTGAAGCAAGTCTCAGAAAGAAAGCTGAATTTTGAAATGTGCATAAAATATGAAAAAAAATGAAAACATTTCTCTGAGAATTTTTGACAAATCTCAGGTTTGAAATAGAAATCTGATATGTCGCAGGAGTCTGGAAGGAGTAAAGGAATCTTTACTGATTTTTCTGCTTCTTGCTTTACTGATCTCCTCCAGTTCTTGAAAACGTATGTTTTCCACTTATTTCGCAGAGCCAAATACACTTGGAAACAAAATTTCTCTGTGTCTTATCTGAATTGAGTATGATTTAGGTTGTTGACACAATTTCAAAAACCAAAGTGCTCATATGCTTATGAGCTTGGTTTAGTCTCAGAAAATTAACAGTTTTAAGGAAAATGCTTCATTTCTTTTGTATTTTCTTATTTTCTTATCCTCAGCAATAAGTTAGAGAAATCTTTGTTAACTTGGAGTCTCAACACAGTCTCACCTATAATGTCCACTCTTCAGCTCTGATTCTACAATGTTTTATCATAATCTTTAGCACGTAAAACTTGCAAGCATTCAGCTCTTGACAGCAACTCTAGATGCAACCATCCATCCAGTTCCTTGTTCATCTAATAATCCATCTGTCAAATGCATATGTATCCAAATTAATGGCAAGATTGTTGTGGGGGGCTGAATCAAAGGCCTTACAGAAGTCCAAACAGATATGACACTCCACCTGCAGTTCTGCTTCCAGCTCTGAAGACCCCAGCAGAGGAAAGGCATTGAATTGTTGGAGTAGAAAAAACTAATTCCCAACAAAGGGCCAGAAAGATTATTTGAGGGATGGAGCAACTCTCCCATGAGGAGGGGCTAAGAGAATCGAGACTGTACAGCCTGGAAAAAAAGAAGGCCTTTAGAGTAACCTAATTAATTATATACTTGGAAGAAATTCTTTACTGTTAGGATGATGCAGCACTGTATCAGGTTGCTCAAAGAAGCTGTGCATGCCCCATCCCTGGAAGGATGTCCTGTTCTCTGAAAGGCCAGGTTGGATCTGGTTTTGAGCAACCTGGTCAGATCCAACCCATGGCAAGGGCTTGGATCTGGATGACTTTTAATACGCCTTCCTGTCACACTGCAGCTAGTCTGAAACTGTCCAGCCTAGAAGTAAACAGGTCCCTGGGTGAGTGTTGATAGCATGGACTTGAACACATGCTAAGGATCCCAGTCAATCATTGTACTCTAAGTGCAGATGTATCATTTGCCAGGGAAATGGGTATGTTAAGACCCCAACCAATCACATGTGTATAGCCAGGAAGTTCAAAACTCTCTATTTAAGAAGGATTTAGAACAATAAAGAAGCTTTTGTTCTATGAAGCTCAGAGGGTTCATGTCTCTGTCTCCAACCACGACCCCAGTTTAATGTTACCTTCCATTTCATGTTTTTATTTCATTAGTTACTCTTGCCTTTTTTACTAATTCAGTCAGTCCCACTGACCTGAAGACCAGAATACCACTAGATAAGTCATGATTTGCCATTAATTAGGCTGGTGGGTGTCTCTAGTCACTTTCATATCTTCCATATATTTCAACATGTCTTTCAGAAGTCTTACTCCATGATCTTACTAGTCACCAAAATGAGGCTGACTCATCGGTAATTCCTAGGCTTCTCATTTTTACCCTTTTAAGAAATGAGTGCAGTATACCCATTTTCCAGTCACTGGACACTTCAGCCATCAGACTTCTGAAATATGAAGACTTGGCAACTACAGCTGGGTCTTCCGCCAGGGCCCTGGAATAAATCTTTTTGGATCCCATGGATCCAGGGTCCTCAAGCAGCCTCAAACCTGATCTGCTCTTATGGTCAAAGGGATTTCATTTTACCAGTCCTTGCCTTGAGATTCAGCAGCTTGAGAGATGTGGGAAGGGTCATAACTAGTGGCAATAACAAAGGCAAAAAAAACTTTAGGAGAACCTCAGTCTAATCCATGATGGTTCTCATTACTCCTGCCTATATATCAGGAAGGTGGTTTAATTAATATTTCTTTTTAAACAGATCTCGTGGAAACCCTTCTTTTCATTTTTCACTCTTTGTTCTACTTGGAAACCCTTCTTTATTCTTTATCCCCTGCCAAATCCTTCTCTGACTGTGCCTTACTTTTTCTGATCCCATCCCGTCAAAGTCATGCAGAATAATCTTTATTCTTTCCAGTATATACATCTCTGGTTCAATTGCCTGCATTTCCTTCTCATGCTTCAGTCTGACCTGGAGATCCTTATTTAACATTCTGATCTCCTGCACTCCTTGCCTGCTTACTGAAACAATGGAAATCTTTTGTGCTTTATGAAAAAAAATCCTTAATGTCCTTCCAGGACTGGTTTGCTCTTTTACTCCTGAGGGTACTGTATTGTAATTTCCTAAATAACTGAAAATTCACTCTCCTAAAATTCAAGGTCTTGGTTTTACTCTTACTTGGCCCATATCTCACAAAATTCTGAGTTCCACCCGGACACAATCACTGAAGGTTTAAAGGGTTGCTATTGTGAGGTTCTTGGGTATCCAGTGCTCTATGGCACCTACTCTGGAGCTCTTGGCTCCTACTTCATCAGGTTATCTTCTAAATAAGCAAAGCAGCTAATAGTTAAAAGGTTATTTATTACGAAGCACATCTTATTACAAAGCACATCAGTCTCAAAAGGCAAGCAGACAAGCAATGGCAAATGCAGTAGCAGTAGCAAAGCAAAAGCCTGGCAAAGAGCAAACAAATAAAAGCAAAAGGCTAGAAGATGAACGGCTAAAACCAACTCTCCCCAGTACATACTCTTATATAGGATTTTTCCAACAAGCTAAGACACAAACTCAGACCACCACTCCTTAACCTATTAGAATTCTAGATTCTTAGCACCCTAGGTTACATATAGAATTACTCATACAAGCTAACTTGTTCTATGTGAAAAATGTAAGCAATATTCTTACTATAGCTCTATTATGACCAAGTCCTGTCTACAACTATGGGCCTGGAGCCTCTTGCTGAATGTATCAGTATGTTTCAACCCTCACTAGAACTCATTCTGCTACTCTGGCATTTGAAACCTTCAACTTACTAAAAGCATTAGAGCTCACCCTAAAACTTACTAACTTACTTCTACTTAAACATCTACTTTATGTGTGAGTGGCCTAATGTACTTCAATCCATCCAAAGGTTTTAATTCAATCTCTGATTTCTCTATGAAGAATTCAAAGAGACCCCCTGACTCACTGACTCCAACATACTATTCTTGACATCTCTAATTATTCCATCCAGTTTGGTAAACTTCCCTGGTTGGACTATGTTCTGAACTAAGAAGTGCACTCCAAGAATATTCTGCACTATTTATGCTGTGTCACTTTTCCAGTAGCTGTCATTAGGATTGAAGGCCCCCTGCAGGACTGCAGCCTGGGTATGTGGTGCTTCCTGTAGTTGAATTAAGAATGCTTCATCACCATTCTCCCATTGAGATCACAGTCTAATGGTAAACACCAGTTTTCCTTGGCTGGCTTGGCCCTAAATTTACCCATAAGACCTCAGTCCATTCATCACCATTTTTCAAAGCTCTCTGGAGCCAACCCAATCTTTTATGTAAAGGGCAAAACGCTTTCTTCTTTGCCTGTTCCTTTTAAGCAATTTATAGCCATTGACTCCAGTGCTTCAGTCATGTGATTCATCCCACTGGGTTTCAGTGATAGAGTTTTGATCACAGCACAATGGCTTCCAACTCCCTTTTCTTGTTACACATGATATGTGCAGTGAAGAAGCACTTCAGCTCTTCTACCAACCATGCCAACTTTTTAGAGGAACAAGCCCTAATTTCTCTGTGACATTTCACAGTGTTTGCTCTGTTGGTTTTTAAGACATCAGTTATGATCAGTTAGAATTCTTGTTCCTGAAAACTCCATCCTATTTCATCACTGAATCTACTTTAAATTTCTCCTTGTAAACCTAGGAAGCTTGTCAGTGAGATCCTCTATTTCCACTTGGTCAGGTGAATTCTATCAGCTCCCAATAAGCCCATCTTCTCAAAGGTAAATCCATGATCACAGAAGACAAAACATTCATTTTGGCACCAGTCACTCAGCTAGGCATCCATGTCCTCAATTTTTCTCTACCTTCTTGAACCATTTCCTCTGTCTGGGGGAATGAATAGGAGAAAATATATGCTCCTGACTCTTTTAACTTTGAGCCAAGGGACATACAGTCTTTTTTGATAGTTTTAAATCCTATAGTTATTATTACAGTCTTACTGATACATGTTCTACATGGAAGAGTAAGAACAGATGATAACTTGTAGGGTTCACCAGGCTTGACAGTAGTGCAGTGACATCACTAATGCAAGCTCCTGAGAGGCAACAAACAGCTCTAGAGAAATTATTTAGACAGCAAACTAGTTCTTTTTTTGTGTCACTGGTGTTGCCATGATTATTTTTGCTCTTTTTTTATATACCTTTTATTGATCCACAGTAGCATTTAGCATGCAAATTTGTAATTCTTTTAAGTCTGATAACTTAACATAGTGCTAATATTCTGTTAGGCCAAGAAACCAAATTTCTTAGACGCCTGGCAGTTAGAGGCTGGAAAACCTTACGCCATCCTTAAAAACCAAGGTCCTCTCTAAAATATATCCTGTAAACTAAGATTAGGCCCATCCAGAATTCCTTGGGGTGGAAGCCTCTCATTGGAGCATTCAAGCCTCTCATTGGTGCATCTTTGTTAAATATGTTAATTTGAAAGGTCTGTGAAATTATATATGCCATCTATTGTCTGGGTGTGTTTACTCCACGTCCCACCTTGGTGCAGTAGCATACCATAAAGACCCTTACTAAATAGGATCCTTACTAAAGGAAAAACCCTTTATCCTTTCACTATGCCTGGCTCTCAAATTTTTAGGACCAAAGAATAGCCATCATTGGTTCCACACACTGGTGTGGGGTTGGATAAATTTGCACTGTCTTCTTCTGCTGGATCGTGTCTGTTATTCACATGGTCTTCATTCTCTGAACTCAGTGTTGTGCCTTATGCAGGGGCACTTAAGGGAAGGGGGAAGGTTCTTCCTTTTGCTCCAAGCAGAGACAAGGGTCCAATCTCTTCATTGTTGGTTACTTGATTCAGTCACCCTGAGGCTAACTGAACTCAGGCTTACCTTCCTTTTATGCAGCCTTAAGACTCAGACTGGGACAGTGCACAAAATCATCTGTTGATCTCCTGATTATACAATAAGCAGATGGCAAATGCTTTGCTATCTTATATATAGTTTTCTGACTGGAGATATTAAAATAAAAAAGCTATTTTTCTCTATTTTTTCTCTCATTAAAATGTTATTTTGATCAAATATAGAGCAATTAATCTGAAAGACAAAGCACTTGCAACAGTGGTGTCATTGTCGCTTTCTGCAATGTGAGCATTGACTTCTTGCCACAGTCAATTACTTACAATACAACACTAGATGAAGTAGTGAAATCTGAAAATATGCCTCCAGGCATCAAAACACCAGGGGATTAATACTAATGTTTCATTTACATGCAAGTAATGAAATGCTGTGTTGCTCAGCTTCGCAGAGGAGCAAAGAAAGAAGAAAATCTGTTTTCCTTGCATACATTTTTTAAAAAAGAGAAAATAAATTTTCAGACCTGAAAATACTACCCAGAGCAGTTTGCATTCATGCCAAAAAATACTCCCACATCAAATTCAGGTCTCAGGTTAAATGCTAGGAGTCTTATAATATATTTTTATGGAGGAACACACCCTCCCCCTACCACCACCACTGCATTTTTTCTATCTGCATAGAATTGTAGCCTTTGTCTCCCCTTCCAGGCTATGTAAAACATACTGTAATGTCACCAGTTACCATATATCCCTTTTAATCCTGCTTGAAACAGAATAAATATGAGCAAGATAAGAGAAATTCTTTGTTTTAGGAAGTTTTGAATAGGTTAAAACACAGAAAAGCTCTTTTGTCCTATGCCTATAAAAACTCTTCACTAGTTTATTCCTGAAGGGACTGTGGAACAGACTGTCTGACTTTTTTTAGCTAATGCTCTTTAGCAATGCCTTTTTCTGATATGGCAGTCAGATTATGACCTCTAATACAACGTTGCAATAATTCTGTGTTCTCATTTTAGCAGCTAGATCCAGAAAATACATAGCTAATCATACTTTCTGGTTTTATTTGTTTTGTTCCAGTTAAAATAAAATAATATAAATTACTCAAAAGGAATAAACACAATTAATATAATCTCCATTATCAGGCAGATCAAGGTCTAAATCATGAGGCTTTTAAAGGTCTCTTTACCTCAAAAGGATATTCTCTATAATTTTCTGAAGTTTTTGATTCTTGTTTACTCACTGTTGCTTATGCCATCTTCTCAAAATCTTGGGAAAAGGCATCCCCCACCACAGCCAAGTCTGCCAATTTCAGACATTTCTATTTGGCAAGGATTGATCTTTCTTTCTCTTCTTGGATGGTCCTAAAATTGACAGTGCTGTTTTATTTGACAACAATGCACATTTCTATTTCCTGGTGGACAGAAAATCTCATTATACCAAAACACTTCTGATCAACAGCTTGACATTTGCAGAGTGGGCTGTGTGAATGAAAGGATGCCTTTTTCTCATTTGTCAGAAATGCAGATCAGAAAGACCAAAAGAGGGAGAAAACCACATTTATGTGTAGTCCCATAAGAAACAAGTAACTTTTCCAAATGGTTTTGTCTTATTTTAAAATAGTATAGCTAGAAAATAATTTGATGCAAATACTTTCCTGTGTTAAATGCAAGTAAAGTTGCTACACTTCATCATTATAGCCTACACATATACAAGGACGAAACATTTAGTGGACATCTATAAAAATGCTCCTTCAACCAGGAAACTAGCAGGTCGCTTCTACTTGAATATTTTTTGAAATGGTAAGCTAAGATTAAAACAAATATCAAAGATAGTGTCCTGATTTTCTAGTATCATCTTTTTCCCTCAAGAGGAAAAAATGTAGAATTTAAATTCTGCAATACACGGAATGTTAATCTTACATTTCGTTAAGTACAAAGAAAAAGCACTGGAGCATTCAAAATCAAACATTTCAATAATTAAACAAGAGAATTACAGCTCTGTTTCCTTTCTGATACTGTTTGGTTTTTATTAATACAGGGAGGATTTAGCACATGGTGAAGATTAACTTTATATGAGAAACTGATGAAAAATCAATGGTTTTTTGAGGTTTAGAATATCTTACAGTTAGTCTGCAATAAAACACTAAACAAATTTCAACAGTACATAATGGAAAGTGTACTCCTAAACTAAGCTGGGATTTTCAAAATTATCCGAACCAGTTAGGTCTGAAAAGGCCAATTTTCTTTATAAATTTAATTTCCTATTTTCACAGTCATTTACCATACACTTTCAGCAGAAAGGTCATCCTTTATTTCTGCCACAAGTTCTGCAAAGATATATGATACCTCAAAGCTTAAATATTTTATTTTTAAAGATTTATGTACATAATTTTCAGTCATACGAATGGAAAGCTTTTTGTTAAATATTCTAAGCTTTTTGCAAAAGATGCTAGATTTTAGAAGCTCCCTAAATGTAGGTAGGTTAAATTTATTAATTAAATTTATTTATTTAATTAATTTTCTTATTAATTTTATTTATTTAATTTTAATGAATTATTTTTTATAATTTATTCACTATTGAATTTATTAATTTTATAAAATTTTGTACTAGTTTTCTGATCTTAAGGTCTTTTTTAATCTTACTGTAAAACTTTTGGATATAAAAATATTTTAGTGATCTACCTAAAGAAAATTGGTTTGTGTTGCCTCCAATTCTTTTACTTCTGTACAAAGGATGATACACAAATCAGTGAGAAATATTCATTAAAACTACTTGTTTTGCATGCATGTGAAAGAAACCTAATATAGACACTCTTCTGAGACTTATTTAGAATGCCAACAGGAAAAAAGTTAATGGCCAAAAATATAATTCATAAATGGAAGACCAGGATGCATAACCATTTAGCCCATGTTCCACATAATCAAAGTATTCATTAGTATTCTGACTACTGCCCTGAGCCCATTCACTGCCATCAGTCACGGAATATTTTGAAAGAGATTGTCCTGTGAAGTCAAGAGGGAAAGACTTCCTAAAAAGATGCTCTAGCCCCCACGATTTTCTTCATGGCTGAAAGATCTTACAAGTGAACAAGTGAACTGGAGGACAGTAATTCTGATTTGGTTTTGAATATCTGCCACCCACTTTGGATTTGAATTAAATATCCTGGAAGTTATTAATAATAGAAAAGGAATTAGGGTGTCTGTGAGATTACTCTGTACATTTTCTAGCTTGGATGTATTAGATATATGACAATATGAAGTTATTTTTCTTCCCGTTATCCCAGTGAGAATATTTTTGTTCCAAGTCACTTTCATTTGGATGGCCATTACCTGAACTATCTGCATGATTATTAAGCTGAGCTTTTACAACAGGATTCTGAGAAGGGCAAATAATACCAATAGATCTTACCACATAAAATATAGACAGTACTCTCACTTTGTGAGAGTATGTTCACATCTATATACACATAATTTTCTAGTTGCACAGCTCCTCTGAAATTCTCTCTTCTGCTCTTTGGAAATACTCTGATGCTAAATTATAGGCTCCCTTACTCATAATTTATAAAATCCTTAGTTGATAAAGATCCCCCAATTCTTCTTAGCACTTAATCATCAATACAGAAATTTTACATAGATGCTCCTTCAGCCTGAACACCTGGGGGAAAAAACAAAGAAACATTACAAAAATATAAATTTGTGTATCAGTGATTCAAAGTAGCTAGGGCTAACTGAGATATACCAGGAATAATCTTCTGCTTTAGCACAGAAATTTTAATGACTTTAAATTATCACAAATGGATTTTATTGATTTTTTTTCAAAAATAAATATATCAATACTCTGCTGTATCAGTTCAGATGGATTTTTTCAAACAGCTAAACTTTTTAAGTAGTTAGAAAGCACTTAAAGCTTAATATATGAAAATTAGATTTTTTTTATCTGGTAATATGTGTATACAGGGTCCCATCTGTTGTATCAAACTACACATCTGAAATTTTTACAAATAAAAGTGAAATTTTTATAATTATTAGAAACTCTGCTTCATAAAGAAAATAAAATGTATCTTCTTGCACGATAGTTGACTTAAGTGGTTGATTGCATTTTGTAAAAGCCCTTTTATTTGACATTTGAATAAATTTAGCAACAAAGACAATGTTCCAAATAATGATCTGTGTGGGGTGGAGTTGACTTTGCACTCAAGTGTGCAAATTCCTGAGCAAACATAACAACAAATAATTTTTATCCTCATGATTGTCCCGGGTACATGTACCTAGACAGATTCAAAAAATGTATTAAAAGTACTTCTAGGATGACTTCCATAATTTTTGTGAAATTTACAAATTCATGTTTTGAAATATAATTTCTCAAATGGGGTCCCACGGATTATCTCAAGATCAGCATTCAAGTTTCTAGTTTTGAATTGATTGCATGAAGGATCTGATCTAATAATATAAATAGCAAATTGAGAATTGAAGAAAAATAAACAGACAACTGCTATTAGACTTCTGGCAAAGGCTACCTTCATGTGAAAATAAGTAATTGCTTTATCAGTTAAAACAAAGTTATTACTTTGAGAATTTTTTGGAAAGAAACGTTTAATTTTTAGGAGCAAATTAAAAATATTTTTACTTCTATGAAACTCTTCTTTATATATGATCAAGCTCTTTTATGTGGAAGATGAGGAATAGTAATTTGGAAGATAACCTCAAAATACAGCTTTTCCTTTTTTCCCATTATTTTCTTTTTTCTTTCCTTCTCACAGAATATTCTACAATAGCAGAAGCAAAGTCTGGTAGCAAATCATAATTATCCTTAGTTTTGAAAGTAGAAATTCTACTGCAGTTACCTTACTAGAGTGGAAAAAAAATAGCTGATTTGTAACTAACATTATGCAAACACCACAGACTGATATTTGCAGTGCAGTACAGCAATGCACAAGACAAAAGGCAAGATTTCCATGGTTTTCTGCCATCAAAATAAGGCTGAAGTCCAGCTAAATCTACCAATAAGTACCACAGCTTAAAAGTCAGGAAAAAAATAATTTAAATATGATCTAATACTGATTTTTATCAATGTTATACACTCCCACAAGCCCTATCATAAGCAAAAAAGTATTGTTTATGCAAAAATTCTGAAA
This sequence comes from Erithacus rubecula, assembly GCF_903797595.1. Taxonomy (NCBI): domain Eukaryota; kingdom Metazoa; phylum Chordata; class Aves; order Passeriformes; family Muscicapidae; genus Erithacus; species Erithacus rubecula. The sequence continues at coordinate 4,754,878 of NC_136661.1, forward strand.
AGCAGATCTACTTATTTTTTTCAATTTTATTTACTAAGAATAGTTTTGGCATCAATTTTCTCATCTTGCTTGTTAAACACACATGAAATCCACTGATTTTATCAATATGTACTATAATGAGCACTGCAAGGGAAAAAAATGCAGTACATTTACTCGTTTACTCAAGAGTACCTTATTAAAGCCACGTTGTTTATGTAAATGAAAAATTAACACTGCTGAGCTAAAAGTAGAACAAAGATCTCTCTTCAAATTTAGGAAAGTTTCTGTTTCCTCTGAAGTAATTTTTTTTATATATACGATTTTGAAATTATGGGAACAAGACAGAATGATAATATAGGAAGAAAAAAAAAAACTCCAAAAAAAAAAAAGTAAGTAAAAAATTTAAATATATTTATGACAGCCATGGTGATCAAGCATATGGAAGCTATAGCCCTTATAAATTAGTTGGAACAGTGGAAGAGAAACAGAAACACTGATAACATTTAATTTAAATTACTATGAAAAGAATTCCAATAAATTAACATTGGATGTGAGCAAATATTCTAGATGGGGCTGGTTTTTGAGCACAATTTCTTATATGTTTACACTGCTAATGGCTATATACAAATTTCAGTTTTGCTTAGGTGCCCTAGGCATTCTGTGTCTAGGAATAATGCAGATGAACCATGACAGACTAATACATACAAAGAATGATGTATTTAAAAATATATCCTCCAGACTTCTAAGGGCAGGTCTTCAAGGAATCCTTATTAAAATACTGTGTAAAACACTAATACCAATTTAACACTAGTGTATTGAATCTGAAGGCTACTACTTGCATTTATTAAGGCCTACACAGGCCTTAACATAGCACCTAGGTTGGAAAAAACCTTTTATTTGAAATTCCAAAAGGTGTTTTTTATATCTGGCTCTTTAATACTTAAGATATGATGCATACAATTTCACAAGAAAGATTTTCAACCACACAACTGATATAGCTTATTCTTCACATGCCTTTCCCACTTATAGGTGAGCTATCACATTAAAAATCTAGCACCAGTAGACTTGCTAATTAAGCCTTGGGTGTCACCAGAATGGTTAATCCTTGTAAATTAAAGTGTCATTTCAAAGACAAGAAATAGTAAAAATGTTGTGTCAGATTTACAAAGGATTTCATTAGTTTTGTGTCTTTGTCTAAGAAAAAGCTGTCAATACAATCTGTAGCTCTTCTGCCATTAGGGAATCTTTGTGTTCACAGAGCAAGACTGCATCCTTAGATAGTTCAGGACTCTTGTCAATAAAATGGAATGGAGGATAAAAAAAAAATCTTGGAGCGGAGTCTTTTACCAATAGTGCAGGCTATTTTCAATTAATGATAATGGTGAAGTACTGTTTAAATTCTCTGTGCATGAGTTCTACTAAAAGACACCATGAAATACAAATACCTGGGTAAGAATGAACAAAAAGTAGCAGAAGACTATTTCAGAGTTCATTAAATGCAAGATTATGTGCTTTTTCATCTTCCAGCTTCTGTGAGAAACTGTTAAAGGGGAACCAAACCAAGGTAATCCTTAGTGTGTAAGCTTCAGATAGAGCATGCTTTAGCATGTGTAAGACTTTAATTTCATGTATGTATTTTAGCAAAGTAATGATAGTAATAGTTCTTTGATTCTGTACTTTATTTCTGAAAAAAAATGTCTACATTTTGAGTATCTTTACAGTCTTTCATCACATAAGTTTTCTCTGTCTTTCTCTGAATTTATTTTGTGCATTAAATAAGAATTACGTGGCTACACTGACATCTGTAAATAATCCTCAGTTAGGGATTGGAAAGATTTGCCTAGCCCTTTTCTAGATGGGGAAAAAAGAAAAGCAGCAAATGATATTCCAATACAAATTTTATTATGAGATATATGTATGGTGTTATGAGCATCATATTTGGCTATTGACCAAAGTTAGCTCTTTCATTAGAAGAATATATGCTCTGGAGCATAAAATTAATTGGGAAGAATGGCAGAATTAGCATATTGAGAAAGGGGAGGGAGGAGGTGACTACATGGACAAGCTGGAGTTGTGGCTTAAACCAGGACTGCAGCTGAGCAGCTACTTATTCAGGCTCCACATCTTCTTCATCCAGTGGAACAGAGATAGAGTCAAGGAGGAATAAAAGCAAGAAAACTTAGGGATCAAGATTAGTAATAATAAATAATATAATAAATATTAACAATAGATAATCTATTATTTAAGAAATTAAGGATAAGTGGAAAAAGAGGAAAAAAACAAAAGAAGACAAGAAATGCATAGGCACTTGCAGCTCCCATGGGTTGACCCATGCTCAGTCAGTTCCTGAGCAAAAGATGTCTAGCCCTGCTAAAATCCTCTACTTTCCTTTTTTTTTTTTTTTTATTTTTATTTTTATCATCATTACATTATAAAGCTTGGAATAACTTATTGGTTACTTTAGATCATCTGCTCAGTTCCCTCCCAAAATGTTGTGTACGCACAATCTACTCATTGTGGGGACAGAATAAGAAACAGAAATATCCTTGATGCTGTGCAAATGCTGTCCAGCAAGAGCTAGAAAATTAGTGCATTATCAGTACCAGATAAGTCAGAAATTCTAACACATAAGATATGCTTTGAAATAAAATTGAAAATCAACTCTGTCACAATCAGGCCAAATACAGCTGGGGTGTTTAAATTGTAGGCCCTGTAAAAATTAACTCATTTTCTGAAAGTCCCAGATACAAGAATCATAGAATTAGACCAGTGGGTTTTATGTTTTCTTTTTTTGGCCCTACCATATATATATATATATATATACATATATATGGATAATAGAAAACAGAAAAAAAAAAATTTAAAATAGCATTTACTCACTATGGAATTTAATAAAAGTAGTATTAGTAAAAAACATAAATACGCTAGCATTACCAGACAAGAAACTAAGATGATATATATTTCAAAAATTCTCATGACTAGTTTAAAGTTTGCTTCTTGATATTTTGATGCATATCTCATCATCTTCAAACTTTTGAGAGTAAGTTGAAGAGCTTATCTTTCAAAATTTGGAACAAATTTCTGCATTACCTTCAGTTTACCCCAAACAGTGTACATTTAAATAGCCATACTAGAATGCAAGAAGGTTGGTTGGGAATATTTTTCAGTGTGCTATATGGCTTTGTCTTCCAGTAAAATAATCAGCAAACTGGAACTTAGACCTTTTTATACTACAGTATTTTGGAACTTTTAAGAATCAGGCAGATGCAACTTCCAGAAGCTGACATGAAAACTGTGAAACCTAAGTTAGATGTTTTAAAAGCATAACAAAGAAATCAGCAGTAGGATCACACTTACTGGTGCTACCACTGTATCACCAATCCATATTTTTATTTACATATGATAGTGGATAGAGACATGCAATTTCAGTGAAGCAGTATATGTTGTGCAGATAAAAATATACACAGAAATTAGAACTCAAACACTTTTTATATGAATTTTCAATTTTTTTTTTAATCAAAGCTTAATTTGCTTAAAAACAAAATTTTCAGCAATGTGAAATACTAGTTACACCTGTAAGAATCTACTTCAGGAAAGAAAAATAAAAGAGAAGGGAAACATAATACATAAATCACTGTGTCTCAGTAATTTAAAAGTCTTTGTTATCACAGTTGCACCTAATCTGTGCATATAATTTAGAGGGACAGGGTCATTTTTAAGATTTATCACTGAACTAATAAAAGTAGACCTTCATTCCAAACAAGGTGGGATATCTTTAAACTTTATTTTATTAGTATTTTTAGTAATAGTGAAACAAAATGCACATGCTTCCGTGATATGTTGACTCTCCAAAAGCTTTTACAAATCTTAGGGCTTCATATAACTTTTCATAACCAGGTAATCACTATAATGTTGCCATACTTTGCAAAATGCATATGCACAATGTCTGCATAAGATTTAATAGTCTAAATGGCTTATTAACTCCCATCTCGAGGTGAGGCACATTTATGTTTTGAAATAAATAATGATAATTCTTTCTTATTTTACTGGTAATAGAAGATTTTTCTGCCATGCTGTGCAAAGAACCACTGCCTATAATGCACAAAAGTAAACTCTAACCTTAAGGAAATGCACTTTATTTACTTATTGAGCAAACTGAATACCTATTAACTTCTTGACTTTTCTTATGGTTAATATATCATAGGGGCATTTTTTAGTAGTCCTTGATAGTCAGCATGTTAGAAATATGGTTCTGTATGTCCCAGTCTGGGGTTTCTCCTTCGCCCCGAGATCACCCCAGAGGGACACGAAGGTGGTTCAAACCCTGGTTTTCTCTGAAGCAGCCGAAGAGAGACTGCCGGAGACGGTTTTCTCTTTTCCCAAGGATTGTTTATTATTTCTTATCTCAGGCACCTTTTGCCTGGCCAGCAGGGTCTGCTCAGCCTGGCATCCATGGTGGAATCTGCCTGGTGAAGGCAGGGCTTACCTTATATAGTTTGTATTACGTATTACATGTTTACAAAATTTTCCCAATACAATACAATTTTATTAAATGGTCCAGCCCTGACTCCATCCAATCTAAAAGTGCCAACGTGTCACCCAACATGGATGACATGGAGAAGAAGGAGGAAAAGGTGTCCACCCCCCAAATTCTCCATCTTGGCCACGTGTCCCTTATCATAAACATTCAAAAAATTCTATTTATCTACGTTCTAACAATCTAATTTACACTTCACTAATTTTGGTGGCTCGTTTCCATTCCCTCTGTCTTGGTAATTTCCCCCAGGGGTTAGAATTCAGCACCTGTGACACCAGGGTCTCACTCAGAGTCTTTGAGACCCTTGCCAGGGGGGTTTTGAGACCCCCAAGGAGGCCAGGGGTATGCCCTGGGCTCCCACACTGTATTTCTCTATTTCAAGCAGGGCAAGTTTTCAGGACATATGTTCAAATGGGGAAAATTGTTCCTGACAACCATTCCAGACTTAAACAGAACACGATTCAGGAAGAACACTCCAGATAATGAACCTTTAACACCTTCTGTATCTGCAGAAAAGAGATGTCCAACAGAAAATATAGTATGATTTCATTCCAGGGTACTAATCACTTACAAGAAAGAATAACTAGATGAATGGCCTATATAAAAGTTCGTGCAATTCTGTCTTTTCACAGTAAAAATTCCAAAATTAGGACTTTTTATCTCCGTATTTTACTGATCCATAATTTTGCTACACAAAATTCACACTTACTGTTTCTAAGTTTTGAAGACATGGGGCATCAGCATAACAGGCAGCAGACCTTTGTTGTTGAACTGGCATGTGCATCTGTGCTCCTTCCAGGTCTGTGCTATGTAAGCTCTATTACTGGATTGTTCCACTGGGTCTGTTATGGCATTTTGTCAGGAAATGGTGAAATGAGCTATCCACAACATTGACTGTGGGTTAGTACATTTGGAGGCTATCACAAGATCGCACATTCCAGCAGTTTTAAAGCACATATTTCTCAGCACTGGTGTTCTCAAGCTGAGCTTTGTACCAGTATATGTATCATGAAAGATCTGTAAGTCCAGGCACATTTTCTAAGATACTGGGTTAGAAGGGACTCTGGGATGCTTCATATGGGACTCCTCTGCGTGTCCTGATGCCATCAGAAAATTGGGGGTGTGGGGGTTGGCTAGAGGGAGGTGGTGCGTGCATAATGCTTTTTTTAACAGCACATCATTAGAGGGGAGGAGGAAGAAGGAAATTATGTGGTGGATTGGGAGTAGGGTAGAGTGTGACATATGAAGACTGGGAGAGAGTACTGTTCTGCATTAAATGAATATGTGCACTGGACAGACAGTATGTACTAAAGTGCAAAGAGGCAGCATTCAAAAGCAAACTTTCTTGCCTTCAAATTTTTCTGCTGGAGGGAGTCCCTTCACTACCTCGCCTAAAATACAAACTAATATCTTGGAAGAAGACTGAAAGGGAGAAGTTTTAGTCTCCAATGCAAAGATAATTTGATGTAACAGATTAGACAGAGTCAATGCTTTTTTCAGTGATTCTGGAAAAAAAAAAATGTCAGGGAAAGATAGGAGATCTCTGTGTCAGACTATATACAGAAAGTAATGTAAACATTGCAATGATTGAAAAGTAGCTCTTCCAGCTTCAAAACACACCATTCTCTGATTTTATTTAATTAAACATTAGGAACTCAAATGAAAGACACAGAAAACAGTCAAAATATGTTTTTAGTATATGCAAACTTTAGTAGTGAAAAAGAGAAAGGTATAGGGTCTACCCTTTATCTCATGTGGTTTAGTCTTTAACTCAGACAAGTGGAAAAGTCTGCAACTTCACACATCATGAACCAGCTAATATTGTCATACTTACAGTTGAAAAGCAGCATTACCTAAAGTTACATGGTCACTACCCCTTTTGCTTTTACTACACAATTTTCTGCTTATTTCTGTGTAAAGACACGTATGATAGGGATGACGTTGTATGATACCTACAAACTATGTATGTTATGGCTGTGTAAAGATATAGGGCCCATTTTAATGTACAAGTTAGAAGGCTGAACAGCCAGCTACTAGCTGGTGCACCTCTTGCAAGTGACTGTTTTAATGTGGTGGGTTGACCCTGGCTGCCTGCCAGGTGACCACAAAAGCCTCTCTGATTTCCCTCTTCAGCAGAGACAAAATATAATGAAGGACTTATGGGCAATATAAGGACAGAGAGAAAATTCAGCAGATGCAAAACAGACTCAGCTTGGGGAAATTAATTTAATATAAAATCAGACCATGATCATGGTCTGAAATGAAAGCAAAACTTGAAAACATTTCCCCCCACCCCTCTCTTCTTCATGGGCTCAACTTCATTCCCAGATTCTCTAGCTCCTTCCCTCAATGGCACAGTGTCCCAGTCTGGGGTTCCTCCTCTGCCCCGAGATCACCCCAGAGGGACACGAAGGGTGGTTCAAACCCTGGTTTTCCCCGAAGCCGCCGAAGAGAGACTGCTGGAGACAGTTTTCTCTTTTCCCAAGGACTGTTTATTATTTCTTATCTCTGGAACCTTTTGCCTGGCCAGCAGGGTCTGCTCAGCCTGGCATCCATGGTGGAATCTGCCTGGTGAAGGCAGGGCTTATCTTATATAGTTAGTACTACGTATTACATGTTTACAAAATTTTCCCAATACAATACAATTTTATTAAATGGTCCAGCCCTGACCCAAACCAATCCAAGAGTGCCAACGTGTCACCCAATATGGATGATATGGAGAAGAAGGAGGAAAAGGTGTCCACCCCCCAAATTCTCCATCTTGGCCACGTGTCCCTTATTATAAACATTCAAGAAAACCTATTTATCTACGTTCTAACATTCTAATTTACACTCTACTCATCATTATTTTCTGTGTCTCTTCTCTCAATGTGGGCAGATTCTCCCAAGGAGCCAAATCCAGCCCCTGCAGCTCCTGGGCAGCACTCAGGGGTCTCTGAGGGGTCTGCCAGGGGGGTTTTTGCACCCCCAAAGGAGCCAGGGAAAAAACCCTGGAATCCCACAGCACAGGGGAACAGGAGAATGCAGGCTGTCGGTTCATCACATTGTCTCCGATCCTCCTTCCCTCTCATACTCTTTATCTTGTCTAGCAATAGATTCCTCCTATGGCAGATAGTCCATGAAATTCCCCTTCCCACAGACTTCACTTCTTGAACTGCTTCAGTGTGGGTGCCTTCCACAGGATGCAGTCCTCCAGGAACAGTCTGTACCAGCATGGGTGCATTTCAGTCTTGTAGGTCCACCAATACCAAAATTGTGCCACATGAACACAGTGCAGAACGTTTGAAATACAGACTGCAAGTGCTACATAATTAGATTTTACATAAAAATCTTAGCATCTCCGAATGAAAACTCAATCTTTTATTCTGTTACCTCCCAGTTTATTGTACGAAATCATTATGTGTAATATATCACTTAAAAAGTTACAAAATGCTATCTTTATCTACAGTGTAATAAACTTACTAGTATCTATTCAGCACCCTTCATTTTACTGAGGCTTGGTGAGTACTAAAATTTTCCACACTTTGCAGGAGTTTTCTTGTACATATTCATCATATTCTAGGTCTGTAGAAATTAAGCAAGATTATTTTCTTTACATTACAGAATTATCCTGCAGGCCTTTCAAATTGGTCATAGCACTTCTTGAAGTAAATTTTGTTGCTTCCAACTTGACACCTCATAATAGTAAATGCTTGCAGATTTGGCCTTTAGTTTATATTTTTATTTTTCTGGGCCTCGAACAAAATATTTGTAATACTGTACAAGAACAGTATTAACAGCTAAGATCTGTTTAGCGTGATTTAAATGTAAGCACACTGTTAGTTGTGTTAAGTATGGGTTTGGAGGAAAATATGAAAGTTCAGTATTCTCCCATGGATTTGTTTTTGCTCAGGATAGAGCATTTTGTAAATGTTACTAAGCCTCTTCCCTTGTGTAAGTATATTGATTGCATATGTGTAGCTCTTTATCTCTTTTGCAAATAAATCCCATGCACTGCAGATATAGGAAATGCAAAAGACCATCTGGGCATCATTGACCCACTCTTCTCAAATCTGGCAGCCTGTTTAGCATACAGTTTATTTTTTTCAGGGTATATACTGCACTATCCTGAAACCTCAGAAAATACACTCAGGGGATTTCTGTGTTTTTCAGTATGTCAGTACAGAATTTCATTACAATTGGTTTCCTGAATGAGCTGCTTTATCCAAGCTTGAGTTTTCACCTTTGCATTTCCTAAGCCTCACAAAAAAAAAAATCCTCAACAATAAAGGTGTTTAGTGTTAAAAGCTTGAAACTGGAGATAGACGAAAAATGAATCCTTAATACCCTGTACAATCAATCATTTGATCTCGGAGGAAATGTGATTACATTTGTATTACATGACTATATTCAGATTTAACCTAAATGTTTCCTCAGTTTCCCCATTTGCTAAAGGACCAGAAAGAAACAGAGAGATAATTTAGCAGTATTTATGTCTCCCCTATTGTTTAATCTGATGCTTTGGTACTCTAGGATATAAGTATATTTAGACAAATTTACTAACTTCCTACTCAACATCAGACAGAATTTTGACAGTGTTGAGGAAAACCTAAATTAAAGCCTATTTCACTGGATGTGTTCCACTTGGAAGAAACCTTAAAATAATCCTCAGCTGCAAAGTGTTTCAACACGCCTGAGTATTCCTTTTGTTTAAATGGAAACAAAAAGAAAGTCTGATATACACTAAATAATTTTGAAATAGTACAAACAACTTGTGAAAAAAAATGCACTATGTGTAAAATTACTGTAAGAAATAAAACATAATTACTCCTAGAACAAGAAAACTATTTTATTCTTACCTGTGATTATCACATTGCTAGCTCACTGTCAGAAATAGATGCCAAGCAGACAAGTCATAAGGCTGGGACAGATTTTCCTGTATGACCTGACTGTTCAAAACAATCTGCTTTTGGCAGAGAAATCCTTTCTGTCCATAAAAGTAAGTTGGAAATTCCACTGAGATAGAGGGAGCTGAGGTAAGTGAATATGGCTTTTGCACAATGCAATGAGAAATGCTATGTCTCTCCACAATACTTAATCTAGGAAGACTCGCAGGTTGGTTTAAGCACACTGATATCTTTGTTATTCAAGTTCTGTCTGGTACAGAATAAATTGGCCTAGCTGATTACATATTGTGGTAATATCATTGTGCCAGAACTCTGGACTTTCTTAGTCAAGTGTGGGACAAATAGCTTATCCTAGTTTGCCAGTACTGCTGCTATCATGATGATTTTCAACAGAAGAAATGTTTTCTCTGCAAGGAACAATGAATTTGGTCTTAAGAATTCTTGGAAATATAGTCCACTTATATATGGTTACCAGCTTAAGGAATTAAGTGTGATGAAAAAATGCAACTCAGTTATCAGGATCACAACTGGCATGGACATATTAGCTCTGGACAGAACGAAATTCACATCTTCTAGCTAACTGGCTGTTCTGGATTTGGGTGGGATAGAATTGCCTTCTTCTCAGCAGCTGTTACAGCGCTGTGTTTTGGATTCAGAATGAGAATAGTGTTGTTAATATACTGATGTTTTGGGATTTTGTTAAATCCTGTTTATCCCAAATCAAGGAATTTTCCTTGTGTCATGCTCTGCCACTGAGGAGGGGAGAAAAAAAAAACTGGGAGGGAGCACAGCTGGGACAGGTGACCAGAAGGATATTTCGCACCATAGAATGTCATGCCCAGTATATGAACAGTTACCTAGATGAAGCTGATGTGGATTTGGGAAGGGGGTTTGGGAATGGGGATTCTGGAATGGGTCAGTGGGTGATGAGCAATTATATTGTGTGTTACTTGTTTGTCCCTTATTATTATCATCATTATTAGTATTCACCATTATTACTGTATTTTATTTTATTTTCAATTTGTAAATTTTTCTTATTTCAACATAAAATTATATTTTGATTGTTCTCCTCATTCCACCAAGGTGAAGGGAGGGAGAGAGACTAGGGGTTGAGTGAGGAGCTATGTGTTTTAAGTCCAGTTTTCAGCTGGGCTTAAAATCACAGCACTTAAGTAGCTCAGCTCTTCTGTGTATATCTGTTTCCTTTTGCACATTTAATACTCTCTCCCTGAATATAATGCAAAGTATCATGTTTTCTGGCAAGGGAAGTTCTGTTTTGATCTAATTATATTAATTTATGATATTGTCAGAGTCACAAATGACAGGTTGGCCAGTAAATTAGGAATGAAATCTGGTATAAATTTACTTTTACTATATTGCTAGAAATTATTAGGAGCAACACTCTCGGTCACATTTTATCGACTGTAGTTTAAAAGATCATTCATGTAGACTTTTTAAACTATGTGAACAGAATTTCCTCTTACATAGGATTCTTCTTAGGAGGAGAAAAATAGTGTTAAGAAGTTGTAAAAGACTAGATTTTTTTTTTCCAGAGAGTTTTATTAAATTAGTAGCTCCATTGGTTTTGCAGTAATAAAACCTCAATATATTAATTGTTTTATTATACACAAATTTAACAGCATAAGGAGCTGTTAGAGCACCGGTTTCAGATCAGTAATACCTCAACTGGTTTTCATTCTTATTTGATAAGAAATCGTTATAAAACACATCTTTTTGAGATTAACCAGAGAAAAACTTATTTCTGTAATTGTGGTCAAAAACCTATGTCATGTTTGAAAATGCTGATAGTCTCACATATTTGATCATTAAATCACAGTATTTTATAACCTTTGGGAAGCCTGGAAACCTTGCAGTGTTATTCAGCATTGCTTTGCACATAGCACCATTGCAGAAATCCTGTGTAGGAGAGGTACAATACTTAACTTCACAGCCACAGTGTTTGAGTGTCTCCTGAAATGGTTTCTGACTTGGCGTGACCTTTTACAAGGACACTTTTCTACAACATGCAGACTAAGTGTTGGCCTTTTGGATGTTATTTGCACAGTTACAAAAATAACTTACAGTAAACAAGTAAAAACTCATTGTCTGTCCCTCACCCAAAACAAAAACCACTCCTGAGTTTTTCTATAAAGACAAAACTGTGCTTTTAATGCAAGGTATAATTTAACTGAATGTATGACAGATCATGGACTCACATAATGGTTTGGGCTGGAAGGAATCTTAAAGATCATCTAATTCTAGCTCCCCTCCCATGGAAAGAAAACCTCCCCCTAAGACAGATTGCTCAGAACCACAACCAACCTAGAGTTGAACACTTCCAGGGATGGGGAATCCACATCTTCTCTGTTCTAACCTGTTCCAGTGCCTCCCCATCTCACAGTAAAGAATTTCTTGTTATTATCTAATATTAACATATCTTCTTTCAGTTTAAAGTGATTCCCTCTTAATCCTATCACTACAAGTCTTTGTAATAAGTTCCCTCCAGCTTTTTTGTAGGCCCCCCATCAGATACTGGAAAGTGTTCTAAGGTCTTCCAGGAGTCTTTTCTTTTTCAGACTGAACAACCTCTGATCCTGTATTAATAGGAGAGGTGCCTGAGCCCTCTGACCAGCTTTGTGGTTCTGTTCTGGACTCTCCAGCAGGTCCACATCTTTCTTTTGTTACTGCCCCATAACTGAAGCAGTATAGCTGGGATCTTTATCTTCTCTATGCCTATCTTGAACAATAGATAAATTTACAAGAGATGTGACTCCATACTGGGCAGAAAATTTAGACTCTCAGAAAAGATTTTGGAGGAAGCTGACACTGAGGGTAATGCTTACTCTGTTGAGGATATCCATCCAGTGAGTAGCTGTAAAACTAGTCCATAAAGAAAAAAAAAAGGATGTTTAATTTCTGTGGGTATTTATCTCAGTGTGAGGACTCACAAGGTACAGTGATGACACTGAGAAAAGCAAGCAGACCTGGCTTATCAGCCTAAGAGAGAAAACAAGTACTGGAAGCAAATCCACCACTCCAAAAAAAGAAATCTGTGGAAAAATGTCACATGTCTAGATCTCTGTGAGAGATTTTAATAGTTGCTCTCATAATGTCTCAGCAAATGAAAGGAAGGAAGGAAGTTTAGGATTGCCTCCTAAGGACTTCTTGAGAAAGTATGACATATGGGCATTCTGAGATCTGGCCACAGACAACAGTCCCCTGCAAGATCTAGGCAGCATTTCAATTTCCAGGACAGCCCACTGAGCTGGCGGAGGGCTCTTCATTGAAATTCTTAGATAGGCCTTGCAGAATGCCTCCTTTTCAAAAATCTGTTCTCTGTTTCATTTGAGATTCAACATGGTAACAAGCAGATCACTCATTATTTCAGGGGAATTTAGCCAGGAAGTTTAATTAATATGATTCCTTTAGGGAACAATAATGGAATGTTTTTATCCCTTGAAACACAGTATTAAATATATTGTCTATGCTAGATAATAAAATGAGTTAGTCAGCCTGGAATGACTTGCTATTTAACTAGTAAAATGCGCAGTGCATAAAAAGGTAAAATATAAACATTATTTTTTTCAAATGATGAAATTAAGCAAGATGCATATAATGAAATGGAAGAAATCACACTGTAAAATATTCTGGTTCCTCTAGCATTTTCTAGTTTAAATTAATATATGCCATTTTCTCGTTGGGTGGTTTTCATACAAGGGAATACTTTATATTGCACAGAGATTGTCGGAGTCCAGCCTGCCCTAACCCTGGGATGGTGTCAGCAAAGTGGCTCAAAAAGTAATAAAGGGAGGAGAATGACTGAAGGGCTAGAAACTGAAAGCTGTAATTTAAGGAGAAATAAAAAGGAGCGCACAAGGGCACAACATAAAACACAACCCAAAACACCTGCTCACAGCTACATCTAAAAAATAAAGTCCTTGCTCCCAATGCTCACAGGCCTGTGTAGCTATGTAGCTTCTGTAAATGTATGCTTGTTAACTGAAAATATGATTTGTTTAAAAGAAGACTTTATTGACAAATTTAAATACAAATAAATATATTAAATAGATAAATTTAAATTAAAAGTTGGCATGAGAAAAGTTACATGAGAACCTTAAAGGGATATTTAAAAATGCTCAAAAAGTTTGCTAAATAAATTTAAAAAACAAAATTTGCCCTGGGTGAAGAGGTTAAAAATGTAGTTTGTTGCAGTCATATTTTCATTTGTAGCAGTATCAGATGGGAACATACATATTTAATACGGGTTATAATAATTTTTTGCTTTGATTTTTTGTATTCCATCTTCATTTCCTTAACTTTTATATCTCAGAGAAAGCACAAAGATAGCAACTGGTTTTTTTTCCTGTGTTCCTGTTTTAGCATAGAAGCTGGTACATTGACATCTTGCACTTTAGCTTTTTTTCTAGTCAGCTATCCAGTTATCTAGTCTTCTCATTTCCTTAATCACTCCCAACATATTTCTGAACTTTCCTGAAGATGTTTAGTCTGAAATTTACTTGGTCTCAAGCCTCTTCTGTCATTCTTCATCTTAAAATGAAGGAATATGGATGAATAGAAAAATTAAATAACTTTCACTTTGGTTTCTTCTGTCTCAAAGAGCACATTTCTTTAAATTTTCATTCCTCTGAGAAAATGAAGATTTTTTTGTTCTCTGATGGTGGTAGCAATGAGTAAAAAACTGATTAGGACTGACTACAGTTATGTAGAGAGTTACATAGGATTTTCCAGTTCAGCATCTCTAAACTACATATTCCTTAGGTTAAGCTCTCTGACCAAATATCGAGATTTTCCAGGTTTTGTTCACATTTAGGCAGTCTGGGCCAAGGTTTTTCAAAGTTTTGTTTTACTGTATTCACTAAGTAGAACTAAACTCTTTCCATGATAAACTAGGAAAAAACAAAAATAAATTGCCCAAATAAGCCCCACGACGTGCCTCTGATTACCAGGACGAAGGCAAATTTAAGAACATTTAAGTGAAAAAATCTTTGAGGACAAACAATTTAAATCAATTATCAATTACCTGTACTCCTTTATTAATGCACACCCAGTTGTTTCCTTGTAATGTTGTTGGGGGTTGAGTGTGTTTCTGTTACTGTGTCAATTGAAAGAATTTTTCCCATTATCATGCCAATGGAGCTGGCCGGGTTACACCCAGGGTCCCTGATGGGTCCAGACAAAAGGGGTGGGTGGGGACGGCCCCGGAGGGGCCTCTGAGGTTTCCGGGAGGGCACTCGCGTTTCCGGCGAGCCAGGAGCAGGACGCGCGGGATCGTTCAGCCACGCGGCCGAGCACAGCAGAGCCAGACCCTCTGCGATCACCTGCCCTGCATCTGCCCCGTTCCAGCCTCCTGCCTCTGCGGACACAGCTGATCCCCCGGACACACACGGTGAGCGAGGAGCCGCCGCTGCAGCCCGTTCCCGCCTGGGACCGGCGTGGCCGCTGCTGCCCCTCCCCCCCTCCTTCCTGCCTCCGTTTCCCGCCTGCCCTTCGGCAAAATCCGGACTCTGGACTAAGCACAGAGACAGTGTGCTTGCATCTAAAGGGACTGACACCGAGTTATCTATTCCATTCTGTTAGCAATTTTAACTGTTATTGTTTTCTGTTTGTATAGTTAGATATATTAGTAAAAGAGCTGTTATTCCCACCCCCTTATCTCTGCCTCAGAGTCCTTGATTCAAACAATCATAATACTTGGGGGAGGGGAGTGGAACCAAAGTCTCTATTCCAAAGGGAACCTTCTGCCCTTACTGGCAGACACCTGTCCTTTCAAACCAGGACAAATGTTCAACCTTATTTTTCTTATTTTGAGAATGGCTTATAAAGGCACCTTTAAGAATATCACTTTACTTCATTTTCAGATTACAGGAAGCTGCCTACTAGATCAGAAAAGCAAAGAGTCCTCTAGAATGATTCTTGCAGGAATGAAAAGAGAGCACCAGTTGACCATTATGTCATTTTAGTGTGACTGCTTCAACAGTGGCCTCTATCCACTGTTTCCCAAACTCTCTAGCAAAGGGCTCTTGATTAACTAAATGAATGGAGGAGGGGTCACAGCTATGCCTTATACCCACTTAGCCCTCTTCTAAAAGGTAGCAGCAAACAAAAATTTGACTCCTCTGCAAGTTTTTCCATAATATGTGGCATCATGCAGAGGGGTATATTTATTTTCTGTTAAGTAGAATTTTTCTGCTACCTTTTGGTCTAGAGTACATAGCACACACAGAGAACAATACTAACCAGAAGTGACAGCCTTCTGCTGTCCCATGCCAACACAAATTGTGCACTTTCAAAGAGCTGTGGAAATGGGAATGCAGATCACTGTTACAACAACACATGTTACCATAGCTAAATTTCCAAGGCACCTGTCTGAACCCAGTATTTCTTAGTACCCCTTGCCTTTTTCTCATGAATTCTATTGCCAAAATTGAGTTGTAGTCATATTTGGGAGCAGATGGTCAAACCCACTGCTGTGTCCAAGTAGGCTGGTGGGCATAGTTATCTGATGTGTTTAGAGATATGATAGCAAGCCAAGCATCTCTCTTTATTCACCACCTAGGGATACACTCTCAAGTAAAGAGAGATCCCCCTCTGAGAAAAGTAGTTGCCAGATTTGAAAGCATTTGCTGAATGTTTGTAGAATTGTATTTGTCCCTGGAAATAATTCTGCTAAACAGCCACATTTTCACAGCTACTTTTTAAAGTGAATTCATTAACAGATGCTAAGTGTAAATATGTAAGCTTCACATCAGCACCATGTTGTATTTTGAATACTTACATGTTTTGCTCAAGAAGAGACACTGCAACCCATGTTCCATGACGTAATTGGGCATCTGCTTGCTAGGCCAGCTGACTCAATTAATTCTAAAGGTTGTTCTTGGTAGGGAAGAGGAAACTACCATTGGTGATTTCCTGATGAACTTATCCAAGTGGGTATTCCCAATTTCTGTCTAACATAAGGCCAAAATAAAATTTCATTTTCTGAAATATGGTTAATTATTTTTTGCAATGCTTTGAAGGCTAATAATGTTGCCATCTCCCTATCTAATCAATTCAGATCAGAGTGTTTGAGCTCAACTTGTCCAGTCAATGAAATAATGGTATTCACCTATTTCTATATCTATAGAAATTGTGCACCGTAATACTCTAAACCTTTCATTGCTCAACATGCAGTTCTGTTGTTCAAACTGTACACTCTTAGTTTGAAAAACATACCTCAGTACTACAGAAAGAAGTCTTGCTATGTAAATATCACTCTGTAAATGCTCCCTGAAAATATACTACCTTTGAGGAAACGGTGATTTCAATTAATCAGATGTGGTGATGTTAACAAGGAATTTAGCTACAAAGAAGTTTCTTAAGTGTCCCAGTCTGGAGTTTCTCCTTTGCCCCGAGATCACCCCAGAGGGACATGAAGGTGGTTCAAACCCTGGTTTTCTCTGAAGTCGCTGAAGAGAGACTGCCGGAGATGGTTTTCTCTTTTCCCAAGGATTGTTTATTATTTCTTATCTCAGGCACCTTTTGCCTGGCCAGCAGGGTCTGCTCAGCCTGGCATCCATGGTGGAATCTGCCTGGTGAAGGCAGGGCTTATCTTATATAGTTAGTACTACGTATTACATGTTTACAAAATTTTCCCAATACAATACAATTTTATTAAATGGTCCAGCCCTGACCCAAACCAATCCAAGAGTGCCAACGTGTCACCCAACATGGATGACATGGAGAAGAAGGAGGAAAAGGTGTCCACCCCCTAAATTCTCCATCTTGGCCACGTGTCCCTTATCATAAACATTCAAGAAAACCTATTTATCTACGTTCTAACATTCTAATTTACACTCTACTCATCATTATTTTCTGTGTCTCTTCTCTCAATGTGGGCAGATTCTCCCAAGGAGCAGCTCCTGGGCAGCACTCGGGGGTCTCTGAGGGGTCTGCCAGGGGGGTTTTTGCACCCCCAAAGGAGCCAGGGAAAAACCCTGGACTCCCACACTAAAGACTTTAAAATCGAATCTGATTATGAGTATTATCAGATAGCTTAGTACTGAAATGCTTTTTTTTAAAGACCAGCTTTATCTAAGACTGTCTAAGGTAAGATCAGGACACAGTTGGAGATGATATAATCAATTACATAGATTAAAGCTGCTTTAGAGGTTCATTCACAATACATGAAAAACCCATTGATTGCAATTAGATTTAGAATTAGTCAACAAATTTTGTTTAACATAAGAAGACAGCTAAGTATACCCACCTCTTGCAGGTCAGCAAGGAATGCTTGAAGGAAGTACTTGTAACAAGGCTGATGACTTGACACAGGACAGTCCACACAGATCCATGTCACTTCTGTGGGCCCTTATAACACAGAGCAGTGAAAATCAGTTTCAGTTCCTAAAAGAAGCAGCTGCATGTGAAAGTTACATGCTACACGCAGCTTTTCAAAAGCAAAAGTCATCATGAATATGTATACTTTGGCATACAGCCCTATTCTCACCACACATGACAAAACTGTATGGAAAAGTGTATGGTACACTCTTCAGTACCAAATCACATTCTATGATTTTCTTGTGGTTTACCAGAGTATGGTGTGCAAAGTTCCAGTGACAATTAAACTATATTAACATAATTAATATTATCATCAGATTTGCAATATTATTTATACATTAATATGTGTGGTATTAGTGACTTTTGGTAACTGAGAAGCACCACCAATATTATTGCCACAGCACAAAGAAGTTGAGCATTACGTGGGCTGTTTCATAATGCGTAATATCAACTGAAAGCTATCCCATTAGCTAAATATGAAACACTTCCATGTATTATACAGAAGGAACATACAGATTCAAGCAAGATTCAGATCAGGTTTTCCTGGAAAATCCTGGTGCTGAGATCTCTACCTACATGATTTAGTGGAAAAATCCATACCAATTTCCCAGTGAAGTTGAACCTCTTTCACAAATATGTAAGCAGGAGAACAGGAAATTAATTATATGACAAAGTTTGTTAAAGGATTTTTATTTTGGAAGAAGAAAGTAAAACAAGTTCCAGGTTGAAAACCTTACTTGAGCCTTTGGTTTTATATGTAGGGTAGAGTATGAGTTGCAATGAAATAGATGGGTTTAGGCTTCATCCTGCATTACCCACTACATGCAACAGATGTGCTTCCCACAACAACTAAATACAGCCCTCTGACAGAGAATTTCTAAACTTGCTTACAGAGACATTACCTATTTCTCATTCAGGTAGGAATTCACCATTTTCTTCTCCTCAAAATCACAGACTCAGAGATGATGTGGGAGGTATAGAATAGCAGCCTAACCACACCCACATGGCTATAAACTCTGTCTGATCTCTGAAACCAGGGCACCATGGACAGAGTGTAATTTATTGTCAGAAAATGGGGAATTTTTCTTTGATTTGCTTAGTAATTTTTTCCTTTCAGTTAAAATAGCAAGAGAAGTATTACCAAGTTTGGGCTTAGTTATTCTATTGCATTTCTTTCCAGAGGGATAATATATTTTGCATATATATTTAATGCAATTGCTTAGGTTGGGAAAAACTTCTAACATCATTGATTCCAGCTACTAACACAGCATTACCAAGTCCACCACTAAACCACATCCTTAAGTGTCACATCTACACATCTTTTAAATATTTTGTGTGATAGCAACTCAGTCACTTCTCTGGCCACTGTTCCAGTGCTTGAACACATTTCAAAGAAAAAATTTTCTCCTAATATCAAATCTAAGCCTCTCCTGGCAGAACTTGAGGACATTTACTTTTCCCATCCATTTATAAAGCATTTTCTCTATCTTTGCATCCTGACACTATAACAGTGTGTGCATATATCTATATCTATATCTATACCTATATCTATATCTATATCTATATCTATATCTATATCTATCTAATCTATATCTATATCTATATCATCTATGTCTATATCTGTATCTATATCTGTATCTATATCTATCTATCTATCTATCTATCTATCTATCTATCTATCTATCTATCTTTCTATACTCTTATTATAACTTGGCCTTATCATGACCATCATTAAGATCTAGAAAATCAAGACACTCCATAGCATGCTGGGCTGTTCCACCAACTCTCTTCCTTTGCCTATCCCTTCTGATGTTTTTATAGACACCCACTGCAGCACTTGGGTTTTGTGAGACATTCCATCGCATTTCCATGTTGACAATTATTTAATAGTATTTATGATGCACAATGGATTCTGTCTTTTTTGTTGCTTGTGTTGAGTGTGTTGGTGTACATGAGTTTTATTTGGGATGTTGGTACTATCCACTTTTTTCAGGAAAGAAGCTTTAATTTTTATGTGACATTGCATATTTTAAACAGTTTCTGGTATCAAGTTTAAATATTTTACCTCCATTTTTTAGTAAAATGGCAGAAGATAGTTCAAAAAATTCCTAGTTGTCTAAAGTGCAATAGCATTTCCTGGAAAGCCAGTAGCATATTGGCTAAGTCTAGCAATTCAGCAATGAGCAATCTCATTATGAGTATTTTTGCCATGATCAGTATATACCTTTTCATTTAGAAAAAGGTAACAATTCCCATGGACAGATAAAAGAGCTTACCTTCTGTCCTGGTTTGAAAGGACAGGTGTCTGCCAGTAAGGGCAGAAGTTTCCCTTTGGAATAGAGACTTTGGTTCCACTCCCCCCCAAGTATTATAATTGTTTGAATCAAGGACTCTGAGGCAGAGATAAGGGGGTGGGAATAACAGCTCTTTTACTAATATATCTAACCATACAAGCAGAAAACAACAGCAGTTGTTAAAATTGCTAACAGAACGGAATAGGTAACTCGGTGTCAGTCCCTTTAGATGCAAGCACACTGTCTCTGTGCTTAGTCCCAATCCGGATCTGCCGAGGGCAGACGAGAATGGAGGCAGGAGGGGGTGGGGCGGCAGCGGCTACGCTGGTCTCGGGCGGGAACGGGCTCACCCTCACCGAGGGCAGCGGCTCCTCGCTCACCGTGTGTGTCCGGGGGATCAGCTGTGTCCGCAGAGGCAGGAGGCTGGAATGGGGCAGATGCAGGGCAGGTGATCACAGAGGGTCTGGCTCTCCTGTGCTCCGGCCGCGTGGCTGAAGATCCCAGGCGTCCTCCTCAGAGCTCGCCGGAAACACGAGTCCCCTCCCGGAAGCCTCAAAGGCCCCTCCAGGAGCTGTTCCCACCCACCCCCTTTGTCTGGACCCAACAAGGACCCTGGGTGTAGCCCGGCTAGTTCCATTGGCATGATAATGGGAAAAATTCTTTCAATTGACACAGTAATAGAAAAACACTCAACCCCCAACATTATCCACCCCGAATTTTTTCCTTGGCAACATGCTACATCATATTGAAACCTTTAAATTATATACATACATGTAGTTATAGGCACAGTATCATAGATAGTTCACCCCAGAACAAGGTCCCTTTGGGGTATGCATCGGGTCTCTCCACCCTTTTGCATCACCCACCAAGTGCAACCTGGTCCTTGAGTGAAAACCACCCCACGAACAGGATTGTCTTTGCTGGAAGCAGAGTTCACCCAGACAGTTTTCCCTAACATGCCTCTCAGGTGTACCACTGGAACCTTATCTGCATCTGCTGCTCCCAAGGGCTCTGACTGGGCAGGGCCTGCTCGGTTAGTGGAACCTCGGGTATTCACTAACCATGTGGCCTTTGGTAGATTGATCTCCCAGTTCTTGAAAGTCCCCCCACCAAGTGCCTTTAAGGTGGTTTTAAGCAGACCATTGCACCTTTTGACTTTCCCAGCCGCTGGTGCATGGTAGGGAATATGGTACACCCACTCGATGCCATGTTCTCTAGCCCAGGTGTTTATAAGGCTATTTTTGAAATGAGTCCCATTGTCTGACTCAATTCTTTCAGGGGTACCATGCCTCCAGAGGACTTGTTTTTCCAGGCCCAGGGTGGTGTTCCGAGCAGTGGCGTGGGGCACAGGGTAGGTCTCCAACCATCCAGTGGTGGCTTCTACCATGGTCAGCACGTAGCGCTTGCCTTGGCGGGTCTGAGGCAGTATGATATAGTCAATCTGCCAGGCCTCTCCATACTTATATTTGGACCATCGCCCCCCATACCTGAGGGGCTTCACCCGCTTGGACTGTTTGATGGCAGCGCACATGTTGCAGTCATGAATAACCTGAGAGATGCTGTCCATGGTTAGATCCACCCCTCGGTCTCGTGCGCACTTATAGGTGGCGTCTCTGCCCTGATGGCCTGAGGCATCCTGGGCCCATCGAGCCAGGAACAGTTCTCCATTGTGTTCCCAATCTAAGTCTATCTTTGAGACCTCTATCTGTGCAGCCTGATCTACCTGCTTGTTGTGCCTATGTTCTTCATTAGCCCGACTCTTGGGAACATGGGCATCCACATGACGGACTTTCACGGGGAGCTTCTCTACCCTAGTGGTAATGTCTTTCCACTCATCAGCAGCCCAGATTGGTTTTCCTCTACGTTGCCAGTCAGCCTTTTTCCACCTTTCCAGCCAACCCCACAGAGCATTGACTACCATCCACGAATCAGTGTAAAGGTAGAGCTTTGGCCATTTCTCTCTCTCAGCAATGTCCAAGGCCAGCTGAACAGCTTGGAGTTCAGCAAGTTGACTCGATCCACCTTCTCCTTTGGTAGCTTGTGCAACCTGTCGTGTGGGGCTCCATATGGCAGCTTTCCACTTCCGGTTCATCCCCACAATGCGGCAGGAACCGTCGGTGAAAAGGGCGTAGCGTGTTTTATTTGCTGGCAGCTGGTTGTACGGTGGAGCTTCTTCAGCCTGGGTTACTTGCTTCTGCTCCTCTTCATCAGTGGCCCAGGGCACAGTGGCCCCCAATACCTGACAAAGTGCCCAATGATGGAACTAAGGACAAACACAGCCAATGGCATTTGGAAATCAGCATCATGTTGACTCCAATGTCGATGAGGAGTATGGTTTTTCCCATGTGTCTCATGACACAGGTGATCTCTGGGTGTCTAGGACTGATCCTTCTAGTCCAAGCGATGAAGGGAGTACTACACTGTGGTTCAGGTAAATGAAAATCTTGTGCAATCATGAGCTCACAAGGAATGAAACGTGGGGGGTCAGGACACAGGGCAAGGACCATAGTTTTCAGTTTTGCAGTGACTGTTAAAACAGAAGGTGTCACATAAAATCTTTCTGAGTTGGTCCTACTGATTTCTGCGATTAAGGACTTATATGGCTTTTCTGTTGTTTCAGGCCTAACTGTCCTGTGGAAATAGTATGATGCATGGAATCCATTATAATTACTGGCTGCACAGTCAGCAGCTCCAGTCTGGTGCCTGGGGGAAGGAGGTCGGTGATGATGCACTGCAGCTGTGGATTTGTGGGCAGCCGGTGGTCTCTGGCATGCTTGACAGGGATGTTTGTGTCATTGCACGCCTCTGTCCTGTGCTCTGCTGGCAGTTTCCCACCTGGTGACAATTGCATCCCTGTACTTGGCGAGAGTTGTTAGTGCTGTGATAGCACCCTTAACACCTGCAATGCTTTTGGAATGACTTTTTATTTGGTTTATTACAGTTTTTTGCGAAATGTCCTTCCTTGACACAGTTGTGACAAGGCCGAAGATTTTGTTCTTGTTGGTTTTTAATGGTCTCCTTAAAGGAGAGCCTCTGCTAATACTTGTGTTTGGAGCACCGCAGTGTGTTCTTGCTGTTCCCTGTTGTCTTCAGGAGCAGATGTTAGTGCATTAGTGAGGACTCGTGCTTGGTGTACAGCAGAGTGCTCCAGAGTTGCTATGAGGTTGCATGCCTCAATCATTTGAGCAATGGTGTGCTCAGGATCAGTGGTCAATGCACACAGTGCCTTTTTAAATTCAGAGTTAGCATTTGAGACTACCAGCTTTTCAGTAGCTCTTCTCTTGCCCTATCCAAAACTATTTGTTTGTCAAGAGCCATTTTTAGTTTGTCTAGTAATTTTATGTAATTTTATATAAGGCTCATTAGGGCCTTGTCTAAAATCAGAAAAGTCCAGATTTGGCTTATTTTCATCAGAGACTTGTAGGAGAGCCTTCCTAGCAGCATCCTTAATGTCACTTCAAATATGCCTGCAAAGGTTCTCAGCCTGATGCTCTGGGACCATGTGAGCTCCCTCTTCTGCTAGGTGCTCCATGGTAAAAGCTGCCCATGCCTGATCCCCTGCATGGTCCTGCAGGTTTTTAGCAGACCAGCATTACTTAAAGCTTGGATGCTATCTCCCAGTCCCCCTCTCTCACTGCTTCCCTCCTTATTTGCTCCCAAGGATCCCTGTGAAACCTTGGTGGTCAGAGGTTCTCCTCAGATGAGGAGTGGGAGGTAGAGCAGGAGGAGGGATCATAGTTGGAAGCAGGCATCAGGATAAGCCTCAGTGCTTTAGGCAGGGCTGTTTTGTGGGCAGACCCAGGTGAGCGGGGTTCCATCATCCCAGAGAGGATGGGGTAAATTCTGGTGAGAGCATGAGAGGGGGCCCAGGGTGGAAGGGGTGTGCTGTAGCGATGATGGGGTGGAGTTTAGGGCAGGATTACCCACGAGCCAGGATTTGGACTGGAGGAGGAGGAGTTAGTGCTCCTAATATAGCAGTCTGCTGGAATGGTGGCTTTGCTGTGACTGTAGTTGAGGCCAATGGTCGTGGGCTGCAAGGTGTTAGAGGAGGGATGAGGGTGACATGTAGGACTCGGTGGGACAGCATGGTGGGGATGGTATGGCTGTTACCATGCTGGATCCCCGATTGGAGGTGGTGGAAATGGACACAGGGTGGTGGATCACCCAAACTGTTATCCCTGGGCGTTCACCATATTGGCCCTGTATCTATCCTCCAGGAAGGTTTTTTGGGTGACAGGGACAGGGTGAGGGTGTGCCTCTCCCAGGCATGTCTGAATCTGGAGTGAAAAGTCCTATTAATTTTCATAGGATTGGTAGAAGCTTTTTTGCTGAATTATCTCCTTTGGTAGCCAAATTGTGTAATTCTTCTTTAATTGAGTCCCAAAAATATTTGGTCTTTCCCTTGGGCACGGTCGGGTCCAGATGGTTTTTAAATGCCCATTTCACAATCATTTATAATTCTTGTTTTTGAAATTTGATGTTCTGGGAGACCAGTTCAAACTTTAAAAATTCATATACATCCCCCTCATCTACTGGCAGTCAGGCATCCATCTTAGACAACTGAAAAACTGGTTCTTTTAAGGTTTCCAGCAAAAACCTCAGAGAATTCAGGGCACTCTGGGGATCCTGTAAGTTTAAACGTAAAAGAAAATCGAGTGGGTGATGGGGCAGCTGTTCTCCTTCACAGGTTCTTACCTGGTCCCTGCAGACTTCTGGTGGGGCTCCTCCCTTGTGTGTGCTGGGCTGCTCTTCTGTCAGCATCCAGGCTGCTGAAGCACAAATTCTCCAGCACCCCATGCCAGGCTTAGTTTCCTCAAAATTCGCTGAAGCAATGGAGTAAAAACCTAATCAGCATAATAGGAGACCTGTCCGCCCATTATCCTTACAGGTCCTCTGAATATAAGAGGTCCCTGTTTGGGCGCCAGGTGTGGCCACTCGGGGTCCAGCCTGGATGGACAGACCCTCAGGCTGCCCAGGATATTGGTGACTCAAAAATAATGAGGATTTACTAACAGGAAAATAACAAACAGGACAAAGGTGAGCACAGTACAAAGGGGTGCACCAAAAGCGCCAAGGGTAAACACATTTTATATAAGGTAGGTATACTGGTTTGGAGGACAGGGGTCTGCCAAGAAAGACAGGAGCTTCTCTGTGAAATGGAGAATGTAAACCCCCTCCCTCCAAACTTATAATTTTGAAATGAAGGGGCTCTCAGACAAAGATATGGGAATTAGAATAACAGTTCTTTACTAGAAAAATTTAAAATAGAAATAGAGTATTACAAAGAACAATCCCAAGAACACTGACAGAATACCACCTGACACTGTGTCAGTCAAGGTGTTGGTACCAGTCTGATCAAATGGTGGCGACAGTCCTCATGGAGTGACAGATGTGGTTCAGCTGAAGCAGTGCTCCTGCAGAAGGGTGCAGTTTTCCTCTGAAGGTCCAGTGATGATGTGGAAAGGTCTGGCTTTCCTCTGGAATCCAGTGGAAAGAAGGCTGCTTTGGTGTTTCAAATCTGAGTTTTTATCTAGGTAGGAAAGGCTTGACTCCCCCCACCACCCCACTCTGGCTGGAGCATCTCCCAGTGGGATGATGTAATTTCATCAGGGATTTAGTGGCCCATTAGCAGATTATATCTTCCTGGAGGAAGGGTGAGTTGTGGAGAAGATAAAGATGAGTGCCTCACCTGATTTTAAAGATGGCCCATTAGCAGATAATGTGGCCCATGGAGATAAGAATCACTGCCCACCTGGCTTCAACAGATGGTGACAGAATACACATTTCTGTTCATATCCCAGACACAGTTGGTATTGCAACCCAAGACAGTAGGACAGTAGGATAGGAGCTTGAGGGTGAGGGTCCAAATAGGAAAGAGGGATTAGGAATATGCAGAATATAGCAGAACTTTTAAACCAATAATTTTACAGAGGACAGAGAATTTTTTGAAGGTCATTAACATGTATGCACGGGGGATGCTGGGAGTGAATCAGTCTCCTCACTGTAAGCGCAATGGGTTTTCCCATGCCCTTCCACTTCAATCTTGACAACTTTATTTCAGCCCAACATTCACAAACTTACAGATACTCCAATATCACAAAAATAACAGGAAGTATACAGTGCAATAAATTTCTTCCAACTTTCATTGACCATTTTTTATTGTCATCTTCTCAAGAATTAAGAGCAACTGATAGTGAGTCCTTGGAAAGCATACATTCAAGTTTTGCCATTAATACCCCATGGGGAATTTCATTATCAAGGCAAGGGATAGCAGAATATATCCAGCATGAATACCCCTGCATTTTACCATAAATTTACATTGTAGACTCCTCAAATAATTTTATGATTTCTGTCATTTCTTATGAAATGAGATTTCTGTCTTTTCTGTGCTACTGTATGCTGCAATTCAATTGTGTAAGTAACATTGCCACACAATTTTTGCTATTAACATATGAACCAGAAATACTGAAGATTAACACGGAGGTGAAGAGATACTTTTTAAGGTCTCAAACCACAGTATGAAATTTCCTATAAAAGTTCTACAGATCTGTTCTGCTTTCACAATATATTTCACTGGCACAATTTCTGCGAAAATTTATTAAGCTATTGTTTTCAGTAATCCAATATTCTGTTCTTTGGCAGTGTATAACTGGATTGAGTTTCACTGTCAAGAGAAAGTCTTTGTTTAGACTTATGGTTTTCCCTAAAACTGTAGCAGTATACATACAAATGATCATTCTCTGAGTTCTTAACAGTTAATGAGTTTTAGACATTTACTTGAGAATGTTTGGGAAAATTTTGTTTGTTTTATACAAACTCAGTAGCTGATTAGAGGTAAAGACATAGATTAGATAGATTACATAGATAGAGAGAGAAAGAGATACAGACAAAAACAGACAGATATAGATAAATAGTTATTAATTTCAAGGTAGAATCATGTTATCAAAGAAGGCACTGGGAGTTTTAGGTACTAGATATTTTCTAGTTGATTTATTTGAAACTAGCTTTTAGCCCATGAGTCACAGCTGTTGATTTCAGGGATTAATGACATGATTATAGCTTTTAGGATATAATTTCTTACGCAGGACTTTACATCATCTAAGCATACTCCTTTAGACATAGTAGTGCAGACTTCTTAAATGTTTCATTTAGAACATAGATTATGGAGCTTTACACTGCAAAAGTATAATTTCTTAATTTATAGTTTTAAATTAATAAAGACATCTGTAAAATATTACAGAAAATGCTACTGCTGCTTAAATTTTCTTTGGTGGAAATCGAGTATATTTTAAATTTTCTTCTTCAACCTTCTGGATTTGGACACAGTAATAATGAAGTAGCACAGGAAATAATTGAAATCTTAGAAACTCTTGGACTCACAATGTGACTTGAGAGATTAATTAGTTTTAAGAATAGAAAATGCAAAAATAAAATTAAAAAAGCATGAAGTAAGGATAAAAGAGGAAATTCACTCTGTCATTTACTCCCAATTGTATATTGCCATACCTCTGGGAAGAAGTAGAGAGCGAATAAACAGTATTGCATCCCTGTATTCACAGAAGACTTCCTGATACAAGATGATTTTAAAAGAAACACCTTGATTTATGTTCTGACAAGCTGGCATCTCTGAATTAAGAAAATTGCTTTATCAACTCCTTTATAAATCTGACAAATCAACTGAAGCAAAGAAATAACCCTGGTAATTCAGACAAAGATTCAATAAATAAATAAATTGAATTGAATAAATAAAATATTGACATACTGATGAGCTGGAATTTCAAAATGGACTGATATGAAATATATTACTTACTTGACAAGGCCTTTTCTGAGCAATAATACCCTTATAAAACCATTACATGGGAATTCTACCTGCAATATGAAACCACACCAAAAAAAGGTTTGAAGGCAATTGAAAGCAATTACTTCATAGAAAAGGCAAGAAAAACACTAAGATATGATATATTAAGTATAATATTCTCATTTTGCAATACTGTATAATAGTTTTTAACCTTTTCTCTATGTTTATCTCATTAGTCCCAAATCTATTAAATTGTTCTTCTGCAGACATGATGCATGTGCCCTCCATCTTCTCCGCATAATTGACAGAGATACTGACCACGTGTTCTCTCTCTTTCTTAACTTTCTCTTGATCTTTTTCCATGTTTCTTATTTTATCATGTATATGTAAAGGAGTATCATACTTTAAGGAATGTTTGATTGCTTTATCTTTCTCTAGTTCTCTTCATTTCTCTGTTAATTTTTCTCCTCCTTTCATTTTTTTTTCCTTTTCTCTTTTCTTATTACATTTCTTCCTTCTTTTTTAAGTTTCCCTTTCTAAACTTGTTTTCCTTCTTTCCCTTTCCTTCTCCCCTTTGCATGCCATTAATTTAATTCTTTTTTCTATTTTCTTTCTCTATCATTTTCAATTCCCTCTTATATGCACATAGTCTCTTTTCTCTTCCTCCATAGAAAATTTATTTTCTGGCATTCGTTGATCTCTGAAAATGTATGTAAAACTGAAATCAAGTGAGGGTCTTCATTTCCAGTCATAGCTTTGCATAACACCTTATCTCTTAAAACAGTGCTATGAAGGACACAATTACTTGTTTGGAGTGGAGAGCAGGGACCATTCAGTCTGGAATTCAGCAACAGGGCATGTCATGATGTGACCTGTGCTTTGTATTCCCATTCTCCCTGCACTTTCTTTGCTCAAGAATTCTCTCGACAGCTTAAAGTTTGCTCCTAGTCACAGAATGAAGCTGCTTTGTAGAGAAAAAATGTTAGAAGTACAACTTGCATAGGTTTTTACTTCTAAACAAGAAATTTCATTATCATTTCAGTCACAATAGGCCTATAGTTCCACTCAAACCATCAAAATAGCACTTGAGGTATGACAAGTCTAATATTAGAATCATTTCCTGTCTAAACAGACTAAACATCTGATAGTTTTCTCCTAACTTGTGTCAAAAATCAGTGTTTAGACAAGATCTTCTCACATCTTTTTCTAAACAGCTGCTCTACACCAGACAAAATCCACAAGATGCAGATGTCATGTCATTGGGAAAGC
Source organism: Erithacus rubecula (assembly GCF_903797595.1). Classification (NCBI taxonomy): domain Eukaryota; kingdom Metazoa; phylum Chordata; class Aves; order Passeriformes; family Muscicapidae; genus Erithacus; species Erithacus rubecula. Next base: position 4,783,978 of record NC_136661.1, read on the forward strand.
ATCCTTGAAGGAATTATGGAATGAATACAAGTAATATCAGAAATTCATGGAGGGCCAAGCTCCTCTGTATGACATATCTGTTACTCAGTACTGTGAAAGCTGGTGTAGATTTTCAAAGTGATAAGGCACTCACAAGAAAAGCCCAACTACCAACTTGGATATCAGATTCTCTGTATCACAGAATCACAGAATGGGTCAGGTTGGCAGAGACCACAGTGGGTCATCTGGTCCAACCTCTCTGCTCCCTGCTCAAGCTCCTATCCCAGAGCACATGGCATAGGATTTCTCCATACTGTTCTTGAATATCCCCAGTGAGGGAGACTCCCCAGCCCCTCTGGGAAATCTATTCCAATGCTCAGTCACCTGCATAGTGAAGAAGTTCTTCCTCATGTTCAGGTGGAAATTTCTGAATGTGTATATCCAGAATGAGAGCACAAACATTTTGTCTAAAAAATTAGTTTGAATCATATTCCTCCTGAAAAGTGAAAGCTTCCCTTGTATTATGTTTATGGTCTGCCTTGAAAGTATGAATAAAAAATATCTGCTAGTGGCAGTTGAACATCTGTAACATATGGAATTCTCAAAAAACTATTGTAAGATAAAATCACTTTATGGTAATTAAAGAGATATAGGGTGGCAGTTAGTTTAATTCACTGACCGAAGTTTGTAATTGGCTACCAGTTGCCTAGTTCATATTTTATCCTTGTTCCCATTGCCTCCCATTCTTTCCTCTGTTCTCCAGAGAGGACAATTAAAGAATAAGTGCTTTCTTTTGTTATCAGGATGATACACAGATCCCAGCTATATTTTTACCGCCATGTCCAGGAGTTAATCAAACCTTTGTTTGTAATATATTCCCCTTATAGCACAATTGATATGTAACTGTTGATTCAAGTTTTAATTGCCTGATAAATTGAGGGCAAAATCCTATGGTAGAAAAGGAAATCAGAGAAAAAGAGGGTGGTTCTCTAGCAAGTTGACATAAAAACAGTTTTCTCCTTACAAGTAGAAATCATTTGCATAAATTTGAGCACAGGGACATGCAGTTATAGATTACATCAGGTTCTAGAGCCAAAAAGCAGGAAATCAGTCCTTGAGAATCCTTCAGTTATGGCCTTTTTATTATGTTAGTTGTTTTCACTACTCACAGAAATTAGAAAACAATAGCTGCTGCTTATGTCATCACTGTGACTGTTCCAATTCCATTAATATCCTGCTGCAAAAAGTATATTTTTGGTTGTTTTTATTGAAAGCTATTCAGTAATTTAAATTAAAACACAGTGTTGGGAGGATGTTATATACATAGATATTGCCTATAAAAAAGTTTGCTTGGAAAGTCAGTTAAATTTTAGATTTGACATTTGACATAAAAAATTATAAACAACACTTCAAATCCCTATGATCTCCCAAATGCTGTATGATTTTGTAACAAGTATGGTTTTTCTATTATAAATATGTATATTTGATAACTGTGTTAAACTTAAAATTTACTTGGTAAAACCAGAAGTGTCTTCATTTTACGCATTACAAATTTTTCGCTTACTTCCATTTATTCCTTTGGGTCTAAAAATGTTGATTTGGTGTGATTTTGCCCTGATTATAATAAGATCTCTCTGAACTCTGTCTCCACCTGCTACATAACATATACTGTTTTATAAGTGTGATGATTTATTTGGTAATACACAAGTATTTTTCATGTGTATGGAAATACATTTGATATGCATATGTTTGAAAGGTAGGTGTTTGTCTTGTCAGAACTCAGTGGTTTACTCTGTGCCAAAATAATGAAGAAAGGGCATAACATATTATCATAGTATTTTCAGGAAGGAAAAAACAAACTCCTCCAGCATTGTCTCCATGATATCCCCCTGTTACCCTTCTAGAATGTAACAGGGCTCCTCTATCATTATCTTGAAAGTGGGCAGACCAGATAAAAGGAAGGGAGAAATTTCAGTTTTTATATGTTGAAGATAGAGAATACAGCTGGAAGAACATTTTCTGTGATGATGCATCTTATTTTCCTTAAGATCGCCCATGCAAACCTCATGACTCCATCCTGTTTCTATACTCTAGGTAAAACATTCATAAGAATGGAGTAATTTCTCTGAATCTTCCTTGTAAACACAATGCATTTACATAGTTCTTTATGAGTAATATCAGGTAGCTTTGAGTAATATGTGGTGAAAACTTTAGAATTTATACATCATGTTTCTCCTTCATAGGATATTATATAGCATCCAGTAAACTCAAAGTATATTAACATTTTAAAATGTAATTTATAAAGTTTACCAGTAGTGCTCTTTAAGTTTTTTTTAATTACTAGTTTCAAAGGATATCCAAAGAAAATGCAAGAAACTTGAAAAACAGCTGTACAAAGAAGCAAGTTGCAAAAATAAAAGAAAATGTCCCTATTTCCACACACACCTCAATTCCAGCAAACATGGAAAGCAATACTGGCCTTTTTAGAAGATCTGGTTAACTCTTATAAGAAATTATAAGATTTCCTAATTAGTTCAGCACTTGTGGCAGTACATATTGATTTTGGATGAATCTTCTTAGGTGTTCTCAGAGTTATCTGAATGAACGGGTAAACTTTATTACTTTTTTGTATCCCATCATCTAAGCCTTCCCAGTAAGCAAACAAAACAGATGCAAAGGTGTTTATTAGTGGCTCTTGATTGCCAATTTTTTCATTAAATAGTAGTTCTGTTTCTTTCTTTGATCAGTAAATTCTAAATTTATACAAAAACTTACATGTGGATACTAATATATACATATACACAATAGTAAATTATTTCTTTCTCTACAGAAGTATTACAATTATCCATAAGACAAGATTATTCCAGATGTTTTATCATCGTATTGTATCTGTTGGATCTCTGGTACTTTTCTTTAGCAGACTTCTGAATTCATTGCAATATTGTTATTAATAGCTCTTAAACTCATTTGAGTTTAAACCAGCACTTCTCCCTCACCCATAAGCAGGCTAGTGATCTCTAAAAGTCAACACAGAAGGCCTGTGTATTATTCTCTTTGGGTACATCACTGAGAGAAAGAGAAACAGGTATGGAGTTAGGAAAAACCACTATTAATTATAAAATTAAGTAACATTCACACATATCCAGACTCCAGAATCTCAAGATTTTACCTGAAGTGATCCAGTTTATTGGCAGTGGGGAAATCTTGGCATATGACACTCTAAATGTGACTTCCATTTGGACATGTCTTAACTCCCTAGGTTTCCAAAACAAGTGCCCACTTCCTCCTAGCAATTCAACAGTCTTTCTGGACTCTGCAGTCTCCTTAGCTACATGCACTACTTCTGTTCTTTGCTCAGACATCAGCTGTTTCCAAGAAAACTAGTGAGGGCAAAGTTGATCTTCTCAAGAGTAAGGCTACCCTTTAAGCCCTACCAGATTTGCTGCATATCTCTGATCTTGAAAAAATAGTGTCAAGTCAAATATAAGTAGTGATAGGGAAGAAATCTGGTTTCACATGATCTGCCTGAAAAAAGGTGATCAAGTTTTCTTTCCCAATCTTTACCCAGTCAGCAGATAGCAGGGTCTGGGCATAGTGATGTGAGATGTGGACCACTGTTCTCCAATTTAGAGTTGTCTGCCACAGGACAGACTCTCAAAAGAGATCTATCATTTTTGGTATGTTCTTGACCTGTGCAAAGTCTTCAAATGCCAGGAATTCTTAACGGGAAATACCATTGCTACTGTATATGTTGGCAAGACCTGCTGTCATTCTCTTTTTTACCAAAAAGGGCAAGGGGTATTTGGCAGAAAGGCAGGACATTAATGCACCACTACCCAGTCATGCCATTCCCTTCCATATCATAGATATTCATGTAACTTCAAAGCTCTGCAGCAGGAGCTCAGATTCCTGTGAAGCTGAATCTCTCTCCCATTGTATCTCCACAAACACCAGATTTGTGTAACTCTGTCCTTTGGAGGCAGTGCCTCCTGGAAGCCACTGTAATTCATACAGTGAGTTACTCAGTGTTAATTATATACATACATACATATTAATGGCCTTGGAATAAAATATATAGATACTTGCATTCTAAGTACTAAAACTGCAGTCATGCTTTATAACTTGTGAAAATAGGATAGGGGCATGTACGGGGGTTGTGTGTTTCCCATTAAAAATGAGGACATTTTTTACAGATGCAATATGGAAGAATATATCAACATAATTAATTTGCTTTCATTCCACAGAGGTGTTTTGGTTTTTTTTTTTTTGTAATTTCTCAGCATGACCTCTGTTTTGTGCTTAACAGGACAATCATTCAGTTTTATCTTTCCATGTAAAACTTGCCCAGTCTACTTTTGTTTCTGTCTTGATTGATGGAAACCATAATAATTTATTTTGCTTGATTCAAACATTCTGATTCAAAATTTCAGCACAATCTTGTTGTTTTCACAGCTTTCTGATCAACTATTTTTTTCCCTCCCCACTTTTTTATTTCACATAAATAAAGCTGTTTCCAGACCCAACAGCTGGCACTTACTGACTGAAGGGATGAACAGGAAGACTGTGTATTCATAGGATTACAGAACAAGCTGAGAAGAACAATTTATGCAGAGTTTTGTAAGTTTAGTGAGGCAGAAAATAGATTGGGGTCCAGAGAAGAAATGATGTGTCAGTCAAAGCTAAGCATACAGACGCAAACTTCCATGACACAAGAGTAGTCATGTGCTTTCTTAGCTTTTGTGACTTCAGGAGTTATTTCTGAGTTTGGGTAGAACAGCAAACAGATGCTTGTAAAGATCATACTCTTAAGTGACTTTTCATAGGTCTTTTCTAAAGCCTGGAAAAAACAAGAATAAAGCTGCCTTGAAAGATGTAGAAGATGTTTAAATATCTTTTAGGAACAGTCCTAAAGAGGAAGAAAATTGTGACTGAACACTGTGACTTGGCCATTTACACATTGCCGTTGTGTAAACTATTTTCTCAAAATGTGTAATTTTATCACATACAATAGCTTTTCTGTAGCATAGTGTAGGTCAGTGGTCTGTACTCAATACTGACAAATAAAAGCTAGAATTATAGGCATGTATTGTGCTGTCTTTATCAAGACAGGACACTGTAACTGTTTCTCAAGCCCTCTGTGGATATTTCTGTCTAATGGCTTCTGCTGATTTCCTATCTTTATTTGATTTGTAAACAAGGAGCTGCTCCTTGAAATGACTAAGATTTTACAAGCAATATTATACTACAAAATATTATTGGCAATACTATGCAAATTGCCAGAAAGGCGTTGGACTGCAATTTTGGCAGCATTTAAAAAAGCTGCCTCTTACCTATGTGACACACAGCGACTAAAGCATCTGTTCATTTTCATTCAAAGTATCTATTTAATAATTTTAAGCATATTATTAGTTGCTGTGAGATTATGATGCTCAAATTTCATAACATTTAAGGAGAAAAAATGGCTTGAAAGAATCCATTTTAAAGATATAGAAACAATGATCATATGTCTTTGCTAGTCTGAATTACACACTATCTGACTTCAGTTATATCCCTTCAGTCATACTTTTATGGGTAACATTGAATGCCTGATTAAGATTTATATTCTATAGAACACAATGTTCATTTAATAGTACCATCATTATTATTGAGTACTTTACGGATACTTTTATGGGTTAGAGTTCATGTGCACAAAGAGTATGAAAAGTCACTTCACTGTTATGTCACAGATAAGAAATAATAGATCATCCAATTTTCCAAAACATGTTTCTCCTATCTTTTATCAGCACACTTCTATCAACATATTTAGATATTTGTGGCAGGTTAATATGGGCCATTTTCACCTGGCAACAGCATCAGTCCTTAGCAACAGTAGGTGTGTATTCAAACTATTGGTGACACTGAGCCAAAATGGAAGATCATACTACAGACACCTTTGGATAATATATGTCAGGAATTTTCATGTATTATTTCACCTTGGCAACCATTTCATTTAATTCCCTAGCAACTCTGAATATAAACTCAGTTTTGAGAGGTTTTTTTCTTGTTCAAAATCACCTCTTGAGAACAACTAAGATGATTCCCTTATTAACTTTAATGATATCCAGTGTTTCACTTATTCCTAGTTTAAGATAAATGGCAGAATTCAATACTGCACAGTAGTGCTCCAGATCTACGTGGTATTTCATGGCTTGGAAATAGTGAAAATTAAGATGATACAGCTGTAATTTAACGTTATTCTTCTACTTTTTTATATATAGTAGTATACAGCTGCTATTTCAGAAACTTTTATTGGTACTGTACGTGTACAAAAATCATTGTGTTCATCCATCAAACTTCTTCTATTCTGTCTAAGCAAGACTTTATATTGTTTTGATAATAAAGGCCTACATATTCTTCTGCTGGAATATTTGAGGAGAAAAAAAATTGTCCCTGAAGGGAGTAGAAGGACTCCACTGCTATTTTATCCCCATTCATATGTATTCCATTTATTTACCCATTGGTAGAGAAGTATCAGCTAAAATCATAGTAGGTGTCTTATGACAAATATCCAGTTTGGATGTCATTTGATCTGAGAAGTATTTCTGTAGTGTAGCAGATCTTGTGGGGATTATTGTCTGGCAGTGGTTCCTCTAAGTGTTAAGATATTTTATAAATTTTGTTTTCTACAAGTATCTCACTATCTTTTAATTGTTAAATTTCTCACTTTTCTGTTTAAAGTGCCTTCTGGACTCTATATTTGAATAATTAAAGGAATATTATCCTACTTTTCATTCCTAAGGAGAGTAATCGACATTAAGTTAAAATGAATTTGTGTATACCATAGAATTCAAATGATGAAAAGGCAGAAGAAAAGGAAAGCACTGTCAATGACCACAGAGCTTTCTAGTTCTATTTCTGCCTTCTGGTTTTTACTAACTGTCTCTTTATTCAATTGCAGTAACAAACTGTATCTTCCTCTTTTGCCCTGCCTTCTTTCCCCTTCTCCCAATGGTTTAACGGGCTGCTTTGGATATGAACTTTGTCCCTTTTTCAATTTTTAGTGCTGAATTTTGTTTACATAGCCTTGCTAGTCTCCATATGGGTTTTTAAGCAACAAATAATTTTACATGCTCAGAGGAAGCTTGAGTTCTTAGGGATGTAAAAAATCTGACCCACAAACACAGTGACTTTTCTGGTTGTTTGCTGATCAGTCTTTAATTTTGTGACTCAGGACTTGCCCACACACTAAGTAATATTATTCATCTTATGTCATCATGAAGCACTGATCTGTTCCAAATCCTAACTGCAAATGATCTTCTTTTATACAATATGCACACTGTAAAGGTATACAATTTTTTCTCCTTATGCAAGTGTTTCTATATATCCTTTCTGCCTCAGCAACTAGACACAGAGGATATTGCTTATTGTCGTCATGGGCATTTTTTGAAACTTCTCCACTTCCCGTGGTGTATTTCCACTTAACTAAACTCAATTCCAGCTTATTAAAAACAAGGTCCTTTAGATTATAAAATAGCCTCAGAGCAACAATAAGCTAGAGCACAATGAAAAACAACAACAACAACAACAAAACAAAACAAAAACAAATAAAAAACCCCAACACCAAAACAAAACTCCCAACAACCCAAAACCTAAAACCTCTCTTGCTTGAACAAGAACATATATGACAAAATGTGGTAAAATAAATTGTCTATTATTAATAATATTATCATTCATTACTTGTATTCTCTTTGTGTGCTATTCTTTTTGAGGCAGTGGCATGAAAGTTCTATTAGTGCATCAGACAAGAATGTGACTGCTGGAATGGCAGTTCTGTGTAAATTTTTAGAGTGTTAATATACCTGGTTATGTCCTAATGTCATGTTATTACATGAAGGTACATTTTTCAGATGAAACAGCAAGTAAGTATTTCACAGCAGCATGTAAAATTATGAACACATAAAATACATTCTCAGATTTCACAAGCTTTAGATAAGCAGCAGAACTGGTCAATATATTGTGAAACCTAACATAAGGAGTACTTTATAAAGAAATAGAAGTCAGAGTTTAGTATGTCTTATTACCACAGAACAGCTAGTACCTTTATTCTTTTTGTAAACCCTTTACATTTATTCTGGCTTCAGAATACCAAAACTAAAAATTTTCCATATAAATTTTTTAATGAGAAACATGCAAAAGATACCATGTAATCCCTTCTTTGGCTGTAAAGACAAGATACAATTAAATGGCATTTTATCAAAAGAAATAGACAGAAGTGCAAGTGCTGTAAAATGGCAGAGAAGTTCAAGCACCACTTACAAAAATGAGAGGCCACATTAAAAATTTAAAGTGATTAATTTATCTTTGAAGAAAATATTAGAAATAAATTATATTGGATTAGCGACCAGTTTATTCCCTTTGGGAAAAACATGTACAAAAAGTTCAGGCTTCTATAATGGAACAATTGTAAAGCTACTGTTTATACAGGGGTTTCTGGAATAGGTATGAAATAAAAAACTTATTTTAAAATATTTTCTGGTGCTAATTAGGGGACTGATTCAAACCACATCTTGGGGCTCAGGAAAACTCATTAATTGCATCCAGTAAATTTGGAACCAAGGCTACGACTTCTCTACACTAACAGAAGAATGGTGACTATTGTAATTCAGATTTTTAAAAGCAAGTAATGAGTTTGTAAAGTCAAGATGAAATATTGAAATGCTGATATCATGAATATGGCAATGTCAAGATAGACTATTAAATCAGAATACAAAATGGATATTTATGTATGTGTCTTCAGTTACAAATAATTTTGCAAATTAGAAGATGATATTCAAAAATAGTTCTGAAATTTCTAAGAGCCAGACTTGGGGAAGATCAAAACACTGGAAATTAGTCAGAGAAAACAGCGCAATAAGAAAATATAGAAATAAACAGAGATGACTGAAAACATATTTTAAAATTGAAAACATAGACAATACATTTTTTGAGGAAATGAACCAAAATAGTAACCTTTCATTAGATGGAAAAATCTTGACATGTCCTACACAAGATAGGTAAACAATTTTATTTTACATTTTACATACTTTTTTTTACATTCCTGTAAAAACTTGCAGACATTGCTCTATAATGCAACATATCTCAAGAGATTTAAGGTTTTACGTGTCACTGATCTGACCCCAGCTAACAGTACGTAAATTAATTTTTCTGGAGTGGATACACTTCCCTGCAGTGTGTTTTACTGTCGTTGATCATTTTATTGACTGAAGTTCATCCCTGTTCAGAGGATCTGTCCAAAACCCATAGAGAGAAATTAAAACTTGATCCTGCAAATACTTAAGCATCTGCTTATTTTTCCATGAGTAAGGAGCTCTTTTCAATTTCAGCAGGCTTGCTGATGTGCATAGACTTCATGTTCATAAATGTTTCATAGCATCACTGTTGAGGAAGACTGTGCCCTAAATGTGCAGTGCATTTATCTTGTACTAGTCCTCAGTGTAACTGTGTATTTGCATTAAGTAAGATGATTCTTCTGCAGAAATACAAAAAAGTCAGTTGCTTGATTATCTAATTAATACCTATTATGAAAATTTAAATTATGACCCTGTAGTCCTTACTTTTGTCTCAGAGGAAACATTTTACTAATAAGCAGACCAACAAGTAAAAGATGCAATACCACTCAAAGCAACAGACATGATAAAACTAATACTGGTACTAGACAGCAGACTTTGCAGTGGTTTTGAATAAGTTATTGCTTGAAGAGAAACTGCATATTTAGGCTTTTTCATTTATAAATATAATAAAAATAATGAAGATTCAGAGAAAATTTTAATATCGTCTTTTCTGTGAAAGATTGTCATTGAAAGATGGAGCAAGAAAAATGGATTAGGAAGTGTGTTAAGGAGGACAAGTACCTTGATACTGAAGACTGTCTGGCTTTAAAAAAAAGGAAAATAAATAAAATAACATAATAATAATTAAAAACATTCAAAAAGGAAAGTAAAGGAAACAACACCAGTCTGCTCTAAAGCCAACAAATAATTTCTAGTTCCTCTGACAAGAGATAGAGAGGGAATTGTTGAAATATGAGAAGAAAAGAAAGGAAAGACTGAAGAAGAAGAAACAGAAACCATTATATCATTTACTGGAAGAGCTTCATATGAAGTTGACATACAAAGGGTGAATTCAAAACCCTATCTCTTCAGCAATGGAGGTCCCCAGGAAGACTTAAACTGATGTTTTTTTAAATATTCTTAAAAATGGAACAGAAAAATTTCCAGTAGCAGACAGCCAGTTCTTCATTTATCTTAATTACATTTTATGTTTCAAGTATAATAAAGGTTCTACTCACTGTTTGTCCACTAGATACTTTATTTATTCAATGATAGCATATGTAATTTACTTTTCTAAAAATATGCCTTTCCTCTGAGCTGTTTTTAAAATACACTTGTTTTATTTATTGTTATCTTTTTGGAAATACATTGACTGTCCTAAATTGCCTTAGAGCACAGTGACATTCCTTTGCTCAATACGTTTAGCACTCAGTTGGCCACTTGCATTCAATGCTTACTGAAGGAGCTAAATCATGTATAATTTATGTCTTTTATCCTGTCAGTAGAACTTCACTTTGACTATTCACATGTGAAAAATCACTCATTCATCTAAGTATTTTCAAAATTTTCCATTTAGGTTAGGGGGAGGGAGATATTTGGAGGGTTGAAGGTTTTGTCTCTTTTGTCGAAATTACTGAGAAAAGGAGCACCTAGAGTAAAAACCACTCTTTTAGCTTTAAATGGGAACTACTGTTTACTACACATTTTGCTACAAAGCACCTGGAAGCATGTGGCAAGAGGGTGGAAATTGCATTGAAATCCAGAGTCATGCTGACATGCTTCCTGAATAGATGATATTTAAAATTAAAAAAAAAAACAACAAAAAACAAAAAACTCAGATGTGGTGTTAACTTTTTATTCGTCTCATTTGTACAAAGTTAGTTTCCCCATTTCCCAAGAGAACTCTTTCCCCTCTGGCAAACAATATTTGGAGAGCAACTTTTACATGTTCTGTCTTTAAGAACACCTTCCAGTGCCTTTTCATAAAATTAAAAAAAAACCAAAACAAACAAAAAACAAAAAACCCACCAAAACCAAAACAAAAAAGCCCCAAACAAATAAACAAACAAGCAAATAAACAAACAACAACAAAAACCAAACAAAGAAAACAAACAAAAAAAAACCCCTAAGTATAAGAGAATAAAATATAATAAATTGTTAGTACCAGTTTAGAATATTGTTCCCTTGGGTGTCTTCAAAAATACAGTAAAAGTACTGTGGAGACATGAAATGAGATTATCTTCAGGATCTATGAACCCAAGCAAGATTCAGAGCCAGATGAAAATGAACAAACAGTGAAGCTGTTCTGTTGAGCTCGGCCTGGCACAGAAATCTCCATCAAAAATGAAAGTACAAACAGAAAAACAGAACAAAAAAAATGTGTTGATTGTTGCAGTGTCTCCTCTTGGGCCCTGAGGCATCTGCTACACAGAGAACAAATGTTTAGATTTGAATTACCTTCCTTCCATTTTTGTGCCTCCTGCTGCAGTCCTGTAAGCTGAATGAAAATTAACATTAACCATATTTCTTCTTTTCATTCTTCTTTGGCCAGCAATGTGGGCACAATATGGGACAGATAAGCATGGTGCACATGGCATCTACCCTCTGCCCAGCCATGGGCAAGGTTCCATCCCAAGGTCCAGGAGGACTATGTGTACCTAAGCCAGCCCATCCTCCATCCTAGTCTCCCAGTAAGATGGGAGAGTAGAGGTAGCCACAGAAGGCAAAAAGACCTAATTGCCTTGTGATGGACATAAAGAACACAACATGTCAGTTTCACTTCTCTTTACAGGCTTTAACATACACTAACCAGGTTCCCATAACGTTGTTTAATTTCTAGAATCTGAAATGTGTCTTTGTCAAGGAAAACTATAATTGTCTGATTGTTTCTACGTAAAATACCTGAAATAGATAAAGAGTTCAAAGAATTTGGTCGCTTCAGAAGTGTGTTCAGCAAAATCACTGTTAAAGTAATAGTTCTCTCTACCCAGGTTCTTTTAAGACTGACTAAGGAAACAATAAAAATTTTGGTGGGAAATTGAGGATGAGCAAATCCTCCTGTGTGGGGAAAAAAAATCAAGTAAAGATTTCTAAGTATCAGAAGACACTGTCTGTGCTATTTACAAACCCATTATCCTAGTTTTGCCTGACACTGCTTGGGGGCAAGGGACCCTCTCTGGCTTCCAAAAAGAAGGGAGTGGCTTCCTGTCAAAAGCCACCGTGGTGGCATCATCTGCCATTGTTCATTGTCTCCAGGTCCATCAAGAGAGTTTTTGCACGTGAATCACCCTCTCTTTTGTGTACTTCTATTACTGCTATTGTTGCTCTTTGTTTTATCTCACTGCTGTTTCTAGTAAATTGTTCTTATCTCAACCAATGATCTTCACATTCAGTGCTTTGAATTCTCATCTCCAAGCTGGAGAGGGAAGTGGGAGGAGAGAGGGGGGACAAGCATCTGGTTTAGGACAGTCTCGGTGGGAACATTGAATTGGACAGTATCATTCCTAAAAAACAACCCACATTAAAAGCCTTTTCTATTTCTCCATCATAAATAATGGTTCTGTGATTGTTTTGCAGTTAAATAAACAATAGAATATTGGTTTTAAAATCTTCAGCTGTACTTCAGAACACAAAATTTAACCTGAAGACATTCTGCCACTGTCTTGAACTTGACAAATCCTCTGTCATGGTTAGATCCTCTGGAAGCAAATATTTCAGCTTAATAGAAAAGTGCAGAACCTTTAGAAAGTAAATTCCCTTTGAGAGCTGTCTTTAGACCTCTTAGAGGCAGTGTTTTTCATCACATTAGCTAGGTATTGAATTGTGTTCTTGCTTGTGTTCTCATTTTCTTAATTTGAAATTGAAAAAAATTTATTCATTGCATGCAAAAATCTAAACAGTCTATGATTCTATAGTCTATTTCTATTTCTCTTCCCACAATGAAACTGAGTATTGCAATGCACTGAAGAAGATTGAGTTTGTTTTTATAAGTCATAATTGGAAGGATAATTCTTTTGCCTTTCTATTTTATAGATTTACATTATATAGAATGATCCAAAGAAAGTATGCGTACTTTTTAATTGTATACAACTCTTTTCCTGTTTGAGATTAAGTACTCAATGTACAGAATGTTCTCTTCATTTGGATTGAAAATTAAACCTTTTTAAAAAACTTTGTGACAACTTTTAGTGTCAATTCTCTATGCACATAATTTATTATTCATTTCAGAAAGTTTTATTTTGCCTCTTTTTTTTTTTTTCCTTAGGTGAGAAATTCAGTGGAGAGCAGAAAAAACTACAAAGGTTCAAAGTAAGATTTCACAAATACTTACTTTCTAAGTCTTCATATTCTTTTCCCTGTAAGACCTACAAATTCTTTTGGTTTGGATTTCATGTTATAAATCACAAATATCTTTCTAATTAACAGTATTTATTAAATATTGGAAAATGCATCCTGTTTGAAATTCAAATTTATCCTAGTCAGGAAACAGAACATAGTGCTTAAATCCTAACATGCAGGAGAACGATCATAGTTCAGATTTTGCAGTTTTGGAAAAAAAGTTTGGTTGCTACAGCATGATTGTTAAATTGTGCTATGAATTAAGTGTAAATTTAGTGAATGCATTGAATGATTAGCAACAGCAACTAAAAAGGGTACTGAGCACTTCTAGCCTTCTGTTTTCTGCACTATATCACACTAGCCTTTGTACCATGAATATTTAGCTATAAAGGGCAAGTAAGACTGGACAGCAATATACTGATTCTTGTAAATATTCTGCTAGCTATAGTTGTATGAGATAGAGGTGCCAAACTTTTAATACTGTTTCTACCTAATATGTATAAGGTAATATGTTTGACAGGTACATATGACCTGACCTCTTATTAATAAGTAAGGTAGGATATTAACTGAAGTAGATCAGTCCCTAGTGAGAAATTTTTTATGACGAGAATAGTGTCACAGAAGATTTGTGATTATTTTTCATGTGTAGAGGAAGTTTGGAAATCTATAATACATTCTATATACTATATCATATATGCGTAATAATGTATAAGAAATTTGGGGTTGTTGACCACACTACAAAAACTCAATTATTTCTGTAATCACAGGTAATCTTCAAGTTTCACACCTTTATCTATTAAGTTTAAAGCTGTGACAGAAAAATTGAAAAAGTTAGTGAGAGTAATACTAACTATTTACCTGGGGTTATTAAGCTATTTAGAGAAAAAATAATTATTTGTGGTAAAATAGAGAAGTATCCTAAGATGATCCTGTGAATGAATAATAGTCAAGTGAAATTCAGCATGCAGGAAATGTGAATTTATATTCCTTGAGAAAAGCAGTCCTAATATCACAAACACTCATAATTTGAAAGTAGTTAATTTTCATCCTGAGTTAGATAGCTCATCTCAAACGTAAATGAAGCAACATAGGTCAAGATGGAGAACAGGACAAAAAAGGAAAACCAAAAATAGTAAGTCAGTTAATGTATGAGTAATGACTACATATCTAGTATGAATCAATCTGGAAGAGACACAATGTGAGGAAACCATAGAGAAGTTTATAGAAATCATGTCTGGGGTATAAAAAGCAAAAGGAGAACCCAATCATTCATATTTTATTCCAGTACTAAAACTATAGTCTGAAAAATGGAAGTAAAGTTCAGAAAAAAATGCCGTTTAGAGGGAAAATCTGAAACTTCTTGTGGAAAGTTATTTGGGATTCAAAATATGCCATAGGCTCAAGGAAGAAAAATCCCATGAAGCTGTAAATACATTGATAATCCCTCTAGCTTCAGAAACTCCCTAAGGAACAATTATGTGGGTACATGCCCAAGGATAGTCATACTATATATTTGTGCTGTTCTTGTATTTCCCAAAATTTCCTTTATTAGCTACTTGATACCCCAAGGGAGCTATTGTATTATAAAGATTTTTGACCATTATTGCTTTCATGGTACTGCTTATAGAATATGATACCAATTGGAAAGCAACATAAAAATACAACTAGGGAGTTAAATAAGTTACCAGGCATGTACCTTAGCCTCTCTCCAGCCTCCCTGTTTTTATGGAATTTTATGCTTTATTTCACTCACCATCTTGTGTTAAATGACAGTGGCAATACCAGAAGCCCAGAAAAAAACTTGCTGTTAGGTATGAAGTTCCAGCAGGTAAATCATATTGTAAATCACAACAAATACAAACTATGTTTTGTACCAGGCTCAATGGAGGGAGCTATTTTAAGCTATAAGACACTTAGTAGAATTAAGACAGAGTTTCATTCTCAGATATTCTTCACTAATATGTTTACAGACAATAATACAGTGTGGAAAGCATTATAGATAGTAAGGAAAACTGAGCATACTGTCAGAAAGGCTGCTCTTCTTTCAGGAAAAAAATGAATTTATGACTATTAGAAGATAAAAATTAAGGTAAGAGATTAATAGGATTAGGCAATTTAACTAAGACATACCTCTGTCTTTAATGAATTGAATTCAAAATTTGACTGATACATTTTTGAATAGAAAGGTTACTATTTAAGTTTTCTCTTATGAAAGTGTACAAGAATTGGCTTTTTGGGGTTTGTTTTTTGGGGTTTTTTTTTCCTGTTGAGATACTATTTTTCATATGCTTTTCCTCTTTTTTTGTCAGTTTGTTTTTTTTTTTTTAATATGGAGAGAAATAAATATTAAAAAACACAGAATGAAAACACTGGATAACATGGGAGAAGATATTCTTCCCACAGTCACCACAACCTATCTTCCTTTTTTTATTTTTATTTTCTATTTGGCATTAGCCAGATAAGTTTCTGTTCTTTCTGGCTTATATGTTGATAAGGGATTGATGGGCACACATATCACTATACTCTTGTACAGGGACTGCCTGAGGTCTGTGTTTATCTGCAGAGGTGCTACTTAACAGCATCACCCTTGATCAGTACAAGGTATTATTTTAAAATATTCCCTCTATCTCTCTGTCTTTTATGTTTCAAGCCAGAAAGAAATAATAGAGACAAACACTGAAAGAGGGTGTCTAGAGCTAATTGACTGGCATATTTAAAGTGGGTTGTGGTTGCTTAGAAACATTTATAGACTGTAACCGAAGCTTGATTATTAAATAGTCTGCAGGGCAATGTAGGACAACATGTTTTTACAAGAGCAAGATTCACAGTGAAAAATGGTTTGCAGCTTAATATTGAAAGGAAACATATTTACAAATATTTTTTTACATTTTTAAACTCCAATTAAACAACATTATTGAAAAAACTTTAACAACGCTTATGTCAGTGCAGTAAACTGAAATTCAGTGTCATGACAACTTGCTATTTATTCTGCAAGGCCCTCTGTTAATTCCAGAAGTAGTAATTTCTACTTTGTGGCTCCTCTTGAGAGTAGGCAATTTAGTTATTACAATAAAGTGCATATTATGTAGGAAGAATCTGATTTTGGAGATCAAAGGACACTGAGATGTGTAAAGTGCAGAAATCTTTGATTGCACAACAACATTGTGTAACAATGTTGTAAAAAAAAAATCAAGAAGAGATTCTACAAAATCTACAAACATCTTATGAAAAGTATATAAAATAATCTATAACCAGCTATATTTGTCTGTTGAAATCTCTTTATCTAATTATCTATTTCAAAAAATCCCCATAAATAATGCTTATTATGTCATTTGTTTTGGGATTCTTTGTGACAAAATTTGTTCAGTCTTTTTAAAGCATGTTTGAAATTTCTTCACATACATTAGTGAAATGTCAGGGAATTTTTATTCCCAGGTAATGCATTTTTATTTCCCTGGTACACGTGAAACCATTCATACTTCTGTTGCAGTGATGAAGTCACAACATTGAGTCATGGACCCTATAAAAACTGACAGGTTTCTAGGAATTTTTTTTCTTTTCTGAATCTGAATAAAATTGCTATTTCAGTGGTACAATGAGAGAAATTCTATCCTATCTGGTTGAAATCTACATTTAGACTTAATTGAAGTTTTGTCAATAAAAACTGTAAATCATAGGAGCAGTACAGGAAGTCTGGCCTGTATGTGAATTAGCAAAGACAGTAATTTTAAGAGGATTTTTTTTTTTTTTTTTTTTACTGCAAATTATTGTGTTATTTCTAGTTATAAAAGTTCTAATTGTCCAGAGCAATTTAGTATCTAATACATACACACACAAAATATATATATAAAGGTAAAGGGAATGCGTAGTAAGCCACCAGCAGAAGTAATTAATAAATCAGAAGTTTCAGCATTTAAAACACACATTACCAGGGTGCCAATGTGATTCTTCTAGCTTTCTTAGTTATCTACCTTGAGAAATGTTGGAAATTATGAAATTATTCAGTATGTTACTGATCAAGACTAATCTCCTCTGGTTATTCCCTGAGTTAAAGTTCTGTAGAATTAACCAGATTTTTGAGTCCTGTGGACTTCTAGTACAAACTTACCTCTACTAACACTAACTGTAACTAAACCTGAAATGAAAACAGGAAGACTATTTAGCCATAAAATGACTGATAATAGTTTGCCATATGCATAACAAAATGAAGTCATTTACATATAGTAAAACACTGAAAACTGGAATTGAAAACACCATCCAATCTTTCTATTAAATTAAATCATTATTTGTTGCATGTTATATCAACAATACTCAGAAGAAAACTGTATTATTCAAGACTGTAGTACAGCCTTAACAAATATTAATAAAATAAATAACAAAATAAGGTTGATGCTATTTCCTGTAGGTTAATATTTTTTAATTATTTTATCATTTAATGGAAAGCTATTATGTGAAACTGTTATTGGAAATGATATATTCAGGATTTAGATTTTAGATTTTCAGCTTAAAAGCTATTACACCTCTGGACAGTGATAAAGGAGTTTGAGGGTGAGAGTCCAATGGGAAACAGCAATTGGGAATATTAAAATGAATGCACCAAGCATGGACCAACCACAACTGGGGAAAAAAGGAACTGACTAGAAATACTAACATATGAACCCCCAAGGGGCAATGAGGGTGAGATTGTACTCACCATATATACGGGGATTTTTCCAACAGCTTCAGGTAAAACTCTGCATCCTGCTTAACCTCAACATAAACCTGCATAAATATTTAAGAAGGTAGAATCGGTCTTATCATTTGATACTACTTACTTACTACTTTTACATCCTAAACTACATTAAAGAATCTTGCAGATAAAATTGCTAATATTTATTAGAAAAATTATTAGGTCCCAAGATTACAATACTGGGCTATCTAACAGTTACCAAAGAGAAAAAACTCTTCAAATATCTTCTGTAATTTTATACCATGTGTTCATAAATAGCAAGAGCTCTGTAAGGGATTTTTTTGCATATAAGGATGACATATTTGAAGATGACCTAAAAATTTGTGGAATGATGAGTAATGACTTTGTCCAAGTCGGGCAATTTTTTATTCTAATTCTACTGGATCAGAGGGAATAACTTATTATAGGTGTTATGAAAAAAAAAAATTGCTGGGAAAGTCAAGGAAGAATATATTTCCACTTCAGATGAAAAGATATGCAGGAGTTTCTAAGTCAATTACCTTTATATATAGAAACAGTACAAACATTTCTGTATAAAATAAGTTAGAATTATGAACATTTTAAAAGAATTCTTACATTGTTGTTGCCTGTAATTTAAACTAACTTGATTATCCTAGAATGAAATCAACTTTTCATTGATTGCTAACATAAGAAGAACCTAATCACCATTGTTGCTTTAAAATAATATAGTAAAATTTTGTAAACATGAAAAGGCACAGTAGTTTACTCCCTATGTCTTCAGCTAGATTGTTAATGGAAATCCAGTACTGAAAAATACTCTAAAATGTACCACCATCCAACAGAAAGGATGTTAGTTGTCTCTTTCCTTGAAATTCACAGGAGGTTGTTTTATCAGAAACTGAGGAGGCAAGTACTTCAAACTGATATATTAAAAAGGAAAGGAATGGCTTGTGATTTATCATGTTCAACATTGGTTGGAAAAGACCACTAAGTCAATTGAAATACGAATAAGCACACAAGAACAAAAATAAACTGGAAGTTTTGTGCTTTCCTGTGTTATTGATTAGCCCATTAAACAGTACTCCTGTAGTGTAGTGCACAATCATTTACTGAACCCCTTTTCATGTCTAAGTTTGCATAAGTCCACCAGGAACTTGAGCCATTTTAGCTCTCATTACTATGTTCTGAATATATGACCACACAAGGGAGAGAAAGTGCTCCTTGCCCACATTTAAATTCAGTGTGAATCCTTCCTACTTGCACAGAGGTAGCACTAAACTCACAGTGGAATGACAATTTCCCTATTTTTCCTTCAAGTAGGAATGCGTAGCTTTTATTGCAGTGAATATCTGGATTTGAGTTCTACCATTTATTAACTGGATAAAAACACTAAAGTAGACTTGGGGATACTTTAAATGGGTGTGAATTGAATTTATATTCCATTTAAGGACTGTTTCAGCACTGACGGTGCAATGACAAAACAAAATCCACAGTTTCCAGTGGTTTGAACTAAACTGACATGTTCCCTTTTTGTTTACATGAGGCACAATTAGCTGAAGCTGTGAATCTAAACATGTTTGGGACTGATTCCATATCAATTTTATTAAACCTGTCATTATTATACGATTTTCTTTTTTTTGGATGGATTAAACTTGTAAGGACTAAAAAACAAATTATGGTCTAGACACCAGCAATTAGTGTTGCAAGCCCTGTTCTCTTGCTGTGGGTACTGTGTATCTTAATAATATGCCTGAAGTTTTAGTTTATTGTTTCCCCTAGTTGGATGCCGCTATTGGATTATTTTTTTATCCTGCTGTAATCACACACATTAGTTCATCTGACTTTTTCTCAGCTATCAAACTAATAATTATTAGACTGCTTAATAATATATTTAGTGCTGATTTTATGATTTATTCATGCAGATTTCCATTCTTTTTTCTTCCCGTAACCACTCTGTCCCAGTTTTGTAGGCGATAAAATGTGTATTGAAGCACGACACAAGAGTAGCACATTCAAGAGTATTTCATCACTAAGTATTTCTTCATAACAATTGAACAATGTCTGTTTGATGTAGGAGAGTAGGATTGTCAACTGTATAATATGAAACCAAGCAACAAGAGAAGAAGACTTATTCATCCTTATTAAGGTCTTGTATTTTTTCTGGACAAAAAAATCTGGCATCTAATTTATTGAAGGAGAGTACAGGGATTTATGTGTGACCATATGTAGAGTGTGTTCTGAAGTCTTGTAAACATGAAAAAATTAATGTTGCTAATATGGATCAGGTTAAATGTTTTCAAAAGGAGCAAGAAAGTACTTAAACCATAAAAAGTGTCAGGCAAAGACACAAATCTAAGTGCTACACTCTGATTTTTCACTTTGAATATATGAAAAATTGTGTAAAGTGCTCCTACAGAGCACCAGTTAATTTTTACTGAAATTATTTTAGTACTAGCATCCACTATTGGACATTTCAATGCTCCATTTCAGCTCATGAATCTCTACCCATACACTCAATTCCTAAACATGTTTTGGAGTATTTTAGTGCAAGACAGATCAAACATGTCCCTTTTTTTGACTAGGATTAGTTATCCTAGAGATGACATAACTCAGCGCAGCAATTTGTTCAAGGGGCAATTTTCTGCCAGTATTTTTTGTCCATTATACACAGATACATGGACTAAAAAAAAAGTGAGTAGATGCAAGTGTCAAAGACTATTTTAACATGTATAGGAAAATTCAGAAATTCTCTGTCTTCAGTAAGACAAAAGGTACTGGCTCATTAAACTAATTAAAGGCCAAGAGGCTAATAAATCCTTTACATACATGTTGAATAAATGTACTATATATAAATGCATTAAGGGGATCAACACCACTCAGAAAAATATAATTGACAAGATATAATTTTGATATAAAAATGAAGCAGACATTAACAGAACAAATTTGAACACAGAACAAAAATTAGTGGGTGTTTTGTTTAGTGTTTGTGCGTTCCATTTTAATGGCCAGAAGGGTGAAGGGAAGGAACTAACACAGTTTTAAGAAGGATTTCTGTAAAACTTGATGGTGTGAAACTTCAAGAATTGAGTTTGTTTGGGAAAAAAGAAAAAGGGGGGGGGAAAGGGAGGACAGTTGGTTTCCTCATACCTAGCATTGTCTCAGAATTAATTAACTAGAATTTTATGTGCTATGCTGTGTTATCTCATGCTCTCCCTGTGGAGAGAGGCCAAAAATACACTAACCTCTGCATCTCTTGTGCTGCATGGTTTGGCTTTGAGGCTCCAGGGTCTTTTAGTGAATCAGTGAGGACCAATCAAAGCAGCAGTCATTCCATGATGTCATGGTTGTTCTCCTGGTGCCACCCATCACATCCTGTTTAACATTACTGTTGGGAATGCTGCCTAAAACTGAATTACGATCCACAGAGAAAAAGAAATGCACATTTACAAGCAGCTTATGCTGTCATTATCTATGACTTCCTGTTCTTCCCTTTTTTCTGCTACATTCTTTTTACTTACACTATTTCACAACATATACAGAAAGAGATGGACATACCTTTATCACTGAAAGCATGTATCTCTTCATTCAATGGCAGTAAGACTAATACTTCTGATGCACACAGAATTTCTTTTTCACTTGGTTTCTGTGAGTAACTTAAAAATGTAGGTTATGTATTGGTCTCTGAAGGAAAGGGGTCAGACATTAGGTTCATTACATGTGACTTATTTTGTTTTAGACTCAAAGTTAGCAAGACAGTATCATTCTCAGGTTCTATCTCTGACTCTCATTACAATTTTATGTTTGAGCTAAAAGCTTTATATTTACAGGAAAATAAATGCCCATGGAAAACAAAGGAAAATTCACAGCTATGATTAGAAGAAAGGTAGTCACTCATTTGTGAAAAAAAGCATGACCTTCAATTCCTAAACAATCACAACCTTAATATCAGCAACAGGAGAGCCATAGAAGCTTAAGATGGTTATCATCCATACAGAATTTGGAGGAATACATCTACAGTAGTATTACACTATAAATTATGCAGTCTTCCTGTCATATGGAATACTTCCTGTGTTCTGACCTCCTATAATTATTGATGTTAGTATGTCAAAAGACTTTCTTGAAGTTAAAGAAATACTGTACTGTTTGCATCGATCATTAGAAGACTGATTAACTATGTCTGAGAGCAACATGTGTGTCTAATTACAATTATATACTACTTAAGTACTAAACTCAGTGGACAAGGCTTGCTTTCTTTTTTTTTTTTTTTTATTCAACCTCTATGTCTAGTAGATTTTCTGTAAAATAGTTTCCATAAGTAAGTGTTCAATACCTTTTTTCCCCATATCCTGCATTATTTTTAAGGCATTTACCAATAAGAAGATTATATAATAGTTAATTCAGACATTCTAGATTCTCAGCAAACCTAATGTTAGTGCAAAGGTTTGAGGAAATAATTTAAAGGTTTACTTTATGTTCAATGTCTCACTTTCATCATAGGTATTACACCTCACATACACACATCATTTTAGGGAGAAGGATATAAGATGGTGGTAAAAATAGTCCTTTAAACTTGGTTATAGAAGCTGAACCTTAAATATATACCAGTGTTGATATTAATATATAAAAGCCTTAGTTGTTAGTTTATGATTATGAAACCTACCTCTTTCTTGAAAGAAGTAAAGTAATTCACTTTCAAATAAATGGACAATTATTTCAAAGTGAAACACCCCAAAAAAATGGTGGCATGTTCACAGTATCCAGTGGGTCACAGTGCCAGAGATACCTGTACTGGCAGAAGCATCCATCACGGGGAAGGGTGCAGAGACACACTGGTGTATGTAAGAACTTGCTTGGCTATAGAAGCAGAATAAGTCAGGCAGCATTGCCACTGAGCCACTGAGCTCTGAAAAGTGCCAGGGCTTGTTAGCTTACAGGCTGTGCCTTGCTAGCAAAGGCACACTCTTTCTAGATGAGAGCTGGCTTCTGTGCACCTCCCATGCTCCCAGGTGCTGCTGTGGTCACATTAGCATGGGTGAAGTGGATGAGGTGTCTTGACTGCTAGTGTGGGCAGTTCATTTCTCGCAGTAGAAAAGGTTCCTTGTCTGAGTGCTTAATAAATGCTGTACCACAGCAGAAATTGCATCTCAGCATTGCATTAAAACTGATCATTAGCATTTGGTGCATATGTCAAATTAAATAAGCACTGAAATTGGAATAGTCTTAAATGATGTATAACCAAGTTTTGGGCCATGAGTTCTTCCCACGTGTCGAAACAGATAAACAGTTTTTAGAACTAGATGGAATTTTCAAATTGCATAGCATTTGCTTATTCATATGTATGTGAATGATATTTCCTGCCTAAACATTATATTTTAAAAATTCTAAATTCATTTTAAAGAATATTTTCATAATTACAATCTTTATCATATGTTTTTAATAAATTCGGTAATCTGCATCAGCATAGTGTCTTATAACTGAGCTGCAGAAAACAATTTCATCTCCTAAAGGAATTGCTTCTCAGATTGTTCATCATTAACTACTCTTAATTTTGAGAGTATGTCAACATACTGTTAATTCCTAGGACTACATATAATTGTCTTATTGCTGGTAGTATTTCAAAATACTTAATGAAAAACAAGAATTTAGCACATTTTGAAGGTTAAGTATAAAATACATCCAAGAATATTTTCCCAAGCTAAATCAGGAACTCTTCTTCAAAGCATGTTTCTGAAATAGTAATTCAAGCAGTATGTTGAGAAATACCTGAATGTCTTATATTTGAAAGCAGAAAGTCAAGATACAACTAGAGTCTGCTGAACTCCAGGAGGTAAATTTTTCGTCTTCAAAAATATTACTGGATTTTCCCAACAACATTTTTATTAATAATGATCTGGTAGAGTATACATAATGAAGATGTTTTGTTTTGTTTTGTTTTGTTTTGTTTTGTTTTGTTTTGTTTTGTTTTGTTTTGTTTTGTTTTGTTTTGTTTTGTTTTGAAATGAGGATTGGCATATTTCTTAAACTGCTTTTGTTTGGAAGACTATTATGTCTTATGGTACTTATGGTAGAACTGCCTTGAGACAGATAACAAGTGGGGGAGGAGGAGAAAAATATGGGTTTCTACATTCTCCATTACCTTTACTTAGACAGCTGACAGAACTACCAGAAAACTTTTCAATATTGTGTTTATGTGTAGAACATTCCAATACTCAGTCTTCTAATTACCTCTGTGGGAATCAAATAGTAGTAAGAAGTTTCAAGTCTACATCTATTGCCTGTTATATATGTGTGCTTGTGTACATACTGTGAGCTCTATTGTTTCTTTGTACTGGCAATAGGTACAGATGCTTTTAGTTGTTGTTGCTTCCTAATCTTTTCTGTTTCAAAATCAATGCCAAGGGGAAAGTGTGGTTCATACTGGATACTCAGATTTCATTTTTGGCATGATCTTTAGCTCCACTCTCTAGCTGGCCTTTAAAGGGCAAGATAAATACCCCAAAAGTGAAAAATGATGCATTTGTATTCTTTTAAAACAAACAGAATTACATGTTCTTTAAATCAAAGGTCATTTCTCTTTCTAACAGTCTTTCAGCTTTTCTACCTTTGGTTCCCTCAAAAAAAAATGAGTTATATTCCATTAGTTACTCTTTCATTAGAGCCTTATTCATATCAGAATATTATTTGTTCTGAGCCTTTATGCAGTATATACATTATTAAGACATTGTCTTCTTTCATTTTTCTGGGATTGACAAAGTGAAAAACTTGAAGAATAAATAATTTTATGCCAATTTAAAATAAAGTTAATGCATTAAAACCAGTAGAACATGATGTTTTGTTTAAACCAACATTTTAGAATGAATGACATTTTCTTCTCACATTTTTCTTCCAAGTTCCTTTCAATGAGAAAAATGAAAAGCAAAAAAGGAAAAAAACACACCACAAAAATAAAAAAATCCATCAACAAGGGTTTAGCATGGTATAACCATAGTAAGTTCAAAAGAGTCAGCAGTTACTGCAAGTATGGGCTTATTCCTATATTCAGTCAGCCCACCATGCTCTAAACCCTACCACAGAATCATAGGAAAGCACAGGGTTGAAAAGACTTCTGTGATCATTTATTTCAACTATTAATCTAGCACTGCCAATACCACCATTAAAACACATCCCCCTAACTGTTACATCTACACGTCTTTTAACTATCTTGAGGGATGGAGACTCAACTAGTTTCCTGGACATCCTGTTCCAATGTTTGACAATCCTTTTTGTGAAGAAATTTTTCCTAATATATATAGTCTAAAACTCCCCTGACACAACTTGAGGCCATTTCCTTTTCTTCTATCACTCATTTCTTCTGAGGAAAGACTGACCTCGATGTCATTACAACCACCTCTCAGGTAATTGTGAAGAGCAGTAAGGGTATATAAGGCCTCAGTATCCTTTTCTCCAGGCTAAATCACCCTAGCCCCCTCAGCTACTCCTCACATAACTTGTGCTCCAGAGCCTTCACCAGCTTAATTGCCCTTCTCTGGACATGCTCTAGAAACTCAATATTTATCTTGTAGTGAGAAAATGGGACACAGCATTTGAGGTGCAGCCTCACCATTGCCAGGTACAAAGGAACAATCACTGACCAAGCCCTGCTGGCCACAATATTCCTAATACAAACGAGGATGCTGTTGGCCCTCTTTCCCAACTGGGCATAAACTGGATCAGGTTCAGCCACAGGTGACAAACATGCCCGGGACTGTTTTCCACTTGGCAGGTTTCCAGCCAGTCTGCCCCCAGCCTGTAGCAGCTCCTGCATTGTTGTCACCCAGCTGCAGGACCCAGCACTTGGTCTTGTTGAATCTTCTACAGATGGGTCCTTTCAGGATGAGTGAAGGAGACCTGGCTACCCAGGACATAGAAAAGGCCAAGTCACTCACTGTTTTCACCAATCTTCACCAGCAAGTGCTCCAGCCACACCACTCTTATGCAGAAGGTGAAAGGAGGGAAATGAGGGAATGCAGAACCATTACAGGCCAGTCTGGCTCATCTCAGTGTCTGGCAAGACCATAGATTTGCTCCTGTTGGAAAAACTAAGCTAAGGTACAAGAATAATGAGATAACTGAGTCAACACATCTTTACAAGGCAAATCATACCTGAAAAATTTGGCCTTCTATGATGATGTTAAGGCAGTGGTGGACAAAGGAAGAGTAACAAAAGTCATCTACCTGAACAAGTACAAAAAGTACAAAGTGAAAGTACAAATCATTTGATGGTGTCCTGTGTGTCAACCTCGTTTCTAAATAGGAGAGACATGGACTTGACAGATAGACCACTCAGTGGATAAAAAAAATCAGATGAAAGAACACACTTGAAGAATTTTCATCAATGGTTTGATATCAAATTGGTGATTCATCAGGGGTCTCTATTGGGACCAGCAGTTTTTCACTTCTTTGTTGCAACAAGGACAATGAGAGGCAACTTTGTTGATGACACAAAGCTGTTTGGTGAGGTCAACACCAAGGGCAAGACTGCCATCTAGATGGATCTTGACAAGATTGAGAGATTTGTTCACCAAGGCCAAGTACAAGGTGCTGCAGCTGAATCAGGGAAATCCCAAGCACAAGTAAAGGCTGGGCAGAAAATGGATAAAGCACCACCCTGGCAAGAAGGACTTGAGGGTATTTGTTGACAAGAAGTGCAACATGAGCCAACAGTGTGTGCTCACACCCCAGAAATCCCAGGTACATCCTTGGCAGCATTAAAGGAGTCATGACAAGCAAACTGAGAGTGGTGATTCTCCCCCTCTACACTGCTATTGTGAGACCCCTATTGTGTGTCCAGCTCTGGGGCACCCAACAAAAGCAGCAAATCCAGAAGAGAGATAGAAATTTGATCAAAAAGCTGGAACACCTCTCCTAAGAAGAAAGGTTGAGACAGATAATGTTATTCAGCCTGCAGAAGAAAAGGCTTTGGGGACAACTTTAGAAGCTTTCCAGTACCTAAAGGGGGTTTATGAGAAAGGTGGAGACAACTTTCCACAAGAGCATACAGGGCAAAGGGGAATGGCCTCAAGCTAAAGGAGAGTAGGTTTAGATTAGGTCATAAGAAGAAATTCTTTACTGTGAGGATGGGAAGGAAACTGAAAAGAGTTGCCCAGAGTGGTTGTGACCTCTCTATCCCTGAAGATGTTCAACACCAAACTTATGGGGCTCTGAGTGAGCCAGTCTAGTGGAAGCTGTTCTTGCCCACTGCAGAAGTCTTGGAACTATGATCTTTAAGGTCTCTTCCAGCCATAATCTTTCTCTGATTCTGATTCTAAATTCGTACAACTGGCCTTGGTCCCTGGATTCAGCCTTTTCAGATTAATCTACAGACCCTTATACCCTCTAGCAGATCAGCATTTCTAACCATCTTGGTGTCACCTGCAAACTGACTGAGGGGTCACTCAATCCCCTTGCCTCGATGATCAGTAAAACACTAAACTGAATTGGCTCCAGTACTGAGTTCTGGGGAACACCACTGGTGACCAGCCACCCACTGCATTCACTATTATTCTCCAGGACAGTCATCAAGTCAATTTTTACCCAGTAAAGAGATCATGTTGATCAAGCAGGACCTGCCTTTCTCAAACCCTTGCTGGCTGGGCCTGATCCTCTCATTGTCCTGCACGTGTCACCCGATGGCATTTAGGATGATCTGTTCCATGATCTTACCTGTCACTGAGTGAGGTCAGACTAACAAGCCTGCAGTTCCCTGTATCCTCCTTCTGGTCCTTCATGTAGATGAGCATCGAAGTTGCCAACTTCCTGTCAACCAGCACCATCTCAATTAGCTGGAGCTGCTTTCCTGCATCTGCTCACACATGCCCAATACACCCAGTAAGACTGCAGCATGTTTCACAGAAATAAATTGCAGGGAATGTGTCCCAGACTTCAAAAGCCATTGTCTAGATAAATAGAGGGAATAAAAATGGCCATTTTGGAGTTATCAGTTTCAGCTGAAGCTGCACTTAAGGATCATGGCAGAAGCTGAAATAATAACCTTGAAATAATCACCTTGAATCCTTTAATCCTGCTGCTTTTTTTCTTATGTAGACAGTTGTTTCTGTATAACATCTCACTGTGCCCTGGTGCATAAGTTTTCATCAGTTCTCATTTTCCCCTGTCTTTTTCCTGCTGATTTCATTCCTAGAGGGAGTTTATTCAAACACTTCCATTCCAGATGTCTTTGAAAGGGATACATACTGGTTCTTATTTTAACTAAATAAATTGATAGATTTTTTACCTTAAATAGAGACATTTTAGGTGTTTTGTATCAGGTTGTGTCTATTCATGCTTGTTAAGTACATAGGCCTTGATTTATGTGCTCAAAATTCCTGTCAAACTATGTTCCCATCTACATTACAGCTATTTTAGTCCAAGTCCTCCTGCTCCAAACCTAGATAAAATGCAAACCTCCTAGAGAAGAAAAAAGTAGAGAGAAGAAAAACTTTTATTACTAAAATAGTAGAACCAAAACTGACGGATTTGGTTCCTTTCTGCTAAATTTTGAAAAGGAAAAGAGGATTCTGTCGGCAACACAGAATTTGAATATTTTGTTCTTTATCTCACTCCTCTTAAACACTGACAAAAAATAATAATAATAGTAAAAATACTCTCAGCAGAAGGGTCATCCAACAATACCTTTGGTTCTGTTTCTATCTGCCAACATATTAATTGCACTCAAAATTTTATTGTGCAATTTCTTTCATCGCGGGACAGAAATGCTGTAAAAAGGGTGGTCGGGGAGGATTTTCTGGATAAGATGAAAATGAAACGCAAATGCGACAGTATTGCATCTGAGAGCCGTTTGTCGATAAAGAAGGTTAAGCGCTCCTGCCGAAGAGGTTTATTGGAGCAGGGAGGGGAGCGAAGGCTCAGGCGCTGTCAGCGCGGCCCCGCCGGCGGGCGCTGCCAAGGCGCTGCGGCTGCGCGCCTCCCGCGGGGCTGCGCGCTCTTTATGAACGGCAGCGGGCTGCCTGCCCCTGCTGCTCCCGAAGAACGGCTGCGTGTGCTCGCTGTGCCCGCTGAACGGGCTGCCGTGGCTGCGGGCGTGATGACGGAGCACGGGCCGCGGGCTGGGTGCCGCGGGCCTTGGCCGGGCAGTGAGGGAAACGTGGCCGTGGCTGCCGCGGCTGGGTGCAGGCAGTGCCCGCTCGCTCCGTGAGGGCAAACAGCGAAACGCCAGGGCCTCGCAGCCATGAACTGCCAGGCGGGACCGGGAAGCCGGGCGGGATGGGTGCGGACAGAGGAGCAGGGCCGCAGAGAGGAAAAGGCGGGCGGGGGAGAGAGGCCGAGATGAACCAACAGGCCAGCCCCGCTCCCTGCAAGAGACCCAAATGAAAATGGCTCTCGTTGTGTTGCAGTTGGCTGCTTTTGTGTGCCAAGCCTCCTCCCATAGCAGACTGTTTTTTCCCGGGCGCCTGAGCATCTGCCCCCGGCACATGGGAGGTTTGTCCGCAGACCGGGCGCGGAGGCTCCCGAATGGGAGCAGGAATTCCCTGCAGGAATCCTTCACGGAACGTGTGGAGGCCTACACCAAAATCAGATCGGTCCCTCTCAAGTGCACAAATAAAATCACAGACGGTATTTCTCTCAACTATGAGCAATTATATTAATGCTGAGATTTGTAGAAAATACTTCCACCATAGTTAGGATAATACCAATTACCTTTTCAACGAGGAGGGAAAGCAGGAGCATAAATTACCTCCAGTACATTTGTTTAGCCTTCTGAATTTGATATTCACAGACATATTACAACACGACAATGTGGGAATGTTAATGATTCTATTTTCTTCCTGGTAAATATTATTAAAATAGGTCTGGGTCTAAGATGTGGAGATTCAAGAGCAGAATAAAAATATATGCATTTATTGATGCTAACACACTGTTATGAGGTGTTTTGCTCCCCAAGTGCTGTTTAATTTCAATAGAAAAGCGCTTGAACAAGCTGTTAATCAGATCTATAGCAGTACATTTTCAGCAATACTTTAAGGTTTAGACATATGCACATCAGACATCATACTCTTTTTTTACTGTTTTTTCTTGCAGAAAAAGATCAATGAAACAACTGTAAAACCAAAATATTGCTCAGTATGAAATAATATAATTTCCTCTTGTGCTTTATTTAGAAATAGTAGATCATTTCCTTTTGCAATTTTTGTCTACATATGCCAATCACTTATCCAATAACAATTCTGACTGAGAGTTGGTTGCCATTAGTTGAGTTCAGCAATTCTGAATCATACAGGCATAACAGCAGGCAACAGGAGAGTTGAAATATGAATTTGCTAGCCAAAGTCTGAACAGGTTTCTGACCTACTGGTGATCTTTATAGACATCTAGGAAAGATTAATTTTGGAGTCTTGTTCTCCAGATATAGTGTTAGAGATTAGGGGCATTCTCTGAGTCAAAATCTTGGAGAGCTAGGACCAGAGTGCCTTCGTGTCAGTTGTACTGTGACATGAGATAAAAGTATTCAGACAGTACAAGAGCAGTGCTACTCTAAACAGTGTAAAAGACAGTTTTGAATTAAGGCCAGGAGACAAAACTGCATGTACTCTGTTGAGAAAAGCGCTGATGTATTTGATGAACTCTTAAAGTCCATTTTCAGTACTCTGCATTCTCTATTCTGAAATTCTTTATTGCTGGTGGTTTTTTCTAAAGATCCATAGTTGCTAGTTTGGCATTCTGTTATGAAGAGGGGTCATGTACATTAAAGATTTATTTGGGGGGAATAAACTGCTTTTTCAGTGAGGTAAGGAGATTTGAAAAGAAGCCAGAATTTCTTTTAATGCTTGCTAATGATTGGTTATCTTGTGCATAATATATAATAATACAGTTGTTTTGTATAAAGAGAAAGTATTGGGATCCTAAACTGATATGGGATAAGGAGAGGTTATGTTTTGGATAAGGGTAAAGAAGGCAGAGCAGTGTGCTCTTCAAACTGTAACTGTTTTTGTAGGTGGATGCAGAGGTTTGAGTATTAATACAATTTATGGCAAGCAGGGTCTGTAAATGTCAACAGTATTATTTTTGTTTCTTCATGCATCTTCAGGAATAGGCAGCCATGTAATGACACTCTCTAAATCATTTCATCTTCCTGAGAGCTCTCTTGTTGCAGCTTTGATCTGTCAAGCCAATTAGTTATCTGGGATCTAGTTCAAATTTTTGGTATATATATTTGCTGTGTGATAAGTTGCTGTTTGCCACTGAAACACCAAGCTAGCATGCATTCTAGTGTTCGAGCAAACTGAATAATTTTCCATTTTACACTCCATAAAGTAGAATTTAATTTGAAGCAAGGTTTCTTTAGTTCTGATTGTGCATAAAATATTAATATGCATAAAATTACCATAGAGGAATTTCTGTGATGCAAAGTTAATGAATAATTATTTTAATTCTCTTAGTACACTTTATTTAGCCATAGGATTCCTCATTAATGACCAAAGAATTGCACAACTATGTCCATGTTTCATATTAGATTTTTTTTTGTGGTGGAGTTGTTATTGTTGGTGTTTTGTTAATGAATAATTATACATTTGGTCTTTTTAGAGCATATAAAATATAAGTTTCTGTCTCGTTTAAGTTCTCACTCTCCAGGGCATGAATTAACTTCTTGTACAGAGAAATTAAGGCTTAAGGAACCCAAGCAGTGCTAGAGAAAGTTGAGTTGGTTTTTAAAGCATTTATCTTAAATACTTTGGTAAATAAATTTTGTAAAACTAAATGCAAATGGGTATGTCTTCATACATAGATGAGAGGTATTTTACATTTTTATAAAATGTTCATTCTAACTGAAATAATGGAGAGAGGTAACTTTTTTCTCATGGGATTTCTGTGTAGATCTTAAAAAAATCTTAAAGTTCTCAGAAAACTCAGAAATTCTCTGTGTTTTAAACAATAATTCCTTCATCTCATGCACATCTCACTTTGTTAGATAGAACAAAAACATTTGTTGAAGTCTTTATAGGGAAGAGGGGGTTAGTGATTCAAAGAGCTTCTTACTAAAAATTGCTATATGTTTGCTATGAATAAACTGAAAACTTTGACAAGGTACCTTCATAGACTGCTCTGCATGTAACAAAAATCTCATATTTAATAAAGGAAAATGAGATAAAAGAAGTCAGACATAACAATTGCTAGACTTTACTAAGGTTTACTTAATTAAGGGTAAGAGAGATGATTTTTCTCTTTTTTCCCCAGATATCAAATATAACAAATAATTAGCAATTGAATTAGAAATTTGAGATTACTCTGCTCTTTCTTTTTGTGTGTCCAAAAATATTTTCAAAAAGATACTTGCAAATTAGTTTCCCCTGCCTCTGAGGCAATCTTAAGAGATTGCACAAGGACTTAACTTCCAAATCACTGCACAGCCTCCAGCACAGAGGATAAAATACATTGTGATTATGGTTCAAATAGTTGGCTCTTGCATGCTGAAGGCCCACCTTTTAATTGCTGCTCTAAAGGATGCATAAAGGAATTAGTAATGAAATAGAAAACTAGTCTAGCATATAATGCTGTGGCCTGTACGTAATAATGAGTGTAGCAGCTGGCAGACAGTGCACATGACATTAGAAATTAGAATATTTTGGCCTTCCTGTTTGGTCTGCTGTAGAACAAAACTTCAGTGCTAAAGGAATTCTTCAATGCTTAAACCCAGACTTATATAAGCAGTTACACCCAAACGCCCTGCATGCCCATACAGACGTATTTCATGTCTTTTGCACTGACATTGTTTCTTCAGTAAACTTATTTACCAGAGTACCTTTTCAAAATTTTGCACGATGAAAGGTGTACCGTATTTGTATTCTTTATTAAAGACATGAGCTGTTAACTTGAATTTTAACTCTTGTAACAATTGTAGCAATTTCTTAGGCAGAAATATTTTCATTCTCGTTTATATAACTTACTCTCCAAGATATACCTTCAAAAAACAATTTTTTTTCTTTACAAGGTATTGTAACGACTCACACATTGCTTATAAAACTTATTCATCACAGCATAGAAGAAATAATTAAAGAACTAGCTGAAAAAAATGACCACAAAATTATAGTTCTTGTTGGATACAGTTGCTTGGATATTTGCTTCAAAGTAACAATTTATTTTTAACTGTTTATTTAAAAATACTTTTGTAAAGTGTAATGCTAATAGAAGAAAACTACAATTTTGAAGGGTAAATATAAACATTTGAAAGAAAAAACCACAAAACAACACCAGAAAACCACAAAAAATTATCCCATAGAGTATAAATAATTGTTTTTAAAAAAAAATAACTTTTTTTCCTGTTACAAGATATATAATTGCCATTGATTTGGTCCATTGCAGTTGTTGGTGTCCTGAACTACTCTTTTCAGTGACAAGTGTGGAATCATCAGAAGATTCTGCTGATTGACATAAAGTTGTTCTGTTCATATAGGTGTTATAACACACTATGCAGATAGAGAGATTACATCCAATAGCTAATCTAGATGGTAAAAATAAAATTATAAAATAATAAAGATTCAAACTATAAGATTGTTTGCATTGGAAGGGACCTTTAAAGGGGCCTAGTTTGAAGGAAGAAAATTTTAAAAAGGGAAAGTAAACGTCATGCAACAGGAACCAAAGCAAACAAAATATTTTATTTTCTACTTCCCATGAGCAGTGACCAATCACTTCCTAAGAAGCAGGGCTTCAGCACACTTACTGTTTGTTCTGGAAGCAAACATTGTAAATAGCAAATTCATCCCCTCACCCTGTAGGGTGTAGGTAACCTCACACACGCACCCCTACCCACCACCCTTACCACCTCTGTTTTACCTTTTATTGCTGAGCAGACACCATGTAGTATGGAATATCACTTTGGTCACATTCAGGTGATGCTTTTCTTATCCAAGAGTGCACTCATCTGCAGTAAATCCATATATTTTCCAATTTAATAGCAAGAATGTTGGGGAGGACCATAGCAAAGGCCTTATTGAAGTCAAAAGTAAATTTCATCAGGTCCTTTTCTCATCCTTTTCCAGAGCCACACAACTCTAGAGGGCCATCAATTAATCAGGCACCATTTGCCTTTGGGGAAACTATTTTCATGTCTTTCATATGGCTTGAGGTAGATGCCAGGAGGACACATTCCATGACTTTACTAGGCATGGGGTACAACTCACAAACTAGTATCAGTCAGCAAACATCTGCTCTATAACTGCCTTTGTTGGCTTGGCCTCTGATTTTCACCCATACAGTCTAGATCTCTGCTGGACTGTTTTTCATTGGCAACAGTTTTGGGGTTTTTTCCATATAGAAATGGAAATCATTCCATCATCTTTTCAATCATAGAGGACAACTCCCTCACCTTTCCATCCTTGTCCATCATGGACAGAGAGGCCAGGATCTCCCAGCTTTCTGTCCTGAACTGTTTTAGTGATTGATTGAAGGGCTCCAATAATGTGATTCATCCCACCAAGTCTCAGTGATGGCAATCAGACCATAGCTTTCAAGATGCACCAGAGGATGTACCCATGGGATGTTTTGAAATGCAGTGGAACCCTGCAGGTCTTTTCAAAGAAGGTAAAAGGATAACAAAACTGTTCAGAAATCCCATATACAAGATTTGTTTTAGATTTTTAGCTTCATCAGTGACACCTGACACATTCAAAAAGAATTTGGGTTCCCCGTGAGGTCATTAGTGCTTCTTGTTCAACAGCAGCAATGAAATGGTGGACCTAGATAAGGCAGCTCTGGAAGAGCCAGGTCGCATAGGATTTCAGAAATATTTGTTAACATCTGCATTTCTGTAGTTTATATCCATATTAAATGATGGTTTTGCTACTCTCATGTAAGAAGCTGGTGAAGCTTCATGAAAGTATGGTTAGGCTGCTTTAAAAAATCACTGTTGATAGTGTTGGCACAAAGCAGGTTTTAACATTAAATTGTGAAAGCACAGCATTAATAGAGTTTGATTGCAAAGTTCACTCAAATGCTTATTACAGAGTTGTGGTTTAACTCCAGCAGGAAATTGCACCTCCAAGAAGTCAATCCCATTCCCCCAAATCCCTTCAGTAAGAGAGGTGCAAAGAAAGAGACTGGATTGAGACAATTCACTGAAAGCAAGCAGCAGTGGAAAAGAAACACACAGTAACAGCAGCAACATTAATAATAAAAGTGTAAAAAAAGAGAAACTGCATTACACACTGAAGATGTTAGCCATTTTGACTTAGTTCCATGTGGCCACTGAGACAGAGACAAGTTGTCAGACACTTCCCATGGGTGACACCAGATGGACCTCAGGACGATGACATGACAGTGGCCGCTCCTGCACTCAGCACTACATGGCTTCTTGGGACAAAATCACGATGCTGGATATTTCCACAGCTAGCTCTTCCCACCACCAAGGACAAATTAAAAAATAATGACAGACAACCCCCAAAAGCCATCTTGTCCTTGTTGCACTGTGCTGCCCATTTCCAGACCACTTCACTCCACTGAAGCTTAGGCTCAGCTAGCTCTTGCAGCAGTTATAACAGACTTTATTATGGATTCACAATAGCAATACTCATACCGTAATTCATTCACATGCACACTCAGAGGCAAAAAGATGTATACATTTTTATCTATGTATGTAAAGATACACATCAAAAATTCCTCTCAGATTCAGTGAAATACATAAAATCCCACCCATAGTGTTTCTCAACAGACATATACTCCTCAAGGAGTATGTGTGTGTGTGTGGGAGTGGGTATCCATCTAGGATGCATCATCAGTGAAATAAAGTTAAAGAAGTTTTTTTGGGTATTAAAAACCTGAGCGTTGGTGAACTCCAAAGGCCATCCCACTCAGAGGGATGTGCTACTACAGCCTGCTGAAATTCTGAGTGAGAGCTCAAAGGATCTCACTTAAGATCACTGTTACAAGAATCTTGTGACTTTAGTCACCACTAAGATTACATCCTGGTCATAGACCAAGTTGGTCTACTGGATTTTTTTGTTTCCAAAAAGCCCAATAGCTATGGTATTACTCCACTTGGGCTACAATTCAGGTGAATGATTTGCCAAGGGCCAAAAAGATAGCTGCCTATTCTTTTCTACCAACCTTGGTCAGGCAACTGATGTTTCTTTTGAAGTCAGAATTATTTCCACCTTTACCGTTGCAAGAGCTCTTGCTGTGGTCAAGGATTCATCACTACGGATTCTTTTCTACCAACCTTGGTCAGGCAACTGATGTTTCTTTTGAAGTCAGAATTATTTCCACCTTTACCGTTGCAAGAGCTCTTGCTGTGGTCAAGGATTCTTCACTACGGTTAGTATTATAAAGGGGTACTTAGTTGCTCAGCTGGTCTGGTCAAGATGTATCAGGAGCCTCTAAAATCCTGGAGTAAGGCAGAGGAGGGGTAGAGGATGCACCACCAAATAAGCCTAATACCTAGCCTATATCTTTGACAGAGGGTAACAATGCTGATGATTTTTTTGTTTCTTTCCTTCTCCATTTATTTTTTAATAAAAATACCTGGAGGGAATGATATGAAGTGGACACCATGTCAGCAGTGACTGGTGACTTTCTCCTCTTCTAAAACCAGAAAAATGTTTCCTCTCCCTTTGGTTTTTCTTTGTCTGAAAAGAAACCATTGCTTGTTTTCCAGCACTTTTCTCCTACTAAAGCAATTTTTTTTGTCGTCACATCCTTGCTCACTATTCAGAACAGTGAAATGCAGCCCATTTTTCTTCCTGGACAACACAAGCTTAAGGAAGTATGTACAGACACAGATGCAGTAGTTCTATAAAAGAACAATGCAAGAATAATCAGAAAGGCAATTTTTAGCCAACAGATTAACAAAGTAAAATGGCCTTTTCTTTTACTGCAGTTCCCATCCACCAAATCAATAAGCAACAAATACAAATAGTAATTTCCTATGACATTAAAAATAGACAAAGAATAAAACTATTGAAATAGTAGGTTACCTTCCCTTGTAATCTAAACCCCAGGAGACAGAATCAGGAAAAATACTCAGACAAGATGTGGACTATCTTGAACAGGTTAGAAAGGTGAAGAAAGACAGCAAAATTGAATAACTCAATAAAATAATTTGTGAATTTGTGAGATGCTGGGTTCTTGTTCTGATGCAACACAATAAGCACTGTTGTTTTAGACCCATCTCTTCTGTCTGACACAATCACAAAGAGTATTCAAGCACTGTGGCCCAGAGCTCACTATAATTGCCCTTTTGCTTGCCTTTTGGTCTTTTTTCTTTATCCCCACTGCCTGCTTGTTATTTCTTCCCACACAAAACCTTGAGGAAGTAAATGCAGATTATGGAGATGATCTGTATAATATGCAGGTAAGTCTGGTTTTCTCCTTTTTAGATAATATACAGTATTCAATAGGATAATGGCAACCTGGTAAGGAAAAATACAGTTCATGTGGCAAGGACTGTCAGCAATCAGAAGCACAGTCAATCCTTTCTCTGCAGCTGCTATGACAGTTGCTGAGGGACACCTGGCACTGGTCAAGGATTCATGAGCTGGTGTCATGCTCCCTGCTCAAATTCATGAGCCAGGTCATAAAGGGGTAGTTGAGACTGCCAGCCATTGCCAGCAATGTGCTTGTACTACTGGCTTTACACAGCAGTGCTACCTGGCAAATTCTAGAACCATGCTCTCTGGCAGACCACTTTTACCAGATAACAAGTATGATTAAATTCCTGCAGTATTCCACAGTGTCTCATAAAACATGAAAGAGAAGTTGCTTCTCTTTGGTGCAGAACCCAGATATGCTGGCAAGATAGGGTGCATGTAACGAATAAGCACATATGTGCTATGAGCAATCCTCCTGTGTGAAGCAAACTCTTGAGAGCATGAGAACTAAGCATCTTTATCAATGACACACAGGTGGCATGAATCACACACAATGACCCAGACTGGGCATATCTCCCAGACTATGTTATGTGCTATGGGTTTGCCTTTACTGAACTGTGAGATAAGGTGGTGGGGCAGTGGAAAGCTGCTCGCTTTTGTATTTTTACTACTGCTTTATTCTCCTTACTCAGTAGATTAATACTGGTTGTCTGGCTAATCAGAAATACAGATAAGTTTCTGAACCCAGAATCATATCTAATGTTGACCAGGAGTCAGTTGTTCAACAGTTACAGCTGTGAATCTGCTAAGCAGCAGAACTGTGAATTGAATTCAGTTTCTGTGTGTTGGCTTTCTACAGGAGGAGACTGAATAACAGCAGACATTCCACAATATGAAATAGGCAGGGTAAATATATTAAAAGTAAAGATTCTCAGTCTCTGTAACAATAGAGGTCCATCAAGAAAATAAACTATTACAAACTATCTGTTTTTTCTGTGAGAGTTATTTGGCTGATTTTTACATTATCCAAGAATTATTTATTATGGTACTTGGATATTGAACTGAAATATAGAGTGGAAGTACAATTCTTAAAAGGAGGAGGAGGAGGAGGTTGAGACAAAGTTAATGCAGAATTGTGGCTACAATGATATTCAAGGAAACACAGGCCTGTAGTACAGGAATTTCCAGCTCTAAGATTTTGTGTTCCGTTCTATTCTACAGCTTAGTTGTGTGGACTAACATTAATTTTGAATGTATGGCTTAGTTAAAATTATTTCCCCTCCTCCTAAATTGTATTTTGTACTTTGTTGGTGCAGTGAGTTATGTGTCTGCTTTGAAGTAATGAGTTTGTCTTGCAAATATGGTTCAATGGAGAGAAGAGAGTATGCTGAAGTCTTCAGTTTTCAAGGCATTTTTTATAGCTCTCTTACTATCCCAATTAAGGTGAGTGTTCTAAACTGAAATCTAGAGTGGAGAATATTTAAATCTCTGAAGAATTAACTGCTACATTCCAGTCGAACATTTTCTTCTCTTCTTTGTTAGCTGTCCTAAAGGCAAACCTCTTAGCCTAAACAGCTTGAACTTTCTCTGCACTCTTAATTGGCATCTTCAGGGATTGTTAAATATGAGTCTGTTCAATCTTCTGTCAGTTCAGTCAGACCTTTGAAGTTATATTTTCTTTCTTTAGTGATAGAGCCTATCACTTGTACCATTGTGTAGCTATCATAGTTTCAACTTACTACTTCATAGCAGCATGACCATTTCCACCATTTGATTTGGACAACAAAATTGTGTATTAGAGGCATGTGCATTATGAAGTAGCACATCAATTTAATGCCCCAGAAAACTTAGATTTCACAGTACCATGCCCTTAAAACAAAGTAAAGCCAACATTTGCAGAGGTAAAAGCTTGACAATGCTTCAGTTGCTGCAGAAAACTGCTGAGCATGTGGGAATTGAGTCCATATATAAATATTACATACCCCAAAACTCTGAGTAAACATCAGAAAGAAAGTGGCTTAAATTAACAGGATCAACGAGTTTCATGATACAGAAGACTCTCCCTAGCCCACAAACAGGATGATTAGTTATGGGACGATCTTATGATGCGTTTTCAAAAATTTGGGATTTGGGGTTTCTTTGGTTGTTTTTGGGTTTGTTTGGGGGTTTTGGGTTTTTTTTTGTCAGTCTATCAGATTCTTCATGGTACTTAAACATAGTTTAAAGTATTTAATTTCCTTGGTGGTTTCCTTAAGTAAATCTTTCATGGAAGTCTCTACAAGTGTTGTATTATTTATCTGAAGCTAGTCTTCCAAACTAGTCTTTTGGATGCATATGCAACTAGGAATACTTCTTAAACCTGACTTCTATTAAATCATAATTCATTTCAATTCTTCTTTGCTCACTTATTGAGTAAGTAACTATGTACATTAAAAGAACACCACCAAGTTCTGTACTATTGATAAAAAGCATGTGTTATGTATTTTCATTACATTGAGTTAGACATTGTGAGAAAAATAACAGGTTTTACCCTTAAAGACAACAGGGCTTAGATTGTAATTAATAACTGTTTTATAGAGCATACATATTTTTAATATTTTGTTTTTAGCTATGTAATGATGATCTTCCCCAAATATTATTTGAGTCAGATCTTGCTGCAGTATGGATTACTATTTAGGTAAATTTCATTCTTGAAACTGAATGGCCATTTTTGCACATAACTGTTTTGGTAACTAAAAAGGGCCCATTAATTAAAGACACAGAAAATATGTCTTCAAACACACATATATGGATAGTATTCCACAGCTGAGCAAAGTATCCATTTTTTTCTTTTAGAGAAGTAGCAGTCTGCCTGCCCTAGTTCTCTGAATAGACTTGACTTCTTTATACATAATTACATTTGACATTAAAAGTAAAACTTCCCATGGGAGAATGAACTTCACATTTCAGCAGTCAGAGGAGACAGTATAAAATAAATATGATTAACACTTTAGGGAAAAACACAATCATATAAAGCATTTGTTTCTCAGTCAGTCCTGAATACATTCTAATTAGCTCTTTTTTTGTTTTCCTGTAGGGCTCACTCCTGATTACGCAGTATCATCATTTTTTTCCAGATTCAGTATTTGCACTAAGAAGAAACTCTAGGAATTTCAAAGAAAGACTCATATATAATTTTTTATTTTGAAATCTTTAGTTTGATTTTCCATTTTTTCCCCCCTAGCTGTTATCCCTCTTTTTATGTGTTTTCTGTTGCTCTTTTCTTTGAACGTTTAAGGACTCTGTCTTGTTACAAGATACAATACATTTAAAAGGGAAAAAAAGATAAAGTGAGATTGAAACATTAATTTGGAAAGCTATTCTACTTTTTCTGATGTTCTTTTAAGGTAAATGTAGCATGGGCACTTGAGGGGTATTAATATTTTAAAAAAATGTAAAAGAGAAAAAAGTAACGTAACACTGGCCAGGCTGGAATTTTGGAGATCTTCATCACAGGTCTTTCTCAGCTGGTGTTTACTGATGCTAATGTGATGTTGCTGGCATCCCTTCACTTTTTGTTAGACAGCACCTATTGTGGCTGAGTATTTAAGATCTGCACAAGTACAGCAAAACCCTCAGGAGCAGACAGAGGTTTCTTTTTAAAAAGAAGGCCAAGACTCATGAATTTTGAGTAAATCCCAGCTGTGTGAGAGCTTGGAAAAGAGTATTAGACATTTCTGCTGATCAGTGCTCTCTTTCCCATTTTTTTCAGTATGTCATTTTCTTATTTACCTGGTTCCTGCTACTTAGTTCATTCCTCTTCCTCAGTGTACATCTTACATCCAGATTTCTCTGCCAGAATCACTCACAATGCCATCTCCCTTTTTTCCTACCAACTTTCAGTTCTAATTTCACTGGTTTTCCACCACTGTCTCACCCCTTTCAGGTCTATCTTTAATTTCTCTGCTTTGTCAGCCTGGATACCCAATAAGAGACATTGAATTCTTTCATGAGGCCTCTTTTCTGCCCTTTGTACTGATATCCTGGACCAACACAACCTCTGCAAGTATAGACTGTAACTAGCTCATTTGAAGAATTTGATTGCCTAGTTCTTTAAGTTGGTTCTGATGATAGGTCAAGATTGATCTTTCAGATGCTTATAATTTACCCAACTTGTTTAATTATAGCCAAAGAGATGGTTCATCAAGAGGCTGGTTCCCTTGACAATGTTTCACTTTTTCACTGAAAGACAGGCAAGATATAAGTAAACAACAGTTTGGGTTTGGAGTTTTTCTTTCTTTTTTAGAACAAATTAGAAAAACATTTGTCTAAAAATTATCTTTGTAAAATTTTCCATCGAACACAGGGAATACTTAACTCCAATAGTCAAAAGTTTGCCTGTGTTTATTGAGGATCTGGTAAAACAATCCAACAGTGAGGTATCTTACATAGTTGTAGGCTAAACTTTCTAAGATTCTGCTTCCTAATCTTGGACAATGTACAAAGATGAAGGAAGATGCTTGCAACATTTTCTGGCTTTTGCAGACAGAAACAACATGGAGAAAAGGAAGGGTATAAATCAAAGAAATTCCACTACAAGTAGCTTCTTCAAAGCTGAAAAGACCTTGTTTTTTTAGGCATAGTAATCAGGCAAGGTTATACTGGAACTTCTTTTCTTTAGGGTGCTGATTTCTGTTATCATAAAAGTGTATGTCATACATATAGTCTTAACCTGGAAGATGGTGTCTTGACCAATCTGATGCCCTGAAAAATCTAAGAATTTTCTTTTCTCTTGAAGAGGTACCATACTTCAGCAGTTTCAGCTTGCTTCAGGCATACTGCTTGGTCTTGCTCAGGAGGACATTAGAGAAAGCAGACAGAAATCTCCACAGCCATGTCAGAATTTCACAAGCTTGCATTTTATATGTTTGTTTAATCTTCTGAGTTTTTTCTGCTTTTTTCTTGAGTGTAGTTGGTAACCTTATAATTACCTACATAGTTTTGAAACCAATTGTAAAAAAAAAAATAAATCTATAGCCATTAATTTACAATCTTTATTAATGATTTAGATATTGTGATACGGCTAATGCTGCAAATAGAATCACATTTAATCAGGAAATCAGAGCACAAAGGGTTGGTTCCATGTCATAGACTTTAAACTGCACAAGTTCTGAGCATGATTACTATGGTATGAAATCCATATGCATTTGTGTTGTTTCCATGGCATAAAAAGAGTAATGAGTGAAATTGAATAGAACATATTTTTAGTAACATATCAGTTATATAAAAATAAATGCTTACAGTTTCGAACTTGTATAAAAGCTTTTTAATGCCATTTTAGAAAAGGACTGGAACATGATGCATCAGCTTTACTAAAGGGGATGGATAAAAGATGAAATAAAGATGAGACTCACCAGAAAATAGCTTTCCTGACCTCATCTGGCTTCTTTCTTTCCCTGCAGAGTTGTATTTCCATGCTGTCCAGGATCATTGTTATAGCAAATTGATCAGCTAGAGAAATCTTAAATATAAAAAATGCCGAGGTTCTCTTCTGCTCTTTATGCGTGGGATGCACATAATTTGTTTTCCTTACTCTACAATATAGATATTTTAAAATGAGATTGTGGAGATGCGTAACTACATGGGACACGACATACCTTGAATTTTCAATTTTCTTGCATCATTCACGAGCTAAAAGCATGATGATGCAGTGATTCATGTGCAAGTTAAAAATTCAAGTGGATGTTTGCAAGCTTGGCATCCAGCAATTGCAAACTGTTCTTATGCTAACATAGTAAAACACAATTCTTTTATTAAAATAGATAAAATATTTTTCCTCTCTTAGAATTGATATGTTGTACTATATTTTATAAAATGTAGTGAAGAGAAATGAGAAATGAGGAAGATACAGTGAAAAACAGAAAGAGTATTTTTCCATTTACCTGACACATAATAGTTGTGATTTTGACCATTTTCAATGTATTGTCAAGCGATTTTTTAGTTTTATTATTTATGTCATTAACAGGCATAAAAGAAGAAATTTTAATGACTTTTTCTTCTATCTATATCATTAATGTTTCATGGTATAGTAAACTTTTAAATCTGGGAAACTCCAGGATGTTTTGATCATGCACTACTGTCATGGTTAAAACCCAGTCAGACACCAAGCCCCATGCAGCTGCTCACTCACTCCCCCACCAGTGGGATCAGAGAGAGAACAGAAGAGTAATAAAAGCTAGAAAACCCCTGGGTTGAAATAAAAACAGTTTAATAGGAAAAGCAAAAACCATGCACACAAGCAAAGCAAAACAATGAATTAATTCAGTGCTTCCCAAGGGCAGGCAGGTGTTCAGCCATCCGCAGAAAAGCAGGGCCCCATCCTGCACGACAGTAACTTGACAAGACAAATTCCATTGCCGCAAATATTCCCCCTTTCCCAGGCACCCTCAGTCCCCTCACCAGTGTGGAGTGCTTGGCTCTGTGCATGTCCTGCACAGCAATAACAAAACCATCTCTATACTATCAACCCTCTCTTCAGTGAAAACCCAAAATAGAGCCCAATACCCCATAGAGCCACTTCTACCCCAGCCAAAATCAGCACAGCTGCCAAAAGAAGACAGCTGAATCCTGTCCTTACCTACAGAT
This sequence comes from Erithacus rubecula, assembly GCF_903797595.1. NCBI lineage: Eukaryota > Metazoa > Chordata > Aves > Passeriformes > Muscicapidae > Erithacus > Erithacus rubecula. Next base: position 4,828,056 of record NC_136661.1, read on the forward strand.
CATTGTGGTCTTAGTTTCAACTAGCGAAACCTACATTTATCATCTGCTATTTTTAAAATTAATTACTCTTTGCTTCATCTTTTTTAACTTTCTGCAGAAATGCTGTTTGTGGTACAACATACAGCATTGCTCAACTCTTCTCATTAGGTACTCTACATAGTTCTTTTCATTAGTAGAAAGCACATAAACTCCAGCCTTCCTCTTCTTCATCAATACATATTTTGTCCAAACAGGAAGATTGTTCTGCATGTCTACTAAAGGATCCCTAAAGCATGGGTTTATTGTATGTGTGCACTGATGTCTCCTGATTACTTGCTCCTCATAATAAAAGAGTGAAGTTTGGCAGCACTTGCACAGAGAAAAGAAATCAAGACACTTGTTCTTAGCTGCCAATTTTTAGACACACTCAAGAGAATCAAGGGAATAGGTGAATTGCTGTGATGATAGTATCTGACAACCAAATATAAATTTCCTGGGGACTGGAAAAGGATTTAGTTGTGCACGTCTGCTGTATAATGCATAATCAGTAAGTCCAGTATGACAAGAGATGAGCTGAAATGACCCTAGCATAAGCAGCAACCAGAAGCAATTCACCTACTTCTGTCATTATTCCTTAACCCTTATAGGACTTGGTGTAGGGGAGTGGAATGGGGCACCAGGGGAGTGGTGGTGGATGGAACCTTTAGGCAGAGGAACCCAGCTGAATAAATTGCATCTGTGAGCTGCAGATAGCCTAGGACGGTAGATGAAGAATATCTTACAGCATGACACTTTCTTGAGAGGTATGCCACATGGCTTTTCTTGGAGGATTTTGAAGATCGTGTACTGGTATTCTTCTCAGTCACAATCCCATTTCATGAACTTGTCTATGTCATGTGATAGAAGGAGAGGCAAAACATTGTTCTGCCAGGCATTGTTTAGCCACAAATCAAAAATTTGTCCCTGGTTCATCAGCACAGTGTGGAAGCACCAACTACCTGACAAGGCATTCATGCATAATTTGTCTAGGCATAACATTCACCATGTTCCTGTGCAGTGACTGTTTGAAAGAAAGGTTGTGGAACCAGCACAAAAGTGAATAGCAAAAAGTGGGGTGCAAAAGTAATTCAGTGTTGAAGTATAAGTGAGGTAATATAAGTAGAGGAAGCTGCCAACATCCATTGCTATGTATTTCCCTCCCTGAAACTTAAAATAGATTTTTTTAATACTCACTAATCTGCTAAAATTGTAAATGTCAATAGATTATAGGCTGCATAATGGAGGGGGAAAAAATGTTTATCTACTCTAGCAAACTGGAAGGAAATTTTCACATTTTAGGTTGCTAATTTGATGCAATTGTTCTTCAAAAGGGGTGTGACATTTCCATTAACTAATACAAAACACACCTAAATTTCCAGGCAGTCACAGCAATAGTGTCACCAGATACCCTTTGAAGGGTTTTGAGCTATTTTTTGAGGGGAATAGACACTGAGACATCACGAAGGGAATGGGTTGGCAGAGAAAGCAGAGGGGTATGTCATGGATCCCTTTTCCTTTTTGATTTAAAACTTTAGAAAATGCAAGTATTTATTAGTTTCCATGCCCACATATTTTAGCAATTATGAAATACAACTAAATCTTATCCACCAACTTCAAAAATGTTCCCTCAATGTGTGTAGAACATGTGATGATATCCAGGCATATAGTGCATAATGTTTAAAAAAGTATGGACCTCTTTGGTGGTACGTAAAGGCAATGTTTTTATGAGACAATATTTAAGGACTTCAAGGACAAAGAAATATAATATGTGTTATTTAATTTAATTTGCACTGCCTTCTGTGTTCTCACAGTATCCCTGCCCTGTTTTCTCTGACATAGGAATAACCAACCTAAATTCTGTTTCAACCACCAGGGTATCCTATAATCACTTTTTAATTGCCCTTTTGTTCTGAGGTGCTTTTCATGGACAATACAGATATACCTCTGTAAATAAAAGAAAATAAATAGTTCTACTGGCAGTTCTGCATATCTCTTGTCCATGGAGAACATGGAAATGTGCCACTACATGAAAACAAAGGCTGAGCTACGTCACAAAGCTTTTATTGAGAATCCCATAATTTCCAGTTTCTTGTCAGGCTCTGAAGGCCATACACAGCAAATAATGTTTAAAACATCATCAAATTGCTTTCTTGGTATAGCTGAAAGATAAAAGGAATACGTGCTAAAAAATGAATAGACTTATTTAATGTATCATTCCTGAAACTACCTATTCATGTAAAATACATGAATCCCAGGGGAGAATTCTATTCAGAGATACAAAGTAAAGTGCTCCTCTGGGCAAACCTCCCATTCAGTACAAGTTTTTGTGTTTTTGCAGAGTTGGTTTGACATGTGCACATACTGGATGATTCTATATTCATCGACATGACAACATACTTCTTAATACCCCAAACATATAAAAATAAATGGTCCATTTACAGGTTGATGATTATTGAGAAGAATGAGAACCTTAAGTACCAGTTCACCAGCTACATTCAGTAGGTTCCCTTTCAATGTGCCACATGGAAAAATAATAGAAATTGTAATTTCACAGGTTTACTTCTCCTCTTTTACTTTTCATGATTTATTACTAAGTTTGTACTTTACTTCTAAGCGAAGATTCATAGAGATAAGGCCTTGCAGTCAGAATAAGGATAAAAATAGTAAGAGCAAAAATACAGCACTGAAAATAAGTCCCAAAATTTTAAAATCTTTTTAGCATACTAATATGTGCAAGCAAAAGCTTATCTTTGAGTGAAATTATATAACAACTTCCAAGGTGATTTAGGCATAAACTGTAGACTTCTACTTTTTAATCAAATAATATTAATGCAGTTACTAAAATATTTGTTGTTAATACATGTTAATTGTGTTTATGCTATTTACACTATTTACACTATTTGCCTGTGCCATCTTTCCTAATTTAATATGCTGAAATAGTTCTTTGGCCTACATTTAACTTTTGCTGTCGTGGCAAGATTGTTCCTTGTACCTGAGGTAACACATTTTATGTTCTCTGTGATATCTCTCTGTAAGTTGTATACTGCAATCTGTGGTACAGACCAATACGGTCTCAAATATCACCAAAATAGTCTTAAGTGCTTTTTGAAAATCTAAGAACTTTAACCCACATAAGTATAGGAAAGCCAGCCAAATGAAAGCATGCTTTCTCCGACTTGCTTCTTGCCAATGTGTTTGTCTGATGCTGTATCACTTTGGATAGAGCTATGTCATTGCTGCAAACAGTGCACACTCACCAGCCTTCTTCTGAAGCATATACTCCAAAGATTCGTGGCTTATGCAATGGTGAGACTGAAAATGTAGGGGAGATGATAACTACAATCAGCTGCATACACGGGGACTTTATCATATTCAGCAGACGGAATCTTATAAATCAGCGTAATATCACATGATGAGCAAAATTGAGACAGTAAGTGTCTACAATACACTACCTGCACTGGAAGAAGAGCCCAGTTTCATTGCAGATATATAGTTTCAACAGTGTTAAGGGATTTTGGATATTGACTGTTGCCAGGGAACTATTAATTAGAATACAACAGTGTTTCAAGGTCTAAAAAGTTTAGTATGTCTAAAAAAAATCTCAAATCCATAAAGAGTTTGATTGACTTCCCTTAAGCCTAACTGCTAATTTATATCTAAATAAGAATTGTCAATGCTGTACATATCCCCTCCAAAACTATGTTTGCCTGTCTTTAATTCCAGAATTCTTTCTGGAGTCTGATTGTTAGCCAGGAAACATAATGCATGCAATTTATAATTTACATGTGAATAGGGGCTGTCCAAAGACAATGCAGCTCTGAATTTGAGAACAGACTAGCCATAGACATTGCTGTAATTGCTAAAAAGGAAAAAACCAAAACCAAACCAAAGTAAATGAAACCAAAAATTCTAGGGGATTTAGGATTTACTGTGAGGTCAGAATAGATCATTTATTTGGGCAAATAGCAAGAAGCAAGGAAAATAATTAGAAAAAATGAGAAAGACTAGGAGGTTAAGCAAAGCATTCCTAGGTTAGGAATGCAGTGGATCTATTTGACAGTATACAGAAAGAATAATTTCTGAGATTATTTCTTTCTAAAGAGAAAAATGAAATTACACTTTGGAGAAAAAAATGGGACATGCTTCCAGTTCACACATTTTGGGGGTTAGTGTGCATCTGAACACTCAAAAGTTACTAATGAAACAGTCTCTTAAGACTGTTAATAATTGGCCAATTGCAATCTTAAATCTTCCTAGAAGCCCAGCTTTGCCTAAGTAGATTACTAAAGGGATTCTGACAAAGGATACTTTATATTTTCATAGAAATTACTAGGATGGTGCTGTGGCACAGGAAAAAATAGGATACCATTCTAATCCAGCACTGTAAAAACAATGGATGAAGGACTAGAAGAAACGGGCCTGTCTGTTTGCTTCTCTCCTTTTCACTAATTGTTTTTAATCTCTTTTTTTTTCCATTTGAAGATAAATTTACTTCTTACAGCTCTTCAGTCAAAACAAGTCAGTCAGTTTAGTAAGAACGCAAAGTTAGCTGCTTTATTAATTGGTATCAGAAATATGTATTATGATAGAAAATGGTTTTACAATACTCTTTGGCTTCAAAGATAATCTAAAAACATTGGTTCTTAACCTTTTTGTCAATAAGTCTCTATTTCCCTTCTTGTGAGAGTTGAGGTAGAGTGGCTAGCTAAGGTCTAAGGTTAGTTAAGGCATGAGAATTTAGTGTAAAAGAGAGTAAATAAATTAATATCAGTGCATCAGTTTCAACAGGCAAATAATAAAATTTTAAGTGATATGTCAGTGTGAACTCCAGAATATCACTTCATTAAAATCTGTAACTATTATATTTTTCCTCCCCTCAAACTCTTGAATTGAAAAATAATTTTTGAATGTGAAGCATAAAATCGATGGGCTTTAAAAAAGAAATCGGATTAAGAGTAACCTTTATAAAATTTACATTTTGCATGTTATAGAATAAGTATTCATTAAGGATCTGATTGTGGAGAGTTTTCTTCAATAACTTTTCTCATTCACCTGAGCTTTTGCAGCTATCCATATAGTTTGTATTTTGTCCTTCAAATGAAAGGACCATGAAAAAATGGTAGAATTATTTGAAGGAATTCTATTACATGCCCCTGTGATGACTCTCTCAGGCAGAAGCTTGTTCCAAAGCCTCTGCAGTCAACTGGAGTCTTGGCAGTGACTCCTCCTAGGCTGCATATGTACACAAATGCAATTCCTCAAAAAGAGGAATTCTATCTAGAATACTCTGTAACATAGCTTTTTCCAACCACAGTCATGGTTCTGTCTATTAAAAATAACTGTACTTGTGTTTGTTCACTTCTTCCAATGAGGTGAATAAGGTTTTTAATTTTCTCATGGGGTAGATTTTGTGTTAAAAATGTGTATGATTACATGTACATTTATTTATATAATAAATATGGGCTATGCCCTGTTTAGAGAAGCTACCTCGAAGAACTTTCATTGCAACTGATTTTTAAGACTGGTATATATACCTCTGTCATTTTGGATAGAGATTTTTTTCAGTTGATCAAATGCAGGGAGAGAGGGGAATGGGACAACCACTGCTATTAGCTTGTGGTATTTGTCTAAACATGCACATTATAAAAATGAGGTAGCTGATCAGATGCTCTTAGTTTTGTCAAGATACTAGAAACTTCTCTGTCTCTGTCACTTTCTCAGAAAATTTTACACTTCTTTCTTTACATGATCTGCATTAAAAACAATTGGGTGAGGAAGCTGGAAAGTGATTAGCTGGCCAGCTGGACAAATAAAGTTGGGATTTAATGAATTAAATGTTATTTATCATAGTTATAGGGTTGGTTGATTTGACTAAGCCTTGAATATGTACTTTTACAGAAAAACATTGAAATTATTCTTTGTAACTCTTTGATCACATTTCTGCTCATGAAAAATATGACAGAAACATCTCTAGATTAAAAAAAAATAAATTCTCAAATTATTTTTTTATTCCTAACTACTTTGTTCTTGCCAGCTATTTTATCAGCAGGTGTTCTGATCTAGTATAGGCTATGCCCTATAAAGAGCCAGTTGTGCTGTTCCATGTGGCAGATCATATTGTTACTTCTTGTCAGTAATTTTCCAAGTAAGACTTCAATAGCCTACTTTTATATAATAGAAGTCTTATGAAATTTTATTTCCTAAAAAATCATCATGAGATTTACAATTTTTGTGAAGCCAAATGAGATTTATTGCTTAATACATTAAGGATGAAACAATATAGACAAAAATTCACTGTGGATATTTTATCAGGATTTCTTTATGAAGAAAATATTCACTCAATATTGATTTTCTAAGTTGAGTTTTCCTTATTTATCAGAGCTTGCTGACTTTTCACATGCTTTTTAATTCCAAAAGAGGAGGTTTGCTATAAACAACAAATAAATATGTATTTGTAGATACATGTTTACAAGGCACAGTGTTCTAATCAAATGTCAATCTTGAGTCCTGAGAAAAGAGTGAGAGGAGAGGAGAGGAGAGGAGAGGAGAGGAGAGGAGAGGAGAGGAGAGGAGAGGAGAAGGAGAGGAGAGGAGAGGAGAGAGAGGAGAGGAGAGGAGAGGAGAGGAGAGAGAGGAGAGGAAGGAGAGGAGAGGAGAGGAGAGGGAGAGGAGAGGAGAGGAGAGGAGAGGAGAGGAGAGGAGAGGAGGAGGAGAGGAGAGGAGAGGGAGGGGAGAGGAGAGGAGAGGAGAGGAGAGGAGAGGAGAGGAGAGGAGAGGAGAGGAGAGGAGAGGAGAGGAGAGGAGAGGAGAGGAGAGGAGAGGAGAGGAGAGGAGAGGGGGGGAGAGGAGAGGAGGGAGGAGGGGAGGGAGAGGAGAGGAGAGGAGAGGAGAGGAGAGGAGAGGAGAGGAGAGGAGAGGAGAGGAGAGGAGAGGAAAGGAAAGGAGAAGAGAAGAGAAAAGAAAAGAAGAAAAGAAAAGAAGAAAAGAGAAAGAAAAGAAGAAAAGAAAGAAAAGAAAAGAAAAGAAAAGAAAAGAAAGAAAAGAAAAGAAAAGAAAAGAAAAGAAAAGAAAAGAAAGAAAGAAAAGAAAAGAAAAGAAAAGAAAAGAAAAGAAAAGAAAAGAAAAGAAAAGAAAAGAAAAGAAAAGAAAAGAGAAAAGAGAAAAGAAAAGAAAGTTATTTTCAGGAAAACACTTGCAAGTAACACTGAAATCAAAGTACAAAATTCCATGATATTTTACTACATGAAAGCACGGGAAGAAGAGTAACACTACCCAGTAGCACAAGCTTTAGGTTATTTTCATTAGGTTATTTCTCATTTAATATCTTTCTAGTCTATTCAATTTTCTCCTCAATTTGTGAACACAGTACAAAAGGGAAAGATGCAAAAAAAATAGCAGACAGTAAATATTTTTTAAATGTAATTTATTTTCCATGAAAATTCTAACAATTCAGGAATTGAATTTTCAACTCTTTGTCCTACTCATAAAAAATTTCAACATCGATGCAATTAAATATTTATATGTATAATCAAAGATTTATTTACAAATAAAAATACGCTCACATAAACACACAATAGTATCACCTAACAATTCAAAATAAATGGAAATTTTAAATTTAAACTGTCTCCAGAATCTTGGGAAACAATACATAGAGTCCAGAGGAAATTATTTTGAAGATTAATAAAAAGAAACCAAGAAGTCAGTTACAGTAGAGGCAGTTAAACCCATGTCCACAATGAAATATACTAGGTTTTATACATGTATAAGCAAACAAATAATGGAGTTAAAGGAAGGAGTAGTGCATACAAGATTATGCCCATTCTGATAAAATGCATTTCCAGATGGCAATTTGGACATTCATAGTCTCATCTAACATTTTGAGATGCCTGTTCTTAACTCATACCATTATCTTCATAGTCTTCATTAAAGAACTTCAAAATATGTTTATGTCTTATGTACCTTAGTAAAGTAGCTAGTTTCAAGTTAAATTATGTGTACGTATGTGTCTTTATTTAGAGGCAAAATGGAAATTTTCAGCTGTTGCCTCTTCTCTTAATCCCTGTAACCCTATCACTGGCAGTATTTTTTACACAATCTATAGCCTGCCAAATTTCCTGTGAGGATCTACATTCTGCCTAACCCAAGTGGCAATCCCTATGTATCTCCTCTGGCTTCTACCAAAGTTTGTTTTCAAATACCTCCTGCACGTGATTCTTTGCCAAATATGGAGAATGAAACTTTTTGGAAACTCCGTTTGCTGATTCCATTTAATTCAATAGCTGAGCTTTGTAGTTCCATATTAAAATGGAAAATTCTTCTTTTGGTTAATACAATAGAATTCCAAATTGTCCTCAGGGAATTCTTTACCATGTGTTTTAATATTTTCCTGTGGAGCACTGAAAATTCTAGAATTCTTATGTTACCTCGAGTATAGTTAAGAAAAATTATATTGTTATCAAAATCCTTAGAGAATAATAATATATTTTAAAAATTTCAAACCAAACAAAAATAACTTCATTTGCCTAGGAAGATTTCAATCTTGAATGAATTCTAGGGAATATTGCTAAGGATTTTAAAGGTTTAATTATTGTCTGGGGTGCTTTGTAGACAAGTTTTTAAGTTGATTTCAGCCATTTACCAATTGAAAGGTCACTATATTTTCTGTTCTGCTGCTACAAATTTTCTATTTGCACACAGTTGTTTTTCCTCCTCTTCTAAGTATTACACACTTTTTCTCTATGCCCATGAGCACTATTAATCTATTAATTAGATGGAATTCTTGCAGAGTTTAAAAAATCCATGCTACTTGTTTTATTCTGATTTGCTGTGTATGAATAAAACATGTTCTATAGTTACTCCTTGCAACTCTATTTTTGTTGGAGAAATTTCTTGCAAGCTGTTTTGGAGAACTGAGATCCCATATAAAATTTTTACTCTCTTGTTGGTGGTTTTGTCCCACACAGGGGAAGAAGATTCTCTTTAAAAAGAAATGTCCTGCTCTCTGTGGGAAAAGCATTCCTTTGTACATGTACTTGAACTCTTAGAGAACTAGTAAACAGTTCTTTCAGAATGTGTTTTTGATGGATTGCTTGTACAGTGTGTTTCAAGTCGGCTTTCTATGATCTTTTGACTTTTTGCAATTTATCTGAATTAGCATTCTTTTTTCTGTTGCTGCATACTTGGTAATGCAAATAAAGAACAACAATTGCACATCTATTTTCGAGGTTTCAAATGCATCCAGGCCAGGTTGTTATATAGAGATAGCATAAATCATTCCATTTATATTTTTTGAGGGGGAAGAGGTGGGGGAGTGGCATTTTGAGCTTCTGATTTTGTGATTTGAGGTTCTGATTTTGTGATTGTATTTACTTGGGAAGGTCATGTTCACCAAAAACTGGAAATTGTGATGTTATGTTCATCCAGAGAGAGCAAATTTCATAAATGTATTGATTCAGTTCCAGCTATTGACAATATCCTTAGCTCTGAGTTGACTAAGTCTTCTGGATGGGCACAACAATGAATTTCTGACTCTTCAAGCCATCACCAAAGGCCAGCCAATCCTGCAGCTCCAAGGAAAATTGGTATATTCTAGAATAAGCAGTAATTAAAAATTTTATTTGAAAACCTTAATTTTTTTTCCTCTGTCAACCAGATGGTTTCAAAATTTAAGAGGAGTAGATTTTTTTAAAAGATGAAAAAAATTATTTATTCTGATTATGCTTAGAGAGATACTTGTTTTTACACTGGTGTAAAGGCTTTGAATTGCAATGACCATTTGAAAAATCAAGATCAAGAGTTAAGTGTTAACACTTCATTTCATTTCTAATACTCTACAAGAGACCAGTTTGAGAAAAAGTAATCTATTTTCACAGTGTCCTCCAGGGTGGCTCAGGATCCTTTTTTGCTTATTTTTCCCAGATAAAAACTTACAGATTCCTGTATCTGGAAAGAATTATCTAGATTTGAGAGAGCACACTTAGGGCACTCAGGAAATCCAGGTTCTGTTGCCAGGCCTGTGCAAATTTTCCTACTCTTTTTCTCGTTTATCTCATCACATATTCTATCTTGCTAAATTAGATAAAAGCAACTTAAAGTGTTTTATTACAAGGAGAAAATGATCAAAATTATCAAAGGCAAAGTCTTTGGAATTTTTCTCCTTTTTTTTTTTTTTTTTTTTTTTTGCTTCTCTTTGAATTCAAACTATTATCTATTACTCCAATTTAAATCTGTAATATTTCATTTCACATTCTTCTTGCTGGTTTGTGCACTACAGTTCCCTACACTCTTGAAAATTCAATTTTGCCAGCTCTAGAAATGGTCCTGGAGAGAGAGTCATAATGTGAGATGAAAGACTTTGTTTTTTAATTACTTTATTTTCCTATTTTTTTTATTTATCTAAAGTCAATGTGTGTTCTCAGCATATGTGCTTGTGTATAAAAGACAGAAATTTTTGTACAAAATAACAGTTTTGTTATTTTTTAGAAACACATAACATGAAGGATATTATGATCCTACCTCCACATTTTCAGCTATGCACGAGTGGTATTATTTCAGTATTTATAATTATTCACATTATTCATCTTCAGTCACTTGCACAAAGTGAAAATAATATGCTGTTTAGATATACATTCAATTTCACTCCTGGAAACAAAAAAGTTTTGAGCATAGCTGAAGCTGTCATTCTGCCATTTATAGACACACACTGCCAAACACTGTAAATTCCCGAGTTACAAACCTCATGAAATTTCTTAATGGTTCTCTCTAACCAAAGGTTTTAGGTGTGTTGGTTGGCTTACTTAGAGTAATCTATTCAAAATTGCAGTTATAATAAATACAGAGCATTTCTAAGCCCCATAACTCAGTTATAGATTTCATTTCTACCTTTTCTTTCTTTGTTTTGGTTTGGAATTACTTGCAGAGACAGGATTTATTCTGTATGTATGAACTCCAGAAGTTATAGTTTGCACACACACCAGTTTTTCTTACAGGATGAAACATCCATAATCAACATATATCTCTGAAGAAGGTGTGAGGATTTTTCTCTTATGTACAGAGGTCACTGTATGTTGTTGGCACCACCATTTATCATTGCGTGACTGAGCATTTGTTCAAATGGGTATGATTTAGCATCATGTAAGAGTAACAGTAACAAAAGGACTGGGTGTACCTAAATGATCAATTTCACTACAGCAAGACCCCTACAAAGACCAGGAAAACCTGAACATAGTGAAGGATAAATTCAGATAAAGAGAATTTATCTCTTCTGCCTACATGAGTGCACCTATTTCTTATCTATCCCACACAAGCCACGTTTCCTACATTGTAATTTATCACAGTTCCTCCATACAAAACCATGCACATTATATTGCAAAAACCTGAAGAAACTGGAGATAGGAAAAAAAAAAAAAAAAAGTGGAAATAATTATTTTCTGCTTTGATGGGGAAAGTACATAATTCTGAAATAGTATCTTCAGTACATCTTGAAAACATGCAAAGAATAAATCTGGACTCTCAGGAGTAGATATTTCACTCAAACAAACATGTCCTCTAACATTACTTATTGGGATTATACTTTTAACACCATCAGAGTCAGAGATAATTTTGAAATTCTCAAAACTGAATATATCCTCTGCAGCTTTTTAGACAGTAGGAAAACTACTGAAAGTTCTCACAAAGGCATCAAAATCCTTTAATTGCCTACTTTCCAAATTCATTTGGCTTAAAAAACTCTAGGATTTCTTAACACACCTTACAAAGATTTAGCACGCTGTCTTTGCATATTAAATAATAAATTATTATTACTATCATGGCAAATTAGTGAACCAGACTGCATGGATTTAAATCTCTATTAATTAGAATAGTATGATAAGTATGCAAAACGCTGTAAATACTGAGCATTTTCTCAGCATTAGTCTAATACACTTTAAAGTGAATAAACTCTTTGGCTATCATGGGCATATAAACCCCTAAAATATTATGCTAATCTTTAGTAATAAAGGAACCAAGAAAATCTTTTTGACTTGGAAACATAAAACATATTTGAGTCTTACTGTCTAGGTTAAAATTTATGCACAAAGAAAAAGGTCCAGAAAAGAGGCAGAAATAATATCAAGAATACAAAAATATCTGAACCAAAAAGGCACAGAATTTTATCAGTATTCAGTGAATTTCAGTGGAGCTGAAGACTTGCATAGGCACTTCTAGAAATCCTACCTACGTGATCAAGAGTGAAAAATATAGCAGTATCATTATAAGCAATATATTTGTGAGCAAATAACATTGCTCACAATGATACATTTATATTGATTTATAAAATAGAATTCTATGAATATCCAATGAAATTAAAAAGGAACTCTTGAAATATCTGCACATATGCATCTGTCATGTCTATATATCTATATATCTATATGTCTATAATCTATGTATCTATATCTATCTATCTATCCATCTATCTATCTATCTATCTATCTATCTATCTATCTATCTATATCTCACTGTTTGTCTAGCTTGATTTTTGTCAATATCTAATTCATCTATTGTGCACATTGCAGTCAGAACCCCAAATCCATATTTTTGAAACTAGGAAAATGTATTATTTAGAACTGGTTTTAAGACTTTCTATGAAGAATAAAATTTTCTCTGATTCAGTGGATCTCACATGCAATTCCTATGCAATTTTAATTTTTATTCTCAGAGGAATAATTCAACCTTCACCTTAATAGATTTAGAATTTTAATTTAAATTTTCTCAATTAATCACATCAGTGATATTTCTCATTTGAAATGCAGTTTTTCCACTAGCTATACAGGAGGCTCAGAATAAAGTTTTTCAAAGATAATAGTTTTGAATTGCTGTGGACATTCATAACTTCTTAATACCCACTTCCTCTTTCTCATAAGTCTTACAAAAACTGTTGTATGCAGTCTCACACATCAACATTTTACAGTAAAATTTAAAGAAGCAGTTAAAAAAGTAAAACAAAATGTAATAATATCAAGTAGATAGGAATGACTGTGTTGATATTTCTTGGTGTTCACAAGACAATTAAAGGGGCAAGTTGACTAATTTATTGTAAGTAGAAAGGAGCAAAACATTGAATAGTTCAGTATGCAGGTAGCAATGTCCATCTTTATTTTGTTCAAATCCTCTGAATTGCCTGAATATCTTAATGTGTTAACTTTTTCCAAAATTATGAAGCAGCTGGAGGATATCAAAATTGGTGATAGATTCACAGCAAACACTAAACAGTTGCCTAAATGAATCTTGAACGAGTATCTCCATTCACTGTGTACTCAGTGTAGTTCTCAGCAGCTACCACTGAGGTCTCCTCAAAGACAGTATAAAGAATCCACTTGAATTCCACCAGATGGTAGTGATTTAAACACTCCTCTTCAAACATTTTGCATATCCTGTAGTGCTGCAGAAAATTGTCCCTGTTGCTTCACCACTGGGAACAAGTAGGCAGTGTGCTAAGAAAGGTATATGACTTTCAAATCAACCTGAGTGTGGTAAGGTTTTGAATGTTTCTTGTTACTGCAGCCTGCTGACACATGTCAGAATCCTCAGAAGACTGCAAGTTAATTGCTACTTCCTCCTTGGTATGGAAATGGGCCATTGGAGTCCATCCTGATTTGGAGCAAAAGAGAAAAAACCCTATCAGCAGAAACATTTAGTTCAGGCAGATATTGGAAAACTGAAATCTAAAAGAAGCTAATTAGACAAAAGTTTAGTTTAGAACTCCTATCACACATTTTGTTTATCAATACGGTTTCACTTCTGGAATATATGCAAATTATGCTGTTTCTGAAGATTTATAATCTGAAGTGGGTACTCAAATCACAACATTTAGGTAGTCTACAATCAAGTTTTGTACCTGATGGAATGTTACTCATGGATAAATATTTTCAGGATTATTGTATTTATTTTGGTGAAAAACATAAGTTTACAAACATCAAAATATTTTGTCCATTTAAATGGCTGACAGAATAGTTCATGTGAAAAAAATGTAAAAGCTGAGGATTTTTTAAAATTAAATACTTAAATTAATACTTTACCTTTACATTTCCTTTATCTCTCTGAGCCTTTATAAATGTTCGTGTTTGAAATTAAATAAAAATTTTGTAGGAAATATTTCATATCATACCAAATAATTCAGTTTTGATCTGTTTGCTGAGTTGGAGGATGAATTAAAATTCACCTTGCACTTGCTAAGTATCTCTTTTCTGAATTGCCAATGAACCAAGAAATCAGTTATTTGTTCAAGTCTATAATTGTGCTATGTATAATAATTTTCTGAAAATGTAATTCACCCTACAAAGATCTCCCTGCTGAGTCTGCTAATTCTTAAAACAAAAGTGCCTGTAAAATCTTAAAAGACAAATCTTTATCCAAGCTGAAGAAAAAGTGGTTCTTAGGTTACATCTTATATTATCCTGACAAACAGAAAAGATCATTGACTCTGAATTTTTATTTACTGTGGATGCCTAGATGTGCAGGATGACTGGAAATTATAGAGACCCTCTGCTTTTATTTGCACTGCAGCAAACAACTACCTAAATTTAGTCCACACAATTATTTTTTTCACCTGTATGTGGTGTTCCCATTGTTAAAATGGATTTATTCTGGTTCAGATATAAGAATAGAATATATTTTTTTTGTGATGGCTACGGCAAATACATACCAAGGAGGTTCACTTTAGTTTAGGACAATCAATAAGTACAGGACTACTTTAATAATTCTTTTATATCCAGTTTGAATTTTATTTTACATTTATATAAATATGTGCATGCTATTCTAGTATTTTCAGTAGATAGTTTTTCAGATGTAGGAACACTCATGAACCTGGGTATTATGAGAGTTGGGGTAGTGTCCAAACTGACTTCATTTTCAAAATGCTTTATTACAATATTTGTTCCAGTTCTTTTAGTTTTATACATAATCTCCAAAAATATTAATAAAGTTTTAGTGACTTTGAATATTAATACATTAGCTTGGGTAACCTCATTACTCATGTAAAATTAACTTAATATAAAATATGAAGGTCTAGCATATACACATATATTACTTGTTTCAACAATGTATTATTACTGAAACTTTCAAAGAGATAAATCCATTCTGGTGACTTGTAAAGGGAGGTCTTTGTGTTCTAAGTATAAACTAAGAATATTAGAAAAATAATGTTTTTATAACATGTCAATATGCTAAAATGAATGATAGAACTTTATTCTATTTCCCTCTATAAAGCAAAATCAGATTTTCCCAGGTGTCCAGTTGGATAATGCCAATGTACCTACCCCAGCTGGCTTGTGACATTCTAGACTCTCAGTCTGCCATGTATGCATCACTTAGTACAGAATCTTTTACTACACTGTGTGTCAGCAGTACTCACTTCAATTTAACTCAAGATCACATTTTTCAAATATAAAGATGGGAAAATGGGGGATAAAAGGACACCATTTTAAAGATAATCTTTAGATAACCCAGAAACCTGGAAAATGACAGGTAAGTAACAGTATCTTGTAAGACAGGAGACTTAGTACTGATGCCAGTTCAGACTGGTAAAGCAAAAAACCAAAGGAAGATGTCAGATAGAAAATATAAAATTTAGCTAATTAAAAAAAAAAAAAAAGTGTAGCCAGTCAATAAATGGAGAAAAAGACTGTAACTAAATAATTCCTCACCAACTGTTTCTAGAAATATCTCACATCAAACTATGCTGTCTTTTAGGAATTTTCTATGCCTTTCTGGTAAAATAAAGTGACTTTAAAAATGCAAAATGAAATTCCAGATATTTGAATGCACACTTCCTCACACGTTTCTTCTTTTTATCTTCAGTTATTTAAGATACAGTGTTGGATAAGAGTAGATAAATTGGTAGGTTTTCCCACTTCACCAAAGCTAGTAGATTTAAAAAGATGATGTTTGAAAAGCCAGTTCTTTACTTTTGTTACCCTGGCTGTGAAGCTGCAAAACCTGGAGACAGGCTGGAGACAGCTTTGCAGTACAGCTTTTGCATTCAACTCCTTGCCTGTTTTCAGCCTGGACTGTTCTGGACAAGTTAATTTACTCAGAACTCCTCTTCCCACCTGTGGATCTTCCATATGTCTGTGTGTGTCCCATACAGTTATGCTGAAGAGTGCAGGAGCTATCTGCTGGTAAGGGACCTGACCAGAATCCAGGTCTCCATTTAAGATACTCTTCAAATGAATTTTGGTGGGGAAGTGTGGGAATCCAGGATATTCCCCTGGCTTCCTTGGATGCCTCGGGACCCGGGCAGGGGCTCAGAAGTCTTGGCACAGTGCCCAAGACCCCAGTGCTTTTGATCTCAGTCCCTGGGAAAAATTACCATCATTACAGAAAGAATTACATGTCACAAAAAATAAGTAGATCATAAATTAGATTTTTAGAAGTTGGAAAAGTGAATTTATAGAATTGTTGTAATAAGGGGACCAGGGCCAAGATGGAGGAAGTTGGGCGTGGTGTGTCTTTCTTTCTTTTTCTTTGTGGCATCCACCTTTTGGGGCAGGATGGCACTTCTGGATTGGTTTGGGAGAAAGCTGGACAGGGCAATGTAAGGGTCATGTGTTGGAAAGTAATTGTGAACATCATGTACATAATTTATAGTATAAAAGATAAGACCTGCCCTCTGGGCAGTGAGTGTGCCTCTGACTGACATGCTAGACAGACCTCTGTAAGTCAGAGAAAGAATTCCTCAGATAAGAAAGAATAAACAACCTTGGGAACCTCAGAAAACCGCTTCTGACTTTTGCTTCGGTGCTCAGGCTGGAGAAACACAAACTCTAAAACCACCAAATGTTGTGCAGTGAGAGATCTCAGGCTCAAAGAGACCACACTGGCAGCAACAGGGAAGGCGGGAGAAAATAGGGAAAGGGAAGATAATTTCTCCCACCTGCAATTTTTTAATAGTGCTGCTCTGGCTTTTTTTGGTTTTGTTTATTTGCTTGGGTTTTGTCAAAGAATGTGTCTAATTTCAATATCACTGCAAATTAACACAGCAGCGATTACATTGTTATCTGTGTTCTATCTGTGCACTGGACAGCAGTTTTTAACTTTTAATTTTTAATTACATACACCATTTTCAACTTTGCTGTAGTGATTCTATATAGCCATTTTTTTGTCACACAGAAAAACAGAGAAGTGGCATTTTACCTAGTCTTAGGCTTTCTATTAGCATTTGGGTTGCAATCCACATACAGACATTTCAGATCATACAAAAAAAGATAGTAAAAGAAGCAGCCTTTAGCTCACATCCAATGAAAACTGAACATTTGACAGATTTCATTTCTTCCAAGGAAGTGAAATATATTTGCCTTCCCCTCTGAGAACCATGTTCTTTGCATATGAATGAATATTTATTTTATATCTACTAACAAAATAATATTTTTTAACACAGTGCTTATTCTAGCCACATGCCTTTCTAAAACAATCTATATCATATGTTTGATGAAATCACACAGTCTTAGACCAATCACCTCTTTAGGCATATTTGGATAGAGGCATGTGTCATAGAAAAAGGTCATATAAAAAAAGATAGTTCTGTTCGCCTCCAAAACGTATCAGTTTTGTAACATGCTTGTATATGTGTTCTGCTAAATGTGATAAATATGTAGGAAAATAACTTTCCATTTTAGTTTCATGTGCTAACCCCTTTATTTCTGATCTGTAGTAATCTAGTGAATCTCTTTGGAGGATTTAATTCCTAAGACATAGCAACTGCAGAACTAGCATTAGGAGAAATCATGCAAGTATGGTCTGTGAGGAAATGCCAGACATACAAGAAGATTGTGAAAGTTACTTCAGATTACAAACTTAACTGACAGTAGAAGAGGAGAGATGTATAATATTATGATGTTCACCTCATAATAAGGAGTGTAGAAGACATGAAATGTTATTTTCTCTGGTCCATTAATGAAAGAGGATGTTTTCCAAGGCACTTGAAAGAGTATGCTACAATCAGTCACAAAAAGAGAGCAGGGACAGGCTACTTAAAATGAAAAGATTTTGCTTCTTACTTTCTTTCATTTTTTTCTGTTTATTTCTATGTTAGACTTTCATTTACTTGAATAATATTGGCAGAAGGCTAAACTACCAAGAGAAAGGAAACACAGATTTTTTGAGAACAAGTAAGATCTTCAGGTATTGTTAGTTATACTTGGTGTTTTTGTTTTAGAAGGAATGGTTAGAACTGGCATTGTAACTATGTTCCAGTAACCTTCACCCACCACATGAGAACAGAGAAAATTTAAAAGTATTAAAAATCAAATACTGGAGCTTCTGCAGCTCAAGTAGTTGTCTAAGATGAATGACAATGCATGAAATAGGATTGCCAAAATGTGAATCATCTGCCTGTGCTCTCTTAGAATAACAACACCATGAGGTAGATCTGTGGATAGATGGCATTGTGTCAAATGTTTTCCAGCAAACCTTACAGCAACAACAGCAGATGACATTACTGTCTTTCTTGAAAACACACTACACCTTGGATTTATGGTTAAGAGAAAAATGAATATTCTGGAACAAATTCTAGCATTCCTACTAGAATTGGCAATTAAAAAAGAAAAAAACCAAAACAAAACCACACCTAATTAATTTAGTTTTGCTGAACCTCACAAACTCCTCCATCCTGTTGAAGCCTCTATGAACAGTAACACTGCCCTTCAGAGTACTGACATTTCCCCCTCAATCTGATGATGTCCACAGACTAGCTTGGATCCAATCACCCAGGTCTTTAATAAATATCCTCTGTGCTCCCCTTATCTATTGAGTTGGTCATTTCATCATGGAAGGCTATCAGGTTTGTCAGGCATAATTTGTCCTTGGCCAACCAACACTACCTGTTCCAAGTCACATCTTTGCTCCTCAAGTGTTTGGAAATGGCTATATGAAACATTTTAATTTATATTCCCAGGTACCAAGGAAGGCTTATTAGCCTCCAATTACCCCAATCCTCCTGCTTGAGCTGTGTCAAGGTTGGTGCAATCTTTATATTTTCCAAACCACCAGGAACTTCCTGCGCTCCAGTATATTCTCACACATTTTATCAGCAAGCTCAGGAAATCAGACGGCAAAAAATTATGCAAAACAAGCATCAAGCACCTCAGCTTTTTCTTGTCCTTTGTCACTAAATTTACTTCTCCACTGAGCATTGGCCTCGGATTTTCCTCAGCCTTTCTTCTCATTGTCCTGGAGTGCATCAAAGACAGCATTGCCAGCCTGTTGCAGGACATGATAGTCCCCTCTTCTCCAAGTGGTGCTACCTTACTTTGAGTATCTTGTGCAGTTTTGGGTGGCATAATATAAGATTATACCAAAGCATCCAAAAAAGGGCCACAAAGATGGTGAAAGGCCTACAGGGGAAGCCATATGAGTAATTACCCCAGTGGATGAGATAATTGGGCTTGTTCAGCCTGGAGAAGAGCAGTTTGAAGGGAGACCTCATCACAGTCTACACCTTCCTCATGAGAAGAAGCAAAGGGACAGGAACCAATCTTTTCTCTTTTGTGGCCAGTGTCAGGATATGAGTGAATGGTATGAAGTTGTGTCAGGGGAAGTTAAGGTTGGATAGAAGAAAAAGGTTCTTCACCCACAAGGTGATTGGGCACTGGACCAGGCTCCCATGGCAAGTGGTCACAGCACCAGCCTGACAGATTCAAAGGAGCATTTGTACAATATTCTCAAGCACATGGTGGGAGTCTGGTGTGCCTCTGTGCAGAAGCAGGAGCTGGACTTAGATGATCCTTGTGGTCATTTCTAATTCAGCACAGTCTATGATCTCCCAACTAGTTTCAACATCTTAGCTTTGAGTTCCCTAATTTCACCCTTGCATTATGAATAGTATGCTAAATATTATGTCTGCACAGTATCATGGTATCTATGTGCTTGTAAAGAAAAATTGCCTCTTACTTGGCAGCATTTGGTCATACTAACAATGCTAACAATTCTCAAACACTGAAAAACTCTGCATGCAAACAGAGAAATCTGCAGTTCTGTTCTGTGTACATCATCTAATGGTATGAGCAATTACATTTTCTTACATACCCAGGTGCTGACATAAAGTGTGCTGGAATGTGTGGCTAGAATATGTTGTAATTTACAATGTTTCAAAAGGATAAGGAAATTCAAAAGACTTCTGATAATACTTGTTTACATAACCCAGCATTTCTTTCCAAATCACTAATCAAAATGCAAATAAAACTCTATTTGATTTCTACTGCATACAGTATATATTAAAGTTACTGCATTGTTCTGTGACCCTTTGTTGAAAGAAGAATCCAAGATATCTTAGGTAGATACCATGCTACAACACATTTAGGAACATCAGGGAATACAAAGTAGTATCAGATAGAATGACATCAGGTAGATCAACAATAGCAGCAACCACCTGGTAACATATTTGCTTGTTGCTCAGAAATGGTAGAAAAATGTTTTGTAATCCATATGTTGCATTAGTTCTGTCTGGGCAAGTTCAGCAAGCTTTAATGCGGGTAAAAATGTGTTTCTGTGATGAAATAATGAGGTATGATCACAAAAGAGGTCCTGATTCAAAAGGCTTTTGACTGTAGAAAATATTACTATTTTTTATCAGAGCATCCACCATCAAAAACATTCTCAGAGGATATCTTCAGGGCTGTTGGCAGTGCTGGAGACAGAAGGACTTTGGTTAATGTAGCCAGTGTGAGTGTCTCACTTATTAACAGATGAATTGACAAAATGTCCCAAATGTTATCCATCTGCTACTCCTCTCCAACCTGTTCTGAAACAAAGAATGTACATTTGGAATTAAAACTCACCTCTTCCCTAGGGCTTTCCTTTATTGACAGAAAGCAAAGCAAAATTGCAAAAACTAAGACAAACACAGGAACAAACAGAAAATGCTTTTAACATCAGTTTACTCAAACCCAGTCCAGGATATTGCTCCAAGCAGAATTTTTCAGCAATCCAGATTTCATCTGAACAATGACAGTAATTTGCTTCCCACACATGCAGCCTCTTTAATAGCTATTTGTCTGGAAAGCCACTACTTACCAGAAAATCCCAAGAACCTGTGCAAGAAGTATGAGGAGAAGAGGAGTCTTTTGAGATTATAAAGCCCACTGTGTATATGCAGACAGGACACATGCAACATTCCTAGCAGAGGTTTGCATCATCTTTTCCCAGAGAGACTAATGACAACCTTGCTGAGAAAATCGATTATATTTTTATTACTTCCACCTTTTCTTCCTAGATGAAACTAATTTTTTTGCAATGTATATCCAGCTCTTTGTCCAGTAACAAATAGATGTGGAAAATGTGAAACAGATTCCTGGGATTTCCCCCTTATTGTTTTCAGCATATTTAGAAACCAGTCTGCTTCCAGTAAAAAGAATATACCATTGTATTCCCTCTTGTGATAATAAAGTTTTGAAAGGTATGAAATATTGAACTTGTATCAGATAAAAATTCTGCTTTTTCTTTCCCAAGGAAAAAAATTTGTTTTAGTCTCTGTGTGCATGTGTGTTAGGAAAAGGTTGTTTGTGTTGTCCTTTGCAATTTCTTAGATTTCTCTTTACTAATAAGATAAGTATTGACCTTTTCATCTAGAAGCAGTCAATCTCGTATAAACTAACAGGAGAAAAGTTTATTTTAATTTCTGATTTGTTCCTGATTTCTGAGGACATGAGACACTGCAACAACAGAGGAGATCCATGGTCAGATTTGTAAAATTTGCTTTTCCTGTTAAATTTCCTGTCTGAATGCACACCCCAATGCAAGCTATCAAAATCAGTATTAAGTCTTAGTTATCATAAGTGGGTATTAGACTGTGTCTTACAGTTTAATGTATAATGTGTGTACACCAAAGAACATTCTTTATTGGGCTTATTTGATGACAGAATTGCTGAGCCACAGGAAAAGACAAACTACAAAACTGCCATGAGATTCAGCACTTCATATGCTTTCTAGTCTCAGGAAAACATCAAAACACAGCTTGAAGTAATGTTTTTGTGAGGCTATGTAGATTCCTTCAGCAAGGCATAGCTGCTAGTGTACCTGAATTTTCTCTATACAGCTAGCAATTCTATAGTTTGAAGTTTTCAGAAGTATTTTAAACCTGGGAATAAACCAATATCTGTTGAGTAAGGCAGATTTGAACACTTCTTACGTTAAGATGAATTGATTATACATTTCATATGTGGGAAAACAAGTCAGATGACAAAGCACACATCAGGACTTCATGTAGAGGGGGAGGTCCAACATACAGCCTAAAAGAGGACTGGTAAAGTCTGTAGTGACCAAGAAAAATAAACTAGAAGTAAAAACTGTTTTACAGATCACTTGACCATTGCTAAAATTTAAAAAATCCCAAAACATTGGTATTGAAGAATAGGATTCTCTCTCATAATGAGGCCCACTGATCCTGATATGTGGTGCTGTCCTTGGAGGAGACTCAAAGCAAGGGCTCTGTAAAGTCATGCACTCAAACTCAGGTTACAGGTCCAGCATCTGGACCTGCAGTGCATCCTTTCACTTTGAATAACCACAGCAGTGACAGGGTTAGTTTCATTGTGTAGTATGGCATTTTCTGCTTCCACTTATTTCTGTCTTTGCTTTGATGTCTTTCTGTCACTCACAGTTTATAGAAGAACATTGAATTGCAGTTGCTACTGGACATAGTGTTGAGAGAACAAGAGAAACCAAGATTAACAGACTACAGATTTGAAATGCTAGACCCAGATGACTATTAAAACAGGTGGCATTTAGGTGGAGTCATTATGGCATTTAATGGTTATTCTGATACTTTCTAATATTTATTACAGTTAGCCAAAATTAATTTATCTAAATTACAGTTCTTAATAAATGACCTCTAACATTATCGCTTTATAAGGTACATTACAGATAATTATTTGAAAGCTACAGTTTCTCTAATTAATATAGATAAAGAAGTTAGCAGAAATAGTGCCTTAAAATGTCTGAAAAAGAAATAAACCATGTGAGTACCTTAGGTACTTGAAACAATGTATACTTTAGTGCTGAGCTATCTCTCCCCAGAAAACGTGGCACTAGGAAATACATGCCAGTATTACTCCTTGGAAATAGATATACTCCTATTCCTTCTACAGATCCAGACACTATGTGAATTGCACTTGATGTGCAAGAAATGCTGGCGGCAAAATCATTGTAACTCTAGATTTATTTCTCTAGCTTTCTTTCTTCTACTGTTTCAAGACACTTTTTTTTGTTTCTTTTGAAGCTTCTATATTTTCTGGGGAAGGGGGGAAGGGGGTGGTTGAGAAGCAATAAATTTTAAAGAGTGAGGATTCTTCTTCAGTGCCAAGGTAGTCCTGAGCAACCAATAAGAACTTCAGCTGAGCCACAGACAGCAATAGATGTCTTGAAGAACTACTTAAATATTTTTCCATGATAAAAAAGAGAACCACTTAAGAAAACTACAAAATCTTGCAGATTGTATTGGATTCTTTAATTTATGGTATATTATTTAAATTATTTACATCATATTTATCCTCACTCTGTTATTAAATAAAAATTTAAAGCAAAATGTCCTCACTTTTATTTCTAACAATTGTTCTCACAACAAAGATTATAAAAATATGGTAGAATAATGGTTCAGCTGAAAAGAACTAACCAGTCCTTCAGATAACAGATAGCTTCATGTGAAAGTATTTTCCTGATACAAAACCAAATTACAAAAAAAAAAAATAAATTTTGCTATGGAAAAGTCAAATCACAGAATCACAGAACAGGTCAGGTTGGAAAGGACCACAGTGGGTCATGTGGTCCAACCTCCCTTTTCATGCAGGGTCATTCCAGAGAACCTTGCTCAGGATTGTATCCAAGACAGTTCTTGAATTTCCCCAATGAGGGAGACTCCACAACCTCCCTGTGTACAGTTACCTGCATAGTAAATAAGTTCTTCCTCATATTCAGGTGTGCATAATTATCTGCCCATTGCCTCTTGTTCCATCGCTTGGCACCACTGAGCAGAGCCTGGCTCCGTCCTCTTATCACCCTCCCTGCAGACACTGCCAGACATTGACAAGGTCCCCTCTCAGACATCTCTTCTCAATGCTGAACTGGCCCAGCTCCCTCAGCCTTTCCTCATAAGAGAGATGCTCCAGTCCCTCAATCAACTTCATACCCCTCTGTGGGATTTGCTCCAGGAGCTCTATGTCTTGCTTGTTCTGAGGAGCCCAGAACAGGACACAGCATTTGAGATGTGGCCTCACTAGGGCTGAGTAAAGGGGCAGGATCACCTCCTGTGACCTGCTGGCAATGCTCTTCCCAATGCCCCCAGGATCCATGGGCTTTGCTGGCCATCAGGACACACTGCTGGCTCATGGACAGCTTGTTGTCACCAGGGCCCTGAGGTCTTTCCCTACAGAGCTGCTCCCCAGCAGACCAGCTCCCAGCCTGTTGTGGTTCCCAGGATTGTTCTTTCTCAGGTGCAGGACCCTCCGTTTCCTTTTGTTGAATTTCAGACAATTCCTCTGTGCCATGTCCCCACCCTGCCCAGGCCCTTCTGAAGGGCTGCAGGGCCCTCTGGGCTATGGCCACTGGTCCCAGCTCTGTCCATCCATGAACCTGCTGAGGATGCACCTGCCCCTTCATCCAAGTTATTGATACACAAGTTAAACAATATTGGCCCACTACTGAACCTTGAGGACACCACTGGTGATAGCCAGACCCTGCACCATTTGTTACACCCCCCTGAGATCTCCCATTGAGACAGTTCTCAATCCATCTGATTATTCCTTTGAACCTTATCCTCAGTGAAAAGCAGAGGATTTCTGTCTGGAAACAGATTATAGGAAGCAGAAACTCTCGTTTTGAATACACTCAAGTTGATGATGGTCCTCTGAATATGAAATATGCATCTGGGCACCATCAATTTAAAAAAAGTAAATGCTGCTCATTTTTTTCGTACCAGCACTGCATACCATTGTGCTGCCTGCTATCTAACCTTAAGACAGGAGGTCATACTTCTTTGTGTGCATCATCTCCTGGGAAGTGAATGCATTGAATCTCCTCATCTGTTAATCGGAATTACAAAGATACACTCTGCAAACAGCAGGCCATAAGCAAGCCAAATTACACAGCACATCGATTCAAGCACAGTATCTCATATTATGTGAAACTAGCTATGGATATTACTAGTTAATCTAGATGTGAGTGAACTGAACATCCTGATCATGGAAATCTACTCCCTCAAGCCAAGCTCTGTTTGCATTCACCCAACTTTTGACATTGACTATAAGTCTAACAACAGCTCTGTAATGCCAGTGAATTCATGAAATTTTTTTTAGATTTAGTGACGCCAAATCTGGATGCTTTTATGCAGTCACTGTGGCTCAAGCTCTCTCAAGGCAGCCGAAAAGATAAGAGAAACTTAGCTGAGTAGGAAATGCATGAAGGGTATTTGCACACTTAAATCTAGTAATAGCATACTGTAAGAATCTGCAATATTGTCAGAATACTTCATAAAAATGAAGTTTGACATGAGATAGGTTTCTTTTGTGATAGGCTTATACAATACATATATATCTATGAATAGTGAGTAGAAAAATTTCCGCATGTTCTATCTGCCTGTCACATTACTCTGTAAAAGCTCTTCAGTGACATTCAAAGATGTAATTACAGCTTTGCTGTCAAGGTTAGCAAAACCTGAGGTAATGGTTACGTAAGTGACAATCATTTAATATAATATGGCCTACAGGGTTATGAAGAATGGACATTGAAGGGTGTTTCTGAGACCTCATATATGTTAAAGATTTACTTTATTTATCTCCCCTCAGCTATTTTTTTTTTTCTGACAAACACTGAAGTGTTCCCATGGTAGTAACTATGCTTTTCAGGGTGCTTAATAATGGTCCTCTTGTGTGTCTGCTCTTACTGTGCTCCACTGCCTTTGATTCATCTGCTCTTTGCTCCCTGACACAGGAAAAGAAAGAGAGGAGAGAGGAGTGTTTTTCCTTTAAGGGGCTCAGCATACACTGCTGCACTCTAATCACGGAGTGAGTAGACTGCTTAAAATGACCCATCACTTCCTACATCTCCTGAGCAATAAGAACCTGCATCATGGCAAAAGCAAACACTGAAACAGTGAAAAGAAGAGGGAATTGTGGGGCTTGCACAGTTTCAATTTTCTAGACAAGCCAAAAACAAAGTAGACATTTGCTTTGCAGCCTGTTGGCTTGAGGGAACCAGAAGAAAATGAGGAGATGGCTGCATCATTCCATGTGTCTAAAAAAATCTTAAACTTTGGAAAAATAAAAATAGCTAAATGACAAGTATGTTTCAAAGAAAAACAAAAGTTTCATTCTTTGAGAGCATCTACGAAAACAAACAAACAAAATGAGTAATCAAAACAGGACTCCCACATTTCATTTTTCCACTTTCTCTCTGAAACTAACTGAAGACCAAAAGTCTTCCATATATCTTTTCAACTTTAGTGTGTTAATGATGCTTTCTACCAGATTACAGAGACTGACAAAATAATAACTGGGGTGCTCAAAAGAGTATCTTGGGTTTGGTCCAATGTATTCTTGACAATACAAAGAGGAATTAAGTCAATAGTCTGCTTAAACATCTTGCATTTTAAACATTGCTATAACTGGCATAAAACTGAATTTTTCATTCAGTTGGACAAAACCACACTTTTTCTATCTGAGGCATATACTGACCAATATTAAAATATAAAAGACAAAAAAAAAAACCCAAAAAAACTAACGGATGTGGTGGCAAAGGCCCCTTTCCAGGATAAATTACTTACGTATTACTTACATATTATATTACTTTACATTGTTAATTCTTGCATTATATTAGCAACATATTTGATTTAAGAAGCTAGAGTAAATGTAAATATTTGATTATATTTAAGGGTGTCTTTAATGCTCAGTCCTTACCTAACATAATTTACACTGTCAGCTGGATACAAAGATGGATTTAGTCTAGTGAGATCAGCAATATCAAAGCTTGTTCCATTTGGCTTCACACGTAGGTGAGGTCCAGAAACACTTTTTGTTTGCCAGCATTATAGGTTTACCCATTTTAACTCAGTTTTACTTTCAGTGCTTGAAATGCTGGTTCACTGCATGGAGACCAGGGTGAAAATGAGATATTGCTATGATTGCCTGTCTCAGGTCTGTGCCCTGAGTCTCATGCTATCATTAAGCTATTATACTGCTGGTGCTGAGTGGGGAAAGTAGAAATAACTCACACTGATTTTTGTTGAATGGCATTTCAGAAACATAAAAAAAAATCTGACAGATCTGGCTACAGTCCAGAGCTTCCTCTCCAGATGTGGTTTTTGCATGCTGTTGAAAATCTTTAGGCATAGAAAGTAAGGAGTAACACTATATAACACTGGACAGACAAATCTTTGATGAACAATTTAACATCTTTTGCTAAAAATTTAACATTGATACTGAAAAATAGAATGCAAGGGATTGCTTGCATAATTTTTGTGGGTAAAATTATAGTTGGTGTTTTACTTTTAGTAGAGACAAAGAGGAAACTGGCTGTGATGTCTAATGCACAGCTTGATCAAAACAAGTATTGGGAAAGATGATACTTCTTCCTAACTTTGTGTTAGTGAGATAAGCAATGACTTCACAGAATCACTGCAGCAAGTTGCAAATGATGTATGAAATGAGAAACCCAGCCCACAGCACAGAGCAAAATACATAGTTAGCATTGTGCAGTGGCTGTGGCACTGTGTGTTGTTTGATGCAGCATTAAACTTGGTAAGATCAGAGGCACACAGAATTTTAAGGAACAAAATGAAACATGTAAATGAGTTTTTCAATTTCCTGGTTTCCCCCTGCTTTCTCATGAAGCAATTGTCATTCTGAGCTAGCTCATGTTACATCACCTTCTAATATTCTACCTGTCTATGCTAAAGTGAAATCTATTTGGACGGTACTGGTTTTCTCTTAAAATAAGTAACAGCAATATTCCAATCCTTTTAACAATATGGAACACACATTTGAAAATACATCTGAAATTGCAAGGCATCTATTAAGGTTATCTAAATGTCTTGAAGGAGTAGACAGAAGAAATACTAAAGTTTCAAAACTTAGTGAGTTTGCAGATGACTCCAGGCTGGGTGGGAGTGTTGCTGTGCTGGAGGGCAGGAAGGCTCTGCAGAGGGATCAGGGCAGGCTGGATCATGGCCCAGGGCCAGTGGTTTGAGGCTCAACAAGGCCAGTGCTGGGTCCTGCCCTTGGGTCACAACAACCCCAGGCAGTGCCACAGGCTGGGGCAGAGTGGCTGCAAAGCTGCCACAGGAAAAGGACCTGGGGGTGCTGCTGAGAGCAGCTGAACATGAGCCAGCAGTGCCCAGGTGGCCAAGAAGGCCAATGGCATCCTGGCCTGTCCCAGCAATAGTGTGGGCAGCAGGAGCAGGGCAGGGATTGTCCTTCTGTACCCAGCACTGGGGAGGCCACAGCTCAAATCCTGTGTCCAATTCTGGGCCCCTCAGTCCAAGAAGGACACAGAGGGGCTGGAGTGAGTGCAGAGAAGGGCAATGGAGCTGGACCTCTACAGTCCTATGAGAAGCAGCTGAGGAACCTGCAGGTTTCTTAGCTGGAGGAAGGGAGGCTGAGTGGATCTTAGCACTCTCTACAGCCCCCTGATAGGAACCTGTAGTCAGGTGGGTATCAAGACTCTTCTCCCAGATAAAAAGAGAGAGGAAGAGAGACAGTAGTAAAAGATGTTTCTTTATAGAAAGTGAAGACAAGCATTGGAACAGACTGGTGAGGGCAGTGGTGGATTCACCTTCCATGTAGGTATTTCAAAAGATGTGTAGATGATACACCTGAGGATATATGTTCAGTACTAAACATATGTGTGACACTTGCCAGTGTAATTCTTAAGTATCTTTTCCATAATTAAAAAATTACATGATTTTATGATAGGAACTCAAGCATGTGCTAGGTAAAGTTGTTTTGGTTTTTTTTTTTCCTCTTTAAATCTCTTACTTATGAAGTGCTTAAAATATTTAATGAAATATTCTTTACCATTAGGCTTCTCAGATTTAAAGATGTGCTAATAGACAGCATTACTTTGTGTCAAAAAATCTGATGTACACAATAATAAACCTTAAAGGGTACATCTTAACTGCACTATTGCAGAGAATTGTCTAAACTGTATATGCTGGGAAGGAAACTCCAAAATGTCCAAGAGCCAGCTGTCAAAATGTTCATTGTAAAGCAAGAGATGAAGAAGATAAGGCTTTCATTGAAGACTAACCAACCCCTCAAAGCAATTGGATTTTTTGAAAAAAAAATCCCACAAGACTCCTTCAAGTAGCAGATTATGGACTTCTTTAACTGCTTCCTGATGTGCATTCTGTCCACATATGTACCTTTCTTATGACAAAACACATTTGTCATAAAAGAGTAGATATTTTAATGTGTTTTTTTAATGTGATGTAGGTCCTTCAAGAAATTGCAAATGTTCTGGGTTTAGACAAAAAAAATAGAGCTGGTAACTGAAGGACTTTTTACCAGGAAAACAGAAATGAAGACAAGTCTACTAAGCAAAGGCTAAAACCTCTGTTTTTAGATTTTCACTAGTCCTTGAAAAACTATTGAACTATAGCTCTCCAAAACTCCTTTACTTATAAATGGGAGTATTTGCAGAGGACCATATATATTGTAATTATCCATATTTACCCTCAAAAATTTTTGCTTGATTTTTCTCAGTGTTTCCTTGTAGAGAGGTTTTGAAGGCACTTATGTTATGCAATATGGCAGGTAGTCACTAGGAAATACAGGAAGGAAGGAAGGAAGGAGGGAAGGAGGGAGGGAAGGAGGGAAGGAGGGAAGGAGGGAAGGAGGGAAGGAAGGAAGGAGGGAAGGAGGGAAGGAGGGAAGGAGGGAAGGAGGGAAGGAAGGAAGGAAGGAAGGAAGGAAGGAAGGAAGGAAGGAAGGAGGAAGGAAGGAAGGAAGAAGGAATAAGGAAGGAAGGAAGGAAGGAAGGAAGGAAGGAAGGAAGGAGGAAGGAAGGAAGGAAGGAGGAAGGAAGGAAGGAAGGAAGGAAGGAGGAGAAGGAAGGAAGAAGGAAGGAAGGAAGGAAGAGAAGGAAGGAAGGAAGGAAGGAAGGAAGGAAGGAAGGAAGGAAAAGGAAGGAAGGAGGAAGGAAGGAAGGAAGGAAGGAAGGAAGGAAGGAAGGAAAGGAAGGAAGGAAGAGGAAGGAAGGAAGGAAGGAAGGAGGAAGGAAGAAGGAGGAAGGAAGGAAGGAAGGAAGGAAGGAAGGAAGGAAGGAAGAAGGAGAAGGAAGGAAGGAAGAAGGAAGAAGGAAGGAAGGAAGGAAGAAGGAAGGAAGGAAGAAAGAAGGAAGGAAGGAAGGAAGGAAGGAAGGAAGGAAGACGAAGGAAGAAAGGAAGGAAGGAAGAAGAGCAAGGAAAGAAAGAAAGAAAAAGAAAATAAAGAAAGAAAAAAGAAAAAGAAAGAAAGAAAGAAAGAAAGAAAGAAAGAAAGAAAGAAAGAAAGAAAGAAAGAAAGTTATATATAGGTGAGCTCTCTTTCTCCAGAACACCTGTGAACATATTTTAATAAGGTCTTCCTTGAAATATGACTACAGAGCTCCAACACATTCCATTTCCTGTACCAAGATTTGCCTTCCCCTCTTCAATTCTTATTTTCCCTCTTCTATATTACTTCCACTACATAGAATTCTCCAAATGCAGCCCATTTTTACCTGTTTAAAATTTACCTGAAGACATGTCGTGTTAAATTTATTCTTTTTCAGTTTGAAAAGATTAACTGAAAATTAAAAGCCTATTCTTACAGGTACTTAGTCTACTTAATTGTAACTGAAACCTAAAACTCATTGTGAATAATGATAGACAAAATGAAAAAATAATGCTATTTTTACTAAATCTCCATAAAAAGAAATTTTAAAACAAAATTAATTATAGCAAATTACTACTATTGTTGTCATTGTTATATTTTATTATTATTTATTAGTATTTTTTATATATCCAATAGTCAAGAGAGAAGAAAGGAAAGGTCAAATTCATTCACTGTCTTTTTTACTACCTTTTCATCTCAGCTCTATAATGAAAATCAAGGCTGCTCATGTCCCTCCCATTTTCAAACCTTATCAGAAAAATCATATGAGAACAGCTGATCTATATTTCAGACGAATCTTGTGGAAAAAGTAGCATGTATTGTCAGAGAAATTTGTTTATCACTGAATCTCACAAAATGGTCACTACACTGTCATTTATTGGGATTAGAGTGTTTTTAATAATAACTATTCATCATTTTCTGAAGGTGCATTTGTTGATAAGTAAAACATTTATTTTCTATATGTCTTTTTCCTTTACTAAAAACCACAAACATATGAGGCAAAATGTATTTCCTCAAGTCAGTGACTGTTGTTTCCTGGTAAAAATACACTGGCACTCACTTTATATATAAGACCTTAGCAGCTCACCACCATTTGTTTCCCAGTATTTCTGTGTCAGGAATCTTCTTGAATGACTTATTTACTAACCTACTTGTTTCTTGTATTGTAATATTCTCTTCCTCTAAAGATTAATATTGGAAACCATAAATAAGGTTTCCAAACAACAAAAAACCCCCTGAAAAATATTTATCTAATGCTGTCATGTTCCACCTCCTTCCTTTGTGTCAAGTACTGTGGAACCTACAATTCACTGAGGAAATAAATCTAATCAGAGTTTGGTAGTATTATTATTATGTTGATATCAAAGTTCTTTCTGGAAGTCTCAGGTCTTTGTCTGATTAGTATAAATACGCACTGATTTCTTAAAATGTGTTTGGAAATGAAATTTCTTTTAGTTGAAAGTTTTTCTTTTCAGATAATTTTATTATACTTTTTAAAGGTGTGTCTTGATTCCTAAGTATAAATAAATTCCAATACATTTATGAACATCCTTTAGTAACAGTAGTAGTAGTAGTAATAATAATGATAATAATAATAATAATAATGGGCCTTTTGCGCATGAGTTCCTCATGTTCTGAACTACTCTTAAAAACTTCCAAAAGCCATTTCTTTTTCTTTCATTTTAAAAAACTTTTTGGAAGCATTACACAAATTAAAAAAATTAATTCTTTACATCTGAAGTTCCTGATTTTGCCCATTTAAACCAATTAGGTCCACTTTTGCAAAATTTGGCAGACAGATATTTTTTCTTACAGTCAGTCTTAAGCATCTTAAGAGTTTTCAAAGAAAAGGTGTAAAAAACCTAGTTTTCTCTACTAAACCTGCCAGAGTTCCAGTGGGCCACCTAGCATCTGTATCTAGGAAAGCACTATGATAACAGCTCATTGAAATTATCCAATACTAAGCAAGAAAATTTTACACATGATAACAGTTTCTAGCGTAAAAGTTTGGTTTAGGATTCTCTGAGACTTCTGGAACTTTCCATAGGGCTTTGAGGTGAACATGGATTATAGCAGAGGAATGTTAGAAATAATACACACAGAATATAAACAAAACCAATTATGAACTACCATATGTGCAATGCAAACAGACATGGCATTTTTAACATAATGTGCAGAAAAAACACAACAATGGGGAAAGCTTGTTTTATTGTCAGTAATTAAAGAGTTGAATCTATGCAGCTTAAACAGGGGGATTAAAAATTGGTTTCTCTGTAGTTTGTATGTATGTAAGAGAAAATTTTTGATAATGTCAGTTTTCAAATCCCACAGTCTCAAAGCCATCAGACAATTTAGTTGGGAAATACCAGGCCCATTTTAACAAGCAAGGCTAATGAGACACTAAAATTCTTTCTGTAAGAATATTGAGAATTCCCCATACAGAAACTTTTAAAATAAATATTAGAAGCTTTTCCAAAAAGTGTGCTTTTTGCAAAAGACACAGCAATGGTTTGAGGATGGACTGGGGGAGAGAAATTGTGTATCCTCTGTTACACAGTAAGTAAGAATAAATTAAGAAAATTATGTTTTTCTGAAGTTCATGTAAAAGGATTGATAAATTGGTTGTTCATAAATGATATGAGTCAGTAATCGTCCTGATATTTTAAAGAAGTGTCTCATCTTTAACTCTTTTTTTCAGAAATTTTTTAAGGCTTTTTAAAGCCTTTTCAAGTATGTGTCTGAAATTTGATTTTGCAATCCTATTTGAATATATCATGGACATATTAAACTGTAATAATGGAATTATTAGGCATGCATGCACAGAAAGACAGAAAGTGAAAGGGTTTCTTTTACTACAATTTATGCTAATATTTAAGTTCTCTGTTTAAAACAGATACTTATTATGTTGGAATGTTCCTACTTTTTACTTTTTGTCACTATTTCTTTCTTTCTACTTTGTTTAAATTTTTTTTTTTGAGGACAAATTTATACCTTGTATTTTTACATATGCTAACAAGTGTACACATATAAAAACCAAATTCTAATATTTATAATATTAATATAGCCTTCATCTGTTAAAACAAAAAACTCCCCATGCATTGCTCTGTCTTGGAATTATTCAGGCTTAGGAACTGGGATTGATTAACTCTGCAAACACAGACCAATTTCCAATTGCCTGGGTCATACCTCACCTGCTGATTTTGCCTTAAGCATGGCCTGACCATCTTCACTGAAGGTCAAATGCAGCTTGAAGGTGATTCTACCTGTAACAGGATTTCCTTGAAAAAGATTTGTTATTATGTCCTGATCTGTGGCAGAGACTGACACCTCTAGCTCTTTCTTCACATCTTTTAGATCCATCACTTGTTACTTGTAAGATAAATTCTTCTTGACTGGCTGGGAGATTTTTAGTTTGAACTCAATGAAGGCAGTTTTTTAATCTGGATGACAGTCTTGGTGACTCTTACATATAAAGAGTCTGTAAAGAGTAATTGGTAGTCTACAGTCAACAGATGTGCCAAAAACCCCTTCAAGTTTCAGTTTTTCAGAGTTGTCTTCTTTTAAATTAAACCAAAAATAAGTATATACATCCCTTGTCTAATTGGCTTGTAACACCTCCAGGAAGTCAGAACACCTCTAGGAAGTTGATCATAATGAGCTGGTTCTAGCATTACTGGGTTAAAACCCCCAATTTATACTTCACAGCAGTCCTCCATTCTCATATAGCCTTTCTCTAGGCTGTTTAAATCCCTCTTCCTTCAATACTATGAAGACATTGTGAAACTGTGAAGTCCAGTTATTAAATTCTGAGGCACAGTGTGAAACCTCATTATTCAGTGATGGGACCGTTTTAAACACAGCAAGCATCTTAGATGCCTGTTAAACCTTGAAACTACCACTTTCATCATCTCCAAAAATAGACTTCAAGGAATCATAAGGTTGCTGATGTGTACACACTTTAATTATTTACAATTAATTTTATTAAATATTTGCCTGATTTGCCTCTTTAAAGGAAATTGTGTTTATTTCAGAAGATTACTGTCTAAAATAGGATCCATATACTTTATATATCTGTTTATTTTAATCTATCAAATAACAATTGAACAAGAAATTAATTGAGAATAATCCCAATTCTCATCGTAATAATTTAGACAGGATGATAGAAATAAGAAATAACCAAAAGACAAACAGTAGAAAAGAAAGCTTGGTTTATATTTTCAGTCACCTCAGATGGTTTTATGGAAACTATGTAAGAGTAAACTACAGGGGGCAGCAAATATTAACCAGATATCATATGAAACCCAATGCACAGAAGCAAGACTCCCTCAGGAGTCCTCTTAGTGCACTCTGGTGCCTTGTCTCTTGTAGATTTTGGAAATTATTTTTCAGGATTTGTTAATAAATACCTGATCATATTTAGAAACTAGTCAAATTACTTTAATATGGTTTTGGTGCATCTTTAGGCAACAAAACAGAACTGGTCTGTACATTGTTTTCAAAGCACTTTTTTGTCTGAAACATCTGGGTACTCTCAATTAATTGCTTCCATTCTTCTGTTAAAGACTTACAATTTTTATAATTTGTTGTAATTTTTCCCTTTTTAAATACTTTTGCATCCACAACATTTTAAATAGCCTGCTATGTTTTGCCAGAGCTCACATTTATATAGTGAAGCAGGGAGTAAAGTCCAGACTATCTGTTACCTTCACAATATACTTTGTTTTCTTTAAATGCTCTTTTGCACAGAGGCTTGTTTACCTGACATGGGTTATAAACTTAGTATGAGTTTCCTGATTCAACAAATGTAAGACTGCAAATCAGACTATGGTGACTAAATTGCAAGAAGAATTTGAACTCAAATCTAGGAAGAGACAGATAAGTTATTTTGATACATTTTAGCTCTACCTTTGTGCACTCGGTGAACCTTATAAATATGAAAACACCATGCAGATTACTGGGGCTTTGTTTGTTTGAGTTTTGTGACAATTCCTGTACTCAGAAAATCCCTTCTTCGAGAGATGTGTAGTGGTTAAATTTGTTCAAATTGTAATACTGTTCTTCTGAACACCCTCTTCATGGTTATGGGTATACCTCCATATTTATCTTTTGTTGTAGAACGGATTTCTCAAACGCTGGAGTATCCTACACGTTTGTGTTGTATGTGGCATAGTACTAGAAATTCTATTACTGTTCTTATAGTCCTTTTATCCTATCTTGGATAATTTTTAAGAAGCTCTGAGTACTTTTTAATTTAGTCTAATCTTTTAAATAAGTATGTGCACCAGTCAAACTATACTTTTGTGTCTTCCATTGCCCTCTTGGAATTATTTTTGCGAGGATCTAAAAGCAATGAGAATCACTGCTTATAGACATGCTACAATACAGAGAGACCTAAAAATATTCCAAGACATGGATCTTATCTTGCATTTCTCGTAAACACAAGTAGTCACATCACAAACACTTCTGCAGATTGAAAATATTGCCAACCACATCTGCATGTAACTCATCAATTAACTACATAGTCATCAACTTAAATGCAGATCAATACGTATATTTCCAGAGTTGTTCAGAGATTTAAAAGAAAAATTAATCATCTTGTAAGGGTAACGATTTGTCATGGGATTCTGATGAGATCATACATCACATATACATATCCACATACATATGTTAGATGCAAACATTTATACATTAACAAAACACATTCATACACTATGGAACTGATTAGGATCTTCCTAACACTTAACCTCCTCTTGAGCACAACTGGAATTGCATCTCTTGCACATAGAAATCTAGCAGTAAGGAAGTGGTAGAACAGCAGAGTATCAGAGATTATCTGTCCTTGGACAAAGATGCTATCAAATGACAACCTGGAAAAATATGAAAATATTCTCTTTGTTGACCTGACTTCATCAAGGCTTCATGTCAAGGAAGAAATTTCCTCCTACTAGGGAGAAAAAACTGTTCCACTTGGATAAATAAACAGAGCCAAGTCATACTTGAACAGATCTGACAAACAGCAGTATGTTTTGATCTAGGAAATCCAACTTTTCTGTTTTTAGAAACTCACAGTTCTCTACCTCACTATTTTTATTCTGTTTATTCTGTTTTCAAGCTTAATTTTGCCTTGGGCACGTGTCCTGAGTTTGTAGAACACAGGTGACAAACCAGGCATGACCTTTTAGTTTGGAAATTAATTCTACTGTATTTGCACAGGTGGAAGTAGCAGTATATCAGAAACATGAAGTCCCCACAGATTATGAGCATAATCTCCTTTAATGGTATGCCAAGTTTTTTTTCTCAAAAAAAAATCACAAGAAGTTAGAAATCACAGGACCCCTTTATCCTGTTAATACAGTTTTCTGTCTCTGTAATGATTTGATGGGGGAGATGGCTTGTTTGGTTGGCTGGTTTGGTTGTGGGTTTTCAATTTCTTTTTTTCTCTGAGTTACTGTTTTGTCAATTAGTGTATTGAAGAAGCAACTTTTGCATCTTCACCATTCTGTAAGGGCATATAATTCACGAGAAACATATTTGTCAGTGCTCACAGGTATTTTGCTAGTATCTCTTTATTTAAGATTATTTCAACAACAACAAAAAAATATTTTACAAATATAAAGGTTTTCCAAAATATGTACTTCAAATTTCAGAAATTTGATGAGGTGTTTATGAACAAAGTACATTATACTTTTTAAAATGTTTTCTTAAGGCTCCTAATGCTCTAAAGCTTTTTACTGTTCCTGAACCTGAACTTTTCAACATAATAACATGGCATACATATAGGAAAGATATATTTCAGTACATGTATCAGTATATACAGCTAGCAGAAGTTCATGTAATAATGAAATCCCCAACAGACTCATTCCTCTTACCAAACAGAAAGAGTTCTAACTTCCATTTCGATTTGAAAATACAGGCCTTAGCAACTGGATTTTTTTCCCTTGAAAATAAGAGAAATTCCACTAACTTCAAATACACAGCTAGCATTTATTTATAAATAAAACTGTTTGTTTGTTTGTTTGTGGTTTTTTATGATGTGGCTAGTTTTGTAAGATTAAACCCAGCTAAACACCACTAAATTCAACAAGGAAGAAGCCATAGCTTCCATTGATAACTATAATTGTGAGGTATTGTGACCCCCCTCTTTACTGTACAAAAATTACAGAAAACAAACTTTTCTGAAACCAAAGCCACTGCAATCCATGAAGAACAGGTGGTAAACCATTCTGGTTTTAAGACCTTAAATTCTTAATGTTTCTTTTGACTGTGGCTGGATTTATGGAGAAACACAAATTCTGAGAGAATGCAGTCATCTTTTGACTTTCAAGAGCAGAAAAACAAACTTAACACCTAAGAAACATTCTGTAGAATAACTTTATTTTATGACCACTGATAATTGAAACTTGGAACACTTTAAACCTTCAAAATAAAATAAACAGCAACAAAACCAGAAACAAACAAGCAAATGTATAAACCAAAATCAAACCCAAAGAAACTCGAGTGCAATGAACAGATCACTTATTTAATAAAAAAGCAGATCACAGAGTTTGACAGAAAGTCATGCCTAAAAAGTAAACCAAAAGTTAATACACTGAATTTTGATTCAAGTTTGTCTTCCAAATATTGTTAAGAAAAAAAATGAAAAAAATCCCTGCAGCTTTTCTTGTGTATCTTAAGTATCTAGTGTGTCCTTGAAAAATGGGTGGATTTGGAGAAACTGATTTTCCTAACGTGAATAAACTGACCTTTAATTCCCACTTATGATTTGGATTTTGCTATTTGCATGCTTTTTATGTACATTTGCATCACTTCTTCATTAGTTCTTTTCTCTAACCATTGTAAACAATTATAATTTTTCATATTGATATGTTCAAAAATTTTACTGCTGTTTTATCTTGAACCTCCTGTTTTCTTGATGAACTCTGCAAATGCCAACAGTTCTCTTACTCTGTGTTAATGGTGTGTATCTTGTTACACCTGTTTGTTTATTGTTGTGAAATAAGCTGTTTTGCAGAATCTTGTTGTTTTCAAGTGTTCTGATTGAGCAGTTGAGAATTCATTGCTGTTGGTAGGATGAAGCTGATATATGCAAAGTATCACACTTGATTTTACTTCATAGGAATGACTTCCAACTGTCAAAATTATGGGATAACTGGAATTCATCTCTCTATTGGAACACTCCATATCTGTAACAACAAGCCTAACAACACAGAATTTACAAGTTCCTGTCCAGAATCTCAGGAACATAGACACTTTCTGAATTGCTTTAGAAATAATTTTTCTGATTCTTCTTTCTTAAGCTGCCCAAGAAAGTAGATTCTGACTTTGGATTTTCATATCAACCTCTTTTTTTCTAATTGCATTCTGCCAATCTGCTGTTGTCATAGAAATCTGAACATCTTTAAACTGATTGTTCAGGTCTTTGCTTGTTACTATTTACTCCTGCTTTCCTGCTTGAAAGATAATTCTTGAGACTGATGACACAGTGAGCAGTTGCTGCTGTTGTCCAGAAAAATGTTATTACATTGACAGCTGTATGTGAATATGAAGAAATTTCCCTAAATTACACCAAAGTTGACAGTGGTTCAGTAAGAGAAAAAAAGAAAAAAAAGAAAAAAGAAAAAAAAAAAAGCAGCATTAATTAGTTGGTTAATCCAAATAAACTAGCATCTTCCACCACTCCTGTAATAACATTTGTGACTGAAAATCATAGTGCTCAAAGTACTTCCTCAGATGACTGCAGTCTCTGATTAGGTCTATTAAACACACCTTCATTCCTTGAACAAACAGAGTAAATGACAACAAGATAAAATTGTCATCCTTCAAAACGATCAACAATAGATGTACACATATATTTATACCTGTATTTCTCAGAGACTTGCAGGCAACACAAGAAGAGAAATACTAAATAATTCTGCCATCTCTTCAGGACTGTGTACGCTTATGATTGGAGATATTTTCTCTCTTTTCTCTGACAACTACTGATGCAGCAATACATCTTTTTCTTTTACTCCAGTCTTTCCTACATCCTTTTCTTTGATTAGACAGATAGAGTCCAGATATTTCCAACTTTCTGCCCCAAATTCAACTCTGTGCAGACACAATAATTTTTTCCATCATAAAATTACAGTTTGATGATTACAAGAAAATAAATTGTTTCTCTTGCCTATAATGAAGGGCAAAGACTAGTTACCTATGTAATTTTGAGATGACTGTGTCTTAACTATACCTTTTGAAATAACAGAATTGTGCAAAATAAAGTTTCTTCTTCATGAAGAGCTGAACAAAATATACCCCTGTCACTTGCACTAATTCATTCTATGCTTCTACACAAGTTTTGCAGGACCTGACAAAGACTCCTCACATTTACCTATAGAAGACTTTAAATATGCTTATGTGTTTGTTGAGTAATTGTAAATGTCAAATGAGCTGTACCTCTAAAAAGGCCATTTCAGACAGGGAGATAATTTGGCAACTGTGCAGGATTGGTAAAGATAAGAGGGTAGTAGTTCTTCATAAAGCAGTTCTTTAGTATTCAAAATACTTTGTTACACATTTTTCTGTTTTAAGGAATTTTAGGAATGCTGTTCTGTTGCTAGAAGGCCAAAATAACAGCAGATTTATTTACAGAATAAATCCCACCCTATCACATTAAATATCTTCCTCTCCTGTACTTGCAAACTGATTACTCATAGATACTAGAGGTATCTAGTAGGTGATCAAAAAGGAACTTTGACTCTGTTGTTGTACTTTCTTCAGGAAACTTTGAATTAAATAATTGTAGAATGGTTAAGGTGGGGAGGTACCTCTAGAGGTGATTTTGAATACCCTTCCTTGCTCAAGCAGGGTCATGTATTGCTGAACTGAGTCACCTAAATTCTAATCTCTCCTAGAAAATATCTAGGTCAAGGGAGATCTTGCACTAAAATATCTGGGAACCCAAAGTTTCTAAGAAGAATTAAACTCAGTTCTGCTTATGGAAGCTTTGACATAACATGAAAATACCTGACTCTTGCTGACATCATTCAGCCAGATTAATCAACAAACTCCATCAATGTTTCTTTCTGTGCTTATAGTTTACTTACAGTAGATACATGCTAAATAATGGAAAAAGGCAAGTGCTGTGAAATGCCATGGTTTAGACTTGTCAGTATTAGCACTGCTTTGGACATTTACATGGAACTTTAACTGTAACAGTAATCTTTGCACAGTTAAGATTTTGTGCAATATTAATCATAGCTTTAAAACAATTAATTGGAATTGGATTGCATTTTGTACCATCTCATTACATCATATGAGAGAAAATCCAGCTAATGGATGCCTACTGATCACCTTGGTAGGAGGAAAAATGACACTGTGTAAAGAGAACTAAGTGGAGAAGTTCCTGATATACATTTCATTTCTGAAGCATTTTGCTCTAGTAACTCTGAATAATCATAAATATTACCATCAGCTCTTAGCCAGATAGCCTGAAAGGCAAACTAAATCACATATTACTCTGGAATATTGGTTTCTTACTGCTTAAGAAATGGTGGAGCTTTGAGGGCTGAAAGCTTTATTTTAATTAAGGACTCCTTCTACATCCTTCTTCCACCCACAACACCTCATCCCTAATATAGTTAGGATCATAAAAGCAAAAAACCCTTCTGTTGTGGATTCTGAAAACACAGGAGATTTTAGGCTGTGGTCTTCAAAGAGATTTGTTTGAACACATAGTTATAATCTGCCCTCTAATTAAAATCTTCAATAGTTAACCATTGTGTCTGCTTTAGAGATAGCTAAGGTATAAAAGAAAGTTAAGGTAAATAGTGCTATTCAGATTTTTAGCTCACTCCAGGTCAAGTACTTCTTAAAAGTCTGATCAGTCTAGACAGAGGCCTGTGCTTAGTTATTTACAGGGTAAGAACATCTAAAAATCTTTGAAATCAGACTGATGATAGTACTGAATATAATTTTAATTGCTTCCTTATGTGGTATAATATAATATGCTGCTTTATTTTGTAATCATATAATGGCATGTTTCAACAAAAGGGCAATGTTGCTTGTTTATTTTATAAAGGAAATGCTTATGATCATTTTTTTTAATAAATGAGTAGACATAAGAATTCATTATATATATGTTTTAGTGTGCATGGCAGTATTCAGTCAAAGTTTGGACTTGAGGATCTTGGTGATGACTTTATGACTTCACTTTTCCAAACTTAATGATTCTATAATTCAATGAATTTCATTATTGTTAAGTGATAAATAAACAATTTAATTCTTACATTTATAAACTGGGTGTTTATAACATAAAGTGTATAAAAGTATACACATAAGATACAATATTACCACACTTTATGTGTGTAATATGATCCAACAAAATCCATAGGATAATTTACAGTGGTCACAAAGCAATTTTCATACAGAATTAGGCTAAGAGCTCTGTTTTTCCAAATTTTTTAGTGAAGTATGAAAACAGAGTCCTAGACTACCTTGTTGATTGAAGATAAGGAGTTTCCAAAGATATTCTAATGAGCTATAGCACAAATGAATTTACTTGTGTTAACCATGCTTGAATCTCTGAAACAGACAAAATTTACATTATTCATTTTTCTCTTTATTTGGTAATTGCATATTTGTAAAACTGTTATATATATATATCCAGAAAACATATTTGCAGAAACATAGTTTTGAATTGGACTGTGTTAAGATGGTAGTTATATCCATTTTGTTTTGATATTAACCTTTGGGAAAGAACAGCTATTTATCCATTTGCCATTGCTGCATTTTTTTTTCCAATCAATAAGCAGCACACAATGTACCAAGTTATCTTTGCAAGTGAGTTTTCTCCATTTAAATAGATACCATTTATTAACTTAGAATGATAAACTAGTGAATGATTCATGCCTGTGTGCCCTGTCAATAGCAAATAATAAAATCTTTAAACAGGACAACTGACAAAGCTCAAAATTCTTGAGAAGACACCGCAGTTCTATTACTGTCCTTGAACATTCACTTCAAAAATTAAAAAACCCAGGATTTTCAAATGCAAAACTGGTCCCCTGATTAAAGTTTTCATTTTCAAAGATGTAACCTTTTTTCTTGCCTTTAAATGTACTGGCAATTTTCTGAATGTAGTCCCAGTTATGTTGACTAGCCAGACCCCATGAATTTCTCAGAGCACTCAGATTTCCACTGTGGTTTTGTGAGGAGAGTTGAATCACACTGCTGTATCGTAACTAGAAGAAAGCAATTTATATAGAGGAAAGGGAGTGGATACTATGTAAGTAGTGATGAGATGGAAATTGCTAAGGTTTTAACAATTAGCTCAGGGAATATAATCTCCTGGTGTTTCTTTACATGTTTTTCACTTGGTGACAGTATTTTAGATATTTTTGGAATAAATTCAATTCTTATAAAAACATACTTTTCGTAGGCCTTTTAAAAAGTTTCAGCAGACTAATTCAGCCTTTAGAGGGAAATATAACTACACTTCTGACATCTCTTTTTCTGCAATCACTTACCCAAGTACATTACTTTAAATAGAAGACTCACCTCATTTAGTATAGTATGAATGTAGAGTAGGTTCACAATTAAGCTGTGCGTGGGGACTGTCATCAGTCTGTCTACATTACCTATTTGGTACATACTGCATGGATTTAAAGTATCATATATAATATCAAAAATGCACATAGAGGCACAAAAGTGCATGATCAGCTACACATTTAAACTATGTATTTTCAGTGTATATATACACATATAAGTAAAAAAAACCAAACCATTTGGACTTCTCTGAACTCTTTTCACTTCTGTTTTCTCCATATTTGAATAACAGAATTAAATGGTATATTAAGTACACAGGTTGCAATGTATAGCCCTTCAAAACCTCACTGGGGAAGTACATTCTGATATCCACAAGAGACACTTTCTTCTTGTTTTTCATTTACTACAGGACTAGAAACAGATTTATTTCCCATTGCTTTTTATGCATAGAACTACAATTAGCATCAGTGCTCACAGTACTGGGTAACTTTCCATGTCTTAGGGATGGACACACTCAAAATAATACTGTGTAAAATAAATTAAATGGAGGCTCTGGGAAGCCCTTTCTCTACACTGGTTGAAGCTTTCTGTCTTTCACATACTTTGAAAGCAAGTTTCTTCAGATGCTGCTTCTTCTGGTTGGGAGAATACTAAATAATGAAAGCCCAGAATCATTAAGATAAGCCAGTATGAATCATTAGGTAAAGTAAGCACAGACAAAAGTTTAGGACAAACCAAATGCAGGACCGAAGCAGAAATATAGGGCATTTTCAAACCATAGGCAACTTTGTTTTTTGAAACATAAATATTTAGCAAGGTCATACACAAGTTTAACAAGGGTAAGTGATGGATTCTGCACCTTGGATGGGACAATCTTGGTTGAGTGAATAGATGGGGGAATGAGAGGCTGGAGACCAGAACTGCAAAAAGTGACCTGGGGATCATGGTCTGTAGCA
Source organism: Erithacus rubecula (assembly GCF_903797595.1). Classification (NCBI taxonomy): domain Eukaryota; kingdom Metazoa; phylum Chordata; class Aves; order Passeriformes; family Muscicapidae; genus Erithacus; species Erithacus rubecula. Next base: position 4,871,923 of record NC_136661.1, read on the forward strand.
AGTAGAATCTGAATCAGCAGTGCCCTGGCAGCCAGGAGGGCCAATCATCCCTTGGGGTTCATCAGGCACAGCATCACAGCTGGGCAAGGGAGGTGATTGTCCTGCTCTTCTCTGAGCTGGGGCAGCTTCACCTCCAGTGCTGGGGGCAGCTCTGGGTGCCACAATATAAAAAGACATTGAGCTATTAGACAACTTCCAAAGGAGGACCACAAGGATGGTGGAGGGTCTGGAGGGGAAGCTGTATGAGGAGTAGCTGAGGTCACTTGAAGTCTGCTCAGCCTGGAGGAGACTGAGGAGAGACCTCTTGATGCCTTCACCATCCTTGTTGGGAATTAGAAAGGCAGACACCGATCTCTTTGCTCTTGTGACCAAGGACAGGACTCAAGGAGAAATGGCCTGAAGATGAGTCAGTGGACATTTAGGTCAGATAACAGAAAAAAGCTTTTCACCCAGTGGATGGTTGGACACCGGAACAGGCTCTGAGGTAAGGGTCGCAGCACCAGCCTGACAGAGTTCAAGCAGCATTTGGACAATGCTCTCAGGCACATGTGACTCTCAGGGATGGTGCCACACAAGTCCAAGAGATGAATTCAGTGATCCTAATGGGTCCCTTCCAACTCAGTGTGTTCTATAATACTATAATTCTATTACTTACTTGGTGGCTTACTACATAATATGATTCTAGTAAGTGAAAACAATCTTTGAAACTTCCTTTTATGTTCAGAATTTTTCCTTTTGCTTTTTTCTTCTTTGAAATGAAATGATCAGTTATAAACATATCTCAGTTGTTGCAGTTTGCTATATGTATGGGCTTCACATCACTTAGTTCACATTACTGTTTCACTGGATCAGCAGGAGGAGACATGGCTTTCCACCCTATGACCTTACCAATCTCTACAACTGCCCTAAGGAAGGTTGTAGCCAGGCAGGGGTCAGTCTCACTCCCAGCAACAGGACAAGAGGACACAGTCTTACACTGTTCCAGAGGGGAGGTTTAGGTTGGACGTTAGAAGTTCTTCACACAGAGGGTGATTGGGCATTGGAATGGGCTGCCCAGGGAGGTGGTGGAGTCACTGTCCATGGAGGTGCTTAAGAAAGGACTGGTTGTGACACTTCCTGCCATGGTTTAGTTGACAAGGTGTTGTTAGGGCATAGGTTGGATGATTTCAAAGGTCTTTTCCAACCCTAGTTGATACTGGGAATCTGTTTTCTTCTGTTGAATCCACGTCTTCTTTTTTCTGCTTAGTAACAGCAAAATAAAGAGGCTAAAATATTTGTTAGGCCTTGATGAGCAACATCCTGGTATCACTGAGCAAAGGACTAACTACAGTGGTGCTTATACACTTTGACAACTGACATTGGGTTGATAAGCCAATAGAAATATCTACAAATATTTTTCCTTAATTTTTTTTTAATTAATTTTTTTAAAATACAGTCTTGCTGTTATTTCTGACTGTTGCTTGAGGATTTATCAAGTGAACTAATAATTTTTGCTTAACAAAATCATTCAAGTTGCAGCTTTATTTAATTAGAATACAGATTTTCTTTCCCTGATTTCTTCTTAGTGAAATAATACACAAAATAATTTCATAAATGCAGCACCTCGTGTCCAGAAAACAAATACAAGTCCTTTAAAAAAATGCTATGTGACACAAAATATCTCAACCAAAAGTACTTTATCCCATCCCAAGTTTTTCCTGTTCTTTTCTCTACCCTCTTTAGAAAAGGGGCTCTGTGATTGTTTATGTGTGTGTATGCATCTGTATAAAGAATGACAATTCATGTGATGGAATGAGGTAGTGATTTGCCTCTTGTTAGAAAAGTTTATTGTTTCAGATCATATTGATAGTTGATTCAACTCGGTACATTGTTGAATGTGATGGAAGCGTAATTACAGGAAAAAACCTCCATCATCACTGTTATCACTGTATTTTTGTATTCCATCTTTGAAATCAGTGTGCAAAGAAAAAAGATTACAGTATTCTTTCAAGCTACACCTTTTACATAGTCTCTGCTCAAGTGAGTCCACAAAACCAGTTCCTGCTGCTTACTACAGAGTCTTCAGGGGCAAACTGTTACAAATGCCCTGAGACATGGCATGTTATTTACACAGAATTAGACAAATCCTGGGATTTCTACCTCCTTAATTACCTGAAAAGATGGGACAATCATACCAGTGTCACTAAAATTAGTATCTTTCTGATCCCAAGATCATTGCTGTTCTTAAAGGGACAGCTAATGCCTTCTACTACTGCTCCTGAAGGCCCCCAATATGATATATTTGTGACCTATTTGTTAGTGAGAAACACATTAAGATAGTGACCCTTTTCTTTCCTTAGACATTCCACATCCTCAAAATCTTTAAGAAAAGCAGATTCCAAATTTTAGCTATAAGTCACCTCCTTCCAAGACCATTTTTATACCTTGCAGAACCAAAATGAATTGGATCTAGGCAGGGAGAAATGAAGCAATGCACAACCAGCCAAGCATTTAGGTAGTGAATGCTGTAACAAGAAGAAATATGCAGTGGGATATCCTGTGTTCAGAACTGCTCCCTGCCTCAGTGCCTCCAGCTTCTGAAGTTTATTCTCTGGAAGAGTGTACATACTGGATGCAATAAAACTATATATAACTGTTGTACAGTATTTTCCTACTGCCTCCTTCTCAACGTGCTGAGCAAGAATTTGCTGACCTGTCTGGGATCTCAAAAAATACAAATTAACAAATATTATGTACTTCCCCTGTTCCTGATTACATATATAAACATGAGTGCATTTCTGGAATGGAAAGTAGAAGGATTTGGAGTTAGAAAAGGCTCATGACAGAGGTATTTATGGGAGAGAATAAGGCAGATCTGGAAAAGAAGAAATGAATGAAAGAGGAAACAAATGAAAAGGTAACCCAGTGTCTTGGAATGCCAAAGGAAGCTGACATTTGAGAAAGCATAGAGTTAAAGAAAAGAAAATCCAGTATCTTGCCAGACAGAAGGAGGCAGTAGAAGATGAAAGAAGTATATAGATTATTCTGAAATCACTGTATGTGGTTGATTTTAAGAGAATGTGAAACTTCACTGGGAGCAAAGAAACATTTATGTTGCAAAATCAGGTTTCACAGAAGAGGGAAGTAAAAAAAATCTGAAGAAATATTTTACTTATTTTTTTTAAGCATACCTACCTGTAACCCAAATATGCAGAATATACTTGAGATTAAAAATATGAGACATGTTGCTATCATTTCATAAACAATGGAGTTGGATTTTATTGCCCCTATTGTTTCCTTTGTGCCTCTCGGAGAAGGAAACAAACCAAAAATACCAGCAAAATCTTAGCTTGTGAGTTTAATTGCCAACAATTCATGTTTGTGCTAGCTTGTGTCTATTAAAAAAAAAAAAAAGGAGGTAATTGAAATATATTTGCATCAAAAAGAAAAGGTGTCTGTTCATAATGAATGAGTTGTCATTTTTATAACGTAACTTTGAAAATCTTTTTTTCTGTTGTTGAGAAAAACCCCTTGTGACTAATATCTGATTTCCTTCACATGGTTAGTCTAATGTGCAAAAGTGCTTTTCAACATTGAAAGAAAAAGAACTTGGCATCCAAGCTTGTTAATAATCTGGATTCAATACAACAGATTTAATCTTTCCATTCCTTTTTCATGAATAACTTATTTGGCTAAAATATAGATTTTTCTCATGGTTCTAATTTCTGTTTTAATTGAACTGCTGAGAATGAAAATGATTAGAGAATGTTGTATGGTGAGCAGATTTGTTTGGATAATGTGGTTTTAACACCTCTTGTTCTGCCCAAAATACACAGTCTTCCATAAAAGGATGTGGTAGTGCATAGCTTCTATACTACGTTCTCTAATAGTAGATGTTGAACTAGGCTTGCATTTAGTGATTAAAAATGGGATGGAAGGAAACATAAACTATAACAATGAAAAGCTAATATAAACAACGATTATAAGGAAAATATTTTTACTGTTCCAGTGAAAATTCAGTAATCTGTTTATACAGGTCAGTCAAAATCAGACTGTAAAAATGTTTCCTCTGATATCAGATTTCATGGAATTTGAAATATTTTATATTTAAAATTGAGAACAAGATTAATACAACGCTTATGAAAAGTGGTCAATTAGTAGGACTCAAACTTCAGGCTAATACTAAATACTTCAGGATGTTTTATCTAGATTGACCTGCCATTAAACTTGGTCTGGAGCAACTGCATTAAGAAATTAGAGAATAATTTGATTTTCCATGAACTTCTTTACTTTAATATAATTATCAAATATGACACCATTTTTTGTAATGGGGACATTTACCCACTAGTCTCAGACACTTTTCTATATTTTTAATTAGGAAACACAATTATCTGAAGTTAATGGGTGTACATTGAGGGAAAAAATTACTTTGAATCTGTATTTAGATCAGAATTGAACAGATTCAGTGTAAGAGGTTTAAATTTAGCCATACAAGTTTACTTAAAGCCAAGACATAGCATGACAGGGTCCTCTCTAGCAAAAAAAAAAAAAAAAAAAAAAAAAAATCTTTTGGTACTATACATATTTATGCTATTTTTGAAATATTTATGGGCCCACAGCAATAATAACATTCAAATATCAACTGCAGGGTATTTTAAGAGAGAGACATGCTGAAAACAATTTTATATTTTCATTTTCCCTTTTCACATTCTATCTTGCAAGATTTGTAATGCAGCATTCTGCTGGGACAATACATTTCTTGCCTCCCAGTGCTTGTATATGTCCCTTGATTTACCAGGAGAAATGAGACAAAATGAGAGGAATAGAGAAACACTCTCCCCATCAGATGACTGAGCATCTTCTCCCAAAACATCCCTATATTCAAGAAGAAAAAGGTTCAAGGCTGGGAAATAAAGTAAGACTTTTCATTTCCCTCCCTCTACCCTCTTTTCAGAGTCCTGACAGTACAGCATTGCCATACGTGTTTGGAACCTCCCTGATGTTTTGCAGGATGGAACATACAGATTAATAGGACTTCACTTTGACCAGTTGTTAGTTCATGAGATCTCTAGTTTTCTAGGAAGCATTTCTGGATACATTTTCTATAAAAAAGCTATGTAAACTAACCAGCAGGGAGTGTCTCCTTTGACACTAGAAGTCAGTGTTCAAGCCAAAGATTAACAAATCTTAATTTCTGTGAATAAGTTGTGTATCTTTCTCTTGCTCCTGAGTTTTACAGTAAGTGAATTCTGCTACTTATCAGTATTTGCATCAAGAAGTGTATCAAGATTTAGATCAACAGTGTCATGCAGACAGTGATCTCTGACCTATGGGTGCAAAACAGTGTCTTTAGTCTCCCTAGTGGATGTTGAGGAACAATTAAATATTCATATGCACTAATAATAGATGAGGTCTGATTTTTGGTTTACTGTTTTCAAAAGATGCAAACTAACAAACTGTTATTTGTCTATTAGTTTTCCTTTACTCAGTTCCCCTTTCCTCTGCTGAACTTAGAGAATATTTTTGGCATTCTAGGCCTAGCTCTCTGCTGCTATCCTTAAAATGTAGGGGTATCTTTTACATTTTGAATGCAGAAGGAAAAAAAGAAAAACAACAAACTCTTGCTACTGCACCTTATTCAAACTGACAACAAATTTTGAAATAGACCTTGTGCACCTGTGTGCATACATGCATTTTATATGTGTGTGTATATATATATATATATAGACACAATTTTCAAGAACAATACCATCCCACTGTGTTCTATATTCTAAATATTTTCATTCTGAATAGTTAGCAGAGTTCTCACACCATCTGAGATTCTCCAAATAGTACAGAAATAAAAGAAAAAGCTGCCTCTTCTATATACAGATCTTATTTACACTTAGAAAAACTGCTGTTTAGGTTTAGTTTGTGACACACTTTGGTGCACTTTGACAAAGCTAATCCTGCTTCATAATCTCCAAGCCCCTGAAGATTTCCATGTGCTCTATGATTCATTACTGGCCTCTTGGTCTTTCCACTTAAAAAACCCCAAAAACCTAAACAAAAACTCCCCAAAATCCAACCAAAAAAACCCTAAAGAGCTAGTAGTAGTTATTCCCTGACAAGCAGAAACAATTAAGCCTAATTTGCTTTGAGTTAATGTGCTACATCAGCACATTTCACTCCCATGCTATTTTGGGTCTGTGATAGACCTATGGTTTGGGTCTGTGGCTTAGTCACACCAATCACTAGGCTGGGACACGTATGAGAACCAGCCTCATCTTCCTCATCTTTCCAGCATCTATTTCCACACAAGAAAAATTAGGACAGGACTTAAGACCCGTAGGATAAGAGACCTGATTGTTTTGCAATGGACTTGAAATGTTCTGGCACATAAAGGAGTTGTTTGGGTACCAGGAAGATCATACAAGTGTATAAAGCCACATCTCCTTCAGACAGTAGGTCTCTATCTGAAGGAAAAATAGCAGATGTGGCAAAAATTATCATAAAAAGCTGCACTGAAAATCACTTTTCTCTCCATACCTTTGTCTATAGCTAAAGTTTTGTAAGTTGAAAGATGCATATGAATCAAAACTGTCAACAAAATAAGGACAACTATTGACAGCGTCTAGTGAGGTACTAAATCAGCACTTAAAAGACACATACACAAACTGAATTAGCAGAATAAATTTTTGCATATAGATAATGTGTTTACTTGTCTAGTAGTGTTTTATTAACTTTAACAATAGGAGCTCAATGTGTCTGTGGTCTAAAAGTGAGAATTTTCAAATATCAGTACGGCAACTCAGGAATATTTCTCATAATCATTTAAATCAATGCTTAAAATAATATTAATGTAGTTTTGTGACAAATCACCTGTTAGATTTCAGCTGACAGCTGGCCACACATTAATCATAAATAACTGTAAAATACAGCTATCATAATGAATGAAGGAAAAAAAAAGGGAAGAGACTATAGACCAACCTTTCTGATACACATCTCCTGCTATCCCTCACCTTCCTGATTTTGCTGTGTACTGACTCAATGGCCACTGGTTCCAGTTGTTAATGGAATATCCTGCTGTGTTAAGGAGCTTTGTGGGATGCTATTTATCAGGAATGCAAGCAACAATACACAGCAGAATAGATGAAAGGAAAATAACATTTCCCACTATGAATAGAGTACTATTTAATATATTAAATTCATGAGCCTGAGACATGAAGGCGTATGGCTTGCCTTTTGAAGAGCTACAGTAGAAGTGACTCAAGAGTATGGTCACAGGTAAGTATTCAGATGAACAGCAGGCAAGCTGACCCACTTCTCTTCCACCTTTGCTACGATTTTTGAAATTTAAATCTGCACTTATTATTGTGCTTCACATTAAGATTTTCACTGTTGGTGTGCAGTCTCCATGAGAAGACTGAAACCAACAGCATGAACAGGAAAAAGGATATTAAACAGTTAATCTGGAATGACAAGACAAGAATGCATTTTTTAAGGAACCTCTGAGAACATATGAGAACATATATGACACTTATTTCCAAAACAAAAAATCTTTTCACCAGCAAAAAACCAAATAAACCTCACCAAGATTTCTATCTTCCAAGCCTAATTAAAGTACCATCTTAGAGATTGTTAAGTGTTTTACAGGAAACATTTAAAAGTTTATAAAGCGTGTAGATATATTTCTAATTCAGTGCTGTACTGAACCATAGAGTAATGTACTGCTGTAATCTTGGCAGAAACAGAATCTCAGTGTAGAATGCTGTGTTCGAATTTTTTTAAGTTTGAGGAAAAAAATCTACCTTAATGAGTAGTTTGTATCAACTCGTGAATTAGGATTCTTGTCATCTGCTCTTAGAAAGAATGTTAAAGGAGTATCAAGAAACTACATATATAGGTTGATGTATGTGTATGTATGCACTACCATCTTAAAAAAAAAATTTATGTTACTGATATGAAGTGTTGATATGCAATACAAGAGCAAAAATATACAGTGTTTTAATGCTTCTTAATGAACTTAGGGTTTTTTTTTTCTTTAGCACCACTTCAAAACAATCTTTTAAATACAGAGATCTGGTTTTATTTTTAGAAAAAGAAATGCATTTATTCCTGCATTTATTTGACTGACTGAACTGAAGAGCTACACAACCTGCTTTTGACTCAAAAAAAAAAAAAAAAGCTAAGCAAAATGTAGTTCTCAAACCTCACATCCATGTTGTGATACCATGTGAAAAATATAAAATACATGGGTTTATTGCTCAACTCTTCAATGTCATGCAAGGATCACAGCATGAAGAGCACTAAAGCAGCTAAGTTACTCATAAGAACTGCTGGGGCATAATATTAAAACCTAAAATATACAGTGCTGCCATTTCAAAGCAAACTGAGCCTTGAAGCCATTTCAGTCAAGGGGGCAAAGGTGATGATAATTTAAGTCTTGTTTTCTTTAACAATATTTATTGCAATAAAGACCAAGTAGCATTTTGCCTAGCTTTTGATTTGTGTTGTATTTTGAAGACACTGTTGCTTGTTGAAAAGCTAGTCCTTTATGGAATAGTTAGTTCGACAAGATAAAAAGTAATCATCTGTGCCACATTTCATATATTTACCTTTTCATACAAAGTAATTATTGTACAAGGTTACTCAGTGTTTTGAAAGATACTATTTGGAAAGCATTAGTGTTCTTTTAAGTGTGAGATTACTTGGGTGACCATTTTTCATGGTGTAACTGGCAGCATCAAAGGAAGACAGCAATTTACAGGACTTGCCGAGAACAAAGTTTATTTTCACTTTTGTCAGCCTTCATGCTGGCAGCACTAGCTTCCAGAGGATGATAAAACCCGCTTATATGATAGAAAACACCCAAATCATTCTCCTGTGCATTAAAGGAGCAATGACTTGCAATGAACTTACCAGGTGCCAACAAGACTGACTTCAGAATCAGGCGCTACACGGCTTGATGGGGTTGCAGCCCGTCAGTATGGGAGTCAGGAAAGCACCACCACTCGGGCCAGCACTGCACCCGGAGCTTCATTCCCGGAAAGCTAGGAACACCAACTTTCTCAGCTTCAACATTAATGGGCTCCCGCCACCAAAATGCGTGACCAGCACTTAGTGTGCTTATGCGACCACTCTACCCCCATTTTACACAGCAGGACCTGTGTCACAGGACGTGTGCCTTCCAGGCTTCCGAGGACACCTAGAAGCTCACAATGAGGTTTCCCAAAGCACTTTTCACCTAAATCCTACTGTTTCCACCTACATCCTAAGCGCTGCTCCTTCTCTGCAAAGGACTGGATAGGACAAGGTTAAGAAGAATCGGGATGGGCTCTCTTTTAGCCCAACGTTACTGCGCCAAGCAACATGTGATGTCACTCAGTATGAAACCTGACCACTCCTCAGGAAGAAAGTCTGAGATTTGCGATACACAAAGGCGACCGATAATAAAATACCGCTCTGCCACTCTGGGACACCGCTGGCGGACCGGCAGGTCTGGTACAGCCCCGGCCGGCGGAGCCACCTGGCCGCGAAGGCGCAGGAGAAGTTGAGCAGCGGAGGAGCGGCGCAGGCCGCCGGGGATGGAAGTTCTGTGGGGCCGTGGGGCCGGGCCGCGCCCCGCCGCGGGGCCCGCGCCCTCCCGCCCCGGCTCCCAGTGACGTCACCGCCCCGCCCCCAGCGCCCGGCCGCGCGCGGTGTGCGTGAGGCGCGCGGCTCCGGCGCGCGGCCCGGGATGGGGCGGGCGCTTCTCGGATCGCCGCTCCGCACCCCCCAGCCTGCCCGCACACGCACAGGCACCGGCACCGGCGGCACGCTTTCCCCGGCTCTGGGGGCCGCGCGGATCCTGTGATCCACACAGCCTAAGAGGATTAAAAGAGAATAATCACAAAAAACCCCACAACCCAACAAAAAAAAAAAAAAAAAAAAAAAAAAAAGAAAAAAGCAAAAGCGCACACACACACAAAAGCGCGATCCGTCCAACCCAAAGCCCACAACGAACCCGCGAAACGGGGAAGCTCCGTCTCCACCGGGGTCCCCGCGGCGTCCCCCTTTTTCCCCAGAGGAGCGAAGCTGAGTGGTGGGGGAGGGTTGTTCACGTTTCGACTCTCGGGGACGGTTTCTGGGAATTTTTCCCGTGTCTGTCCTCCCCACTCCGCCCGCCCTGTGCCCTCTTCTCTCGCTTTTGTTTGCACTGCACTTTTTGTAGCGAGGGGGGCGGGAGAGTGGGTGGGAGACCTCTCTTTTATTTGTAGCGAAAGAATCGGCTAGAAAAGACGAAGGAAGAAAAGAAAAGAAAAGAAAAGGAGGAAAGGGAAAGGAAAAAAAAAAAAGAGAGAGTGAAGGGGGAAGGAAGAAAGAGAAAGGGGAGAGAGGGAGAGAGCGAGAGAGAGGGAGGAGGAGGAGGAGGAGGGGAAACGGAGCAGCTAGCTCGGGAACAGAGAGCGCGCCCGGGAGCAGCAGCAGCCGCCGCAGGAAGGAGAAGAGGAGAAGAGCGGAGCGGAGCAGAGCAGCGCTCTCGGAGGAGAGGCGGCGCTGGCAAGAGGAGGCAGGCAGGGACCTGGCTCTTCTGGATGCAGGATTTTCGGACTCTCGTTGACTCTCTCCTGCTCCCCGGCGCCGCACTGTGAGAGACACGCACGAGCGTCAGGCACCAGCGGCGGGGCTTCGCTCGTAGCTGCTGCTGCTGCTGCTGCTGCTGCTGCTGCTTTGGGGCTCGGATTAAATTGGCCGCCCCGGAGCCGAGCGGGAGCAGCGGGAGGAGGTGGCGGCGGCGGCGGCGGGAAGCAGCGGCAGGCGGGCGGGCAGCGGCGAAGGCTGCTGCTGGGACCGGGGGAGCCAGCATGACCAGGTAACTGCCCCGCTCCTGACCCATTTTTCCTCCGCCGCCGCTCCCTCTTTGCCGCCTCTTTGGGCGTGCTTGTGTGTGTGAGCACAAAAGTGTGTGTGTGTGCGTGTGTGTGCGCGCAGCCCGCACACATGTCCCTGACACACAACTCTCCCGTGGGTGCCCCGGGGCTTCCCCCGCTGCTCCCAGCCCGCTCCCCGCGCATCCCCGCAGGCTCTCAGCCTGGCGGCGAGGCCTGTTCGGGGAGCGAGGGGAGCTGCGGTACGGGGACGGGGGATGGGGCAGGGAGAGGGCGACTGATGGATCGGAGTCGACGTTTCCACTGAGTGCCGCTGTAGCGGGCGGGGAGAGGGGAGTACGGTAATTGCACACTGTTTGCTTCGGCGAGCGAATTATTAATATTAATTCTTTTGTTTATTCTGACGGGTTCGAAGAAGGGGGAAGGTAGCAGAGGTGAGAGACCAGGCGTCTGCCGCTGGAGACGGGGCTCGGGGGTGAGCGGCCAGTAGGGACCCAGGCGCCGGTCCGAGCAGGGCTCCCTCCTGCTTCTCCTCCTCCTTCTCCTCCTCCTCCTTCTTCTCCTTCTCCTCCTCCTCCTCCTCCTCCTGCTGTCTCTCGGCGGAGCAGGGAGGCACGGAGATGCGAAGCTTTTCACAGGTTAGGCTTTTAATTTCTTTGTTTACTCTCGCGAAGCCACTTGAAAGGAAGCACATCGGGCTAGAAACTCAGTTTTCCGAGCGCTTGCAAAGGGCTTCTTGAATTTGTTCAGCAAACTTAAGAGCTCCCTCTGCGCCGTCTGCCCGTGCAAGGAGGCATTCCTTACTGCTGCAGCCGGGCTCTCCCAGACTGGCAGATAAAACAGTTATTTTCTTGCACTGAATCCCCTATTTTGCCTTTTATCTATGCCCTCAGTTCTCGACAGAACGGTATTGTTTCCATTTTAAGTGACTACCACTCAGCTTTGCATGTAGGGCTTTTGAGTGTCTGCTTCTCCTTGTTACTTCTCCAGAACTGCTGTCATGCGTATTTTATTCTTTTTCCTGGCTTTTGTACAGTTATTGCCTCGTGTGAGGATGGCAGCTTCTTTGCCATGATTTCGATGTCCACATTCCCAGTTTTGACACACGTAGAAGGATTAATTTGTTTATACAAAATAGTTAGGGTTTTATGTGTTCCTTCACTTGTCGCCTGAGGTAGCGTCACATTTGGGATAAGTCTGTAGATGCTGATTTACTTTTGAGTTTCCTATTTGCAGACGTGAGTATTTCTGATGACGCTTATATTTTCTTAAACTTAGGATTACCGTGGGAAGCTATGATTGTCTTCTCAGCCTTTCAGAGATCGCTTCCAACATACCTTTTGTTCCAGCACAACCAACTTCTCCATAATGTTGGGACATTACGTAGGGAATTTCAATACAAAGACGGAAAAATGTGTATATCATATTTTTCCTTCCTCTGGTATCTGCTAGTGGTGTAAAATGCTGTAGCAGTCAATAGTTTCTTTTCTTGCTGTGAAAGTGTATAGTAAATGACATCATTTTCTCCTGGGCTGGAATCAACGATTCCTACAATTCTTGTTATGAATGGAGCAACTCTAAAGAAAAAAAAAAAAGATTCTCCCCTGTCCTAAATACTGTCGTAGGTACTTGCGTCTTGCTTCAGATGGCAATTTTTTGATTGCTTCTGTAAATTCCCTCACATGCGATGAGCTATTACTGCTTTTTTAATGTGAAATTGACAAACTGGTCAGTTTAATGAATTCAGCTGTCAAATTTCGCTCAGTGAGAATTGCTAAAAGCTGTAAATATACTGGCATGGGATTTTCAAGGTACTGAGTGTTACATAGAAAGGATGGATTTAATGAGAGACTTTTTACAAGAGTAGCTTTAAAATTTTAGTTTTGTCACTTGTGTTAATATGGTGGGATATATTTAGATATCTTTCAACGCAGAAATGATGTATAGCTTTTCAGTATCCACTTAAAGTAGTAAAAGCTTTGTCTCAGTAGAAGTCTTCTTCTCTCAGAAGATACTAAGAAATTCATTATGGTTTATATGTACTATGGTAAGCTGTTAGGAAGGGTGCACGATAAGGAAAACAGTACCTTGGTATTTCTAGGTTTCAGGAATTGGTCTTAGCACCTGCTTTTAGATCCATCAGTCATACTACTTTTAAAACGAGCGCTAAAGAATAATGTGAATGAGCGTTTTGCTGTGATGGTTATGTAACTCAAACCACCGGCAGTCAGCGAACTCAATGGGTGTTAGTAAATCAGTGCTTTATCTTAGGAGAGGGTGTGCAAGAATGTGCTTGGGGATGTGGTAAAGAAATAAGTACCTGGAGATTTAAGTCCATTTAGCAATTCACCTTTCGTTTTTAACATTGCCTTTTGCTTCTGTGTTAGAGGAATGCAGGGACCAAAACTACACAAGCTGAAGGTAGGAATTCCCCTTCAGCTGCTGCTGTGTGTGCTGAGCCACTAGGGGCCTGTATAAACTGCTCTCATAGAGCAGATACCAGTGCGTGGCATATGCTCACTTTCACCAGACATTTTTTACACAGGTGCATAATGTCAAAAGCAAAGCTGCCAGTTATTTCTTCCTTACTAATAAATGAGATTGCTGTTTTTAGGAGGTGTGTGTGCAAAGCGTGTATTATTTAGTTTTCATTTTTACCCTACTTAATATGTTTCCTCTAGTCCTGTATTGTGTCCAATGTCCCTGCTTTCCTGATTATTATGGGAGATGAGGATGAACATGACTCAGGAGGTGCAAATTTTGGGCAAAGTTGGATTTGTGTGTCTTCTGCATTTCATATTTTCTGTAAGCTGAGAAAATCAGATTTGTTGTCTGTGTGTTTTTTCTATTAGATTAGTAATGGTACTGTTCCATGCAAGTGTAGGGTTAAAAGATAAACTAAACAGGATTACTACAAGGCAGGAACAGACATAGATTGATGGTGTATTTAAACTAGCTTTGTAAGTGTTATATAAGTTTGAGAGTGTGTTGGCTCCAAGGCTTTGGCTGGAGCGTAGTCAGCATTTATGGGACATGGGCTGAAGATGCACTATACATTCTTGAGTGTCAGTTTCAGAAATTTAAAATTCACTAGCCGTAGCATTCTTAATAGACATTAAGCAATAAGGTCAAGTGTACTTAAACTGTTCCATTGTTGGTTTTCAGTTTTTGAAACTGACAAGGCAGTCAATTTGTAAAAGAGCACAGCTGAAATATTTGCATATTGGATTTCCTTCGAAATGAACTTCCGTTACTAAGCTCTTTGAGAATTCTCATTTGGAAGGATTTTCAAGCTGAATCACAGTAAGGTCATATAATCAAAAAGCAGTTTCCCTATGGTATGTTAATTTTTTAATAAGCTGTCATTTAAAACATCAGGATCTTACATATAATTCTATGTTGGGCCAGTTACAGCAAGAGGGTTTTTTTGTCATCTTACCAACAACAGTTATGCCAATATTGACTGAGCTTAATTTTCTGAAATGTGTGTGTGCGCCTTAGGTAAAGTTTTTATGAAATGTAATGAAATCTGCTTTAAAGGTTTTCTCAGATGAAAAACGTTGGTTCAAAAGTGTAAGTCTTGCTGCTTATCAGTAAACCAAGGCGGTGGCTCTGAAATGCAGAGGATAGGCACTTCGTTTGTGCTTTGGATGTGAAAAGGAGTGATATGCTATGAATCTAGGAGTCATTGCATTTCATTTTTGTATACAACTGTGGTGATTTTTAAGCTTTTGTTCTCTGAAAAGAGTTGAAGAGAAGTATAGATATTTGCTGATTTAGGTTCAGTGTCAGTGACATAATGCCGTCTATTGTAACAGGAGCTTGCTTTCGTTGTAATTCTTTTTAAAAACAGTTGTCATAACATAGTCAACACACTATATTTTTATGAAAACTCCCAACTGCACATCTTTTGTGAGTGTACTTTATTTGCTTAATCCTTGTATTCTTTGGAAAAGGCCTTAAATAAAGCCAATTAATGAATGTATGCTGGCAAATTTACAGCCTAAAGCAAGAATATGTGTTTAAATATACTTCTTTGAATACTATTAGGAATTTGCAAGTAGGAGCAGAGAGGAATCTTAGTTCTGGTGATCTGCTGTGGTGAAGGTTGCAGTGCAGCTGGAGAAATCTGATGATTTGGGAAAAGGTTATATTAGAGTGCTTTGCCTGTAAATTCCTTTCCAACAAGCTTCAGTTCACTTATTATTTGAAGACACTGGGCATTGATAGAACCATATTTGCTACTGCACAGTTTTAATTTTTACTTCATAAGCTCAGATGACTTTCAATAGTTTATAAATAATACTTACCTTAAGGTCTGCCTATAAGAAGTGGATAAGTAAGATAAATGCAGAATAAAAATTTGTTTGTATGCAAAGTTGAGGTTAAATTGAATAAAATATGTAATGCTTTTTAAAAACTTAGTTATTATTCAGGTTCTTTCAGTTCATTCATAAAAGTGAGGAGTCAAACAAAATACTATGAGCTTGTACTTTAACTACATCAGCAGGTATACATAGTGTGAACTTCCCTAAGATATTCCCTAAATGTACCTCTTTAGGTGTCTTCTGCTTACATGCTGTGACAGGCTTCTTCATAACCTTAACAGCACAGTTACAGAAAGAGAAGAACAAAAAAGACAAGGTGATTATCTTGCGGTAGAATTTCAAAAGAGGTAGAGGTTTTTTCTAAAATCAGCTTCCCTGTTTGTACTTGATATGTGATTTCTGAAGGGGATTCTGTGTTCTTTTGAATTCAAAGGATGGGCAGAAAATGTCCTCCTCAGTCAACAGAAAATGATGGGATTTCAGGTGCTTCGATTTATTTATTTCAGAGGACGTGCCCTAATACATACTATAGTGTCCTGAGCTTCTTCAAATTTAAGCACTTAAAATGCAATTATTTTAGTTTTTCAGTAATCTTCCAGTTAGGGAAGTCACTCCACGGATATAAAAATTAATTTATTATTTGCAGGCAGTCAAAATGGATGTCCTGGTTAGTGCCAGCTGAACTGCTCACATATTGTTGTGGTCAGATAATGCACACCTTTTTCTCAAGCAGTATATCAAATATGGTATATCAAGTTACGCCAGCAATTATATTGCTCTTTCTTTTATGGAAATTACATATCTGTAAGTCAGAGTTCAGCAAATAGTGTGTAAAATCTGTCTTTTTAGGTTGCTCAATCGGGTGATTCCTAAGAAGAATATAGTGAGTACCAACCTGACCAAAGCAAATGTGGCTTAGGCATAAATTTGCAAATAAATCTACATTTCTCTAACAGATTTACCCAATCCCATTTTGAAAGCAGCATTTCACCTTGGTTTATTCAGTGGTTTTACCCAAAAATCTAGTTTTTTGATGCTTGTTTTGACTCAGCAAGAGAAAATTCAAATATATTCGGTCTTAGTCTTTCTCATCTTCAGAAAATCACTGTTTGCTGAACTTGAACACAGTAATTCTGGTTGCTTTACAGTTTTGATTAAATTTTTAAAAAAATCTTAACAGCTTCTGTAACTATCTGTAGGCCATACTCTTTTTATTAAACTTTGCCAAAAAAGCTGAATTTCGTGTACAAGAATAGGCTGCTATTTCTACTATCTCATTTTTTGCTCCCTTTACTACTCCCTCTCCCTCATCTTCCTTCGCTTCCCAGCTCCTTTCCCCTTTTCCTATAAAAACAGAATGTAAAACGGATCTTACTAAAGTTCAAAAAAATACATTCAAAATTCGGTACTCTATCCCATTTTTTCTTCTTCTTTATGCCGCAGACAATGGGTTTATAAAGCAGGTGTGTGTCACTGTTTCTAACCTAAAGACATGATTAATTTGTCTGTGTTCACCTGTGTTAATAAGCGTCTGTTAATCACATTTTTTTTTTCTTTTCTTTTACTTTAGGAAAGGGCTTTCTCCCTCTGTGAAATTTATTGAAGGCAGGGAGGTCTTTTCTTGAAAGGTTGTTCGTAGGTCCAAGTGTTTTCTCCCTATGTTTCAGTAATGGCACTGTCAGTTGCACAATTTCTTTACCTCTTACGCTGCATTTTACTAAAATCCTGTTAGGTGTATTGTGTATTACACTTCCTGAAATTGGACTATTTTTTTCTTAATAAGCCAACAGCTTATTATTTTGAAAGTCATTAATTTGGTGTAAAGGACATGCAATGAGATATTTCTAAAACACAGATCAGAAAGTAGGACAGGAAGTTTTATTTATTTATTTTTGTTTGTTTAGGATGGTAGTGTATCTTAGAAAGCTGCTTAACTACTGCCCAGTGCAGCTGTCCTTCCCTGAAAGATTAGGTTTCAGGAGCAGTGATGGATGTTGAATGCCTGTAGCCAGTTGTGGGGTTTGCTCTGAGGTCAGTGCTACTGATGGAGGATAGGAATTTACAGCCTTATGTCTCATCACCAAAGGAACCGGTAGCATTTCTTTAGGGGGGAAAAAAAATCCCACAACAACTAGGTATGGTCAGTGCTGAGCTTGTCTTGCTGCATAAGCTATTCATACTAGTGAGAAAGAATAAGTAGATTTGTGAGTAACAAGGATACATTTAGTCATGAGTGTGCCCTTTTGTTTCACAGAAACACACAGAAATAACTACAAAAAGTAAATAGGATGATGTGATTTCATTTAGAAATCCTTTATATTATTTTAACTTGTGTTAGCGAGTTTGGAATTGATACTTGTGAATTTTAGTTTTAAGTGTTTAAGCTATATTCAGAACATACTGTCAATTTAACCTAAAAATAGGATTTTTTTTCCCCGTGGAAGAAATCTGTGTTAATGGTCTTCAGCAAGCATAACCAAGGCAGAGTAGATACCTATCAATGACATAGGGGTAGCTGTTCATCAGGAAGAATTTACTTTGATGACATATAATGTTACCTTATTTAATTCAGGTATCACAATACATGCTGCTAATGAAGATGGGTAGTTTAGATACTTCTAGCTGTGTTTTCAAAAGCATTTGTTGACTTCAGACTTTCAGACTTCATTTTTGGACTGTCTGCCTTTCCAGAGCTGTTGAAGTTTGCTCCTGATACATGGTGATGTGATTAGCTTTAAAAAAGTGAATTTTGATTGAGAAAGGTGCACAAACCAGACTGCTTTATTGTTAAGCTTGCAAACCATTTTTGAATTGTTTTTATTAATTTGTACCTTAATGATATAGCTGTATTTTCCTGTCAAGCCTTAGAAGAGTTGTCTGAGTAGGCTGGAAGCCTTCAGTGATTGGTGAGAAAGATTTCATTTGACAGAAGCATTATTTGGATCAAATCCATTATGCTTTTGTGCCTTTGCATGAGTGATAGGATTTTTACCTTGGATAATCCTAGCAGTGGTTAAATTCAAATTCAGACAAGAAAGCATAATAAAACATCTGGTAAGTTGATTTATAGTATCTCATAAATTAGAGAGTAAGAAGCATTTTGGTAAAGAGAAATACTTATTCAATAAGAATCACTTTAGAACAGTTTTGCATCAAGAAATGGCCTTTTGCCAAATGCCTATGTATTCTGCTTATTGGAAGTATGCCATCAACTTTATTTGGAAAACTCTATTTGCTTAAATAATAAATATTCATTATTTACCAATTTATTTTACTATAAATAAAAGATGGATTCTGATACTAGACTTTGTTTTTGATCTATTTCACAAAGAATGGACTTTTGCTCATTACGATTAAGTGCATCAATGAACCTTGGTTAACAGAATTTTCCAGATTTTTGCTTGACATCAAAAGCCTTGAATTTTTCTACTGTACGTGGCATGTGATAGAAAATTGTGATACTAGCTTGATTGTTTGTCTTAGTTGATATTAGTGGTAATCTAATACAATTTTCTTTTGTTAATAGAAAGGATATAATCAGTGTAAATGGTTGTTGTCAGTTTAATATGTAGAATTTATACTTGCTTCCCATTTTATATTTTCAAAAGGTGTCTTAAATATGCTTAAATACATGAAGTATTAGCATACTGACCAGATGAAAATTTTAGATTTATCAAGGGAAGCAGACAATCAGGAGAGCATTGTACTTTGTAATGCTTACAGGTGGCAGAGAATGCCTGCAGGAGCAATCACACCTCCACAAGAATCCTAGCATTCCTTGGGTTTTGAATGATTACAGTGACTCTGGAAAAATACAGAGTGTTAGGACTTCAGCAATAGTATTTTGGTCAGTTTAGTTTTGGGCAGTGTGGGGCTTAATGTATTAAATATTGTGTGTATATAAAGGAAATGTGTATTCTTCATCTGCTCGATTGTGTCTGATGGAACAGATACATGTCCTTCTGGGCAATGTAATCCCTAAAACAACACTTACTAGGACTGTATCCCTTGCTGATTTTTTCATAGGATTGCTTTATTAATCTAGGGCACGAGGGTAATCTTATTCCAAAGGTATTAGAAAGCATGAAAATAACTACTGGACTCCTAGAGATGTGGATTTCTATGTCTTCAAGCAATTTGAATTTATAATCCCAATTGGTCTTTGTACTTTTTAAGTGGAGTATATTAACCATGAAAGGTGCAGAGGCTTTAAAACTGTTTTTGCATTTTTGCTAATCTCTGCAGTCTAGATTAGAGAGACAGAGATTAATAAGAAAATGAGAAGAGATAGTTATGTATAGAAGAAAAGTATGGGAGGATTTTTCTACCATGATGATGAATTGAATTGCTAGAAATGTTTATATAGTAACCAGTGCTTAAGAGAGGTATATTCTTAACAGACAGACAAGCTGCTTTTTCAGCCTTTTTTGGTTGTCATTTTTGTTAGGAGGGGAAGAGCTTGCCATTTTGGTGGGTTTTTTTTTTTTTTCTTTTCTGGATTAGCATCCACATTGCACATGCCAGTCAGAAAATTAAACAAAGATTTTTTTCTGCAGCTTTTACCTGTTGCTCAGATAATGGTGTTAAGCTCTATTTTGTATTTAATGAGACAGAACACTTGAAAACACTGAAGAACTTGGAATGGGAGGAACCTGAATTCAAGAGCAAGGAGTACAATTTTGCAACCTTAGAATTTTCCGACTAAAGCAAAATTCCTGTACGACCAATGACAATTTCACTACTGTGACTGGGGATGTCCCTTCCCCACCTCTTTCTCTGGATTGTTCTCCATCTTTCTTCTGCAATTCTACTGTTTTATTAACAGTATTTAGTAAAGATAAGTCTGTCTTCCTGAACAAATACCAATGTCTACTTCATACCAACTCTTCTGTACTGTACTTCACTCTCTCTGGAATGAGTTTTTAGGTGTACTTTAAAAACAGCGCTCCATAGAAGTTCTGCTTCTTGTTGTGAGAATATATCTAAGGTTGTGAACTCTCAAAAATTGTAAGAGTGGCTCACTAAACTGGTCTTTTTTGTTTTGTTTTGTTTTGTTTGTAGTGTTGTTATGTTTCAAAAAACCCCTCTGAAGCCTATTGCCATTGCAATCTCAAAGGCTTAATTTAGTTTTTTTTTACTTCTGCTAAGAATTATGGGCATGTCCATTTGGATTGATCTCTGATTTCTTTGACAATGTATTGGTATCTAGAAAGCAGTCTTTCAATACAGGCATTGGTGTACTCATGACTCCACATGTTGCATCTGTCCCCACCTGTTGCCTTTGTTGAGATGTTTGAATAAGTCTAGGCTATCTGTTTTTTAAAAGTTCTGTGCTGTCTTTTATGTCTTGGATAGCATACAACAATGTCTTTTGTTCTCTGTGAAATCTTCGCTTTTTCAGCCACTTCCCATTTTTCACAGCAGGAAGCTTTCCACATGAAAAGAAGAGAAAGAGACCTGCTTGACAGCTTCTCTTGTCTCCCTGTGTCTAGAGAGCTGCATGAGTGTAGCAACAAAGAAATGGATCTCTCTGGTGCTATTTTGGTGGTTTTTGTCTCTAGGTGCAGTGGTAGCAGATTTAGATTTTACTGTGGATGCTGGCTCTCTTCTCTTTAGGTACAGCCTTCCATTTAAGTCTTTGTATTACTGAGCTGAATTCAGTTTCTTAAATCCCATCTCTGTCAGTGCTAGTCAGTTTTTATTGAGATATGGTCCTGATCATTTTTCTCAGAGAATAAACTGGTAAAAGAGCTTCAAGTTGATACTTCTGAGTTCAGGAATTTCAGGAGTATAGGTTCCAATGCTTTCAAGCTCCCTTCAATGCCAGGTTCCCTGAGTAGAATCAGGGCTCGTGTTTTTTGAAGAACACAAAATAGCTGTGTTTATATTTATATAAATATTATATTTATGTTTATATACATGTCATTAGTAGACACCATTTTTCAGACATTGTCCTGCTCACTATATTTTTCTTAGTATGCTATATTCTTATTAATGTTTAATCTGTTTGAGAATTTTGAGGCAGATTCTAACTGTGCTTTTCTCACTGATATAGTTATTATTCCACCTGCAGAGTTTCTGAGGTCTTACGAGTTGTGTTTTTTGACTTATGCATATACATATCTATATAAAACAATTAAACAGGATTTTGCCCTGCTCTTGCATTTGTATGTTGTGTTTCTGTTGGTGTTGGGTAGATGATTGCTCCAGTCAGAGGTACAGATGTGTTACTAGGTTTCTGGTGTTGCCTGGAGTTGCAGGTGTTTAATAATTTAGTAGCTGCTGAGGGGAGCTCTGTGTGTACAGTTCCACTGTTAGGAATGAAGCCATAGCAGCTAGAGTGTGTGTTTTGCTGAGAGTGCAGTTAACAACACTTGTCATAGGTGTTTATTTGTGATTTTGGTTGCCCTTTCTAGTGGTTTGAAGCTAATACTGAACTTCTATGGCTTGTCTGAATGTATACAAAGTTTAAAGATTCTTTCAGAATTACAGTTTTGGCTATTTGAACATGGCTTTTTGTATTTGTGTGTTTTCTGTTCTTACAAAGACCTGTTTTCAGAAGTTCCTGTCACTGCGACTTGTACTTCAGTATGTTTTACAGATCTTATCAATGTCTTGCCTCCTTTCTGTTTGCAAATAGCTTAAGATACTTGATGACTTAACATTTTGATTTATCAGTTCTCTGTTTCCCAATCACCTGGGTTTTTTTTGCCATCGAACGTGCTGAAAGGAAAAACTGTCTTTAATCTTCTTTTATGTTTTACTATAATGATGATTTTTTCTGTTTTTCTCTATGATGTGTAGACTGTTGGTCCATCTCATCTAAAAATTTTTTACAGTGTTTGCTTGAAGATACCAAAGTACTTTTTAAAAAACGCAGAGCCATCCTTTGGAGGACTGTGAAAATATTTCTGTGTTCAGCAATTCAAGTTCAGATTTTCCCTGTTGAAACAGTAAGGCAATTTTCTGATGTTTCTTAACCAAAAGTGTAGCTGAAACTTAGCCTTCATGTGGCTACCCTTTACACAAATTACAGATTTCATGGGTATTTTGCCAATTGTAAGGCATGCCTCCATGACAAGTCATGGGTATGTGTGAGGGCTTGGTGTGTGACTAGTAGTCAAATAGCTGATAGTTGAATAAGTATGAGTGGGCTGAGATGATGTTAGGTTTCTTAGATGGCAGTCAAGAATTACTTCATACTCTTAGACTCTTAGATCTCAAGTGGAATAAACAGGAATAAATCAGATAACCCTTTGGTCCTTTATTGGGTATCTGTATAAGTGAAGGAGGTTGTATATACATGTGTATGTATTGTATATGTTCCTTTACATTGTTAGTTTTTACTTGAACTATCAATAGTTTTATGGTTGCATTTTTAGCACAGCTCAGAGGTATGAAGGCATTGTACACTTGTGCATCACAACCACACTACCCAGACAGAGGGATTACAAAGATCCACTGAATGCTAAAGACTAGTCCAGTCAGCTGTACTTTGCAGAGATCCCCTTACTGCTGCAGCATTATATGTAAGAGAATCTTTGTATGCATCTTGTGTGGTTTACAGCCTAGAATTTAGTCCCTGGTTTGTGTCATTGGCTAATAAAATATGAACAGTAGAGAAAAAAAAAAAAGAATAGTTGTAAAACACTCTTATTTTCACTCTTCCCTCAAATCTTTCACTAATTATCTGTAGTTCTGAGGATAATTTTGAAGAGAAAAGTTGTTTATAGACATACAGCTAAAAATAAATTTAGGTGCTGGGAGTCATGTAACTAGATTCCCTGAAATTATTCAAAAATGCTGAACATTCATGTCTGCTGACAAAAAACCACACCAAATGAGAGAGGAGATTTTTTTTTTTTTAATTATTGGAAAGAAAATTGTCTTTTATAGATTAATGAAGTACTGTTTTTAAGCGAGCTTCCTTGTGGAAGGACAATTGCTTGCGTGTAAGTAGTCCTTGGTAATAAGAACTGTGTGCTGTATATGGCTCACTTTATTTGTGAGCACATACTCCCATAGTATTAAATGGATCTAATCACACATCGTGTTAATAGTTCTTTGTCCTGCCATTCTCTATAGTAAAAGTGTATGTTAGAAATATGAGAACATATATGTGAAAATGTAAGCAAGGAAAAAAAGGATGAATAAAAATGCTTTATTGAAGGTAGAATTCAGCAGAGAAGTTAGGCTTGTAATTGTATATTTGGGTAACTTCACCACTGTGTAACATTACTGAAATCCATGACCGTATATGTGGGTTTAAAAGTATGCATGGGTGGGGTTTAAAAACATAGAGACACATTAAAGTGATTTATTTCAAATTTAGACACTTAAGTCTGTGGAGTGAAAGGAAGTAAGTCATGCTAATTTCTGCTTCTTCATAATGTTCAAACAAATATTATTATCATAGGTAACAAGAGATGGAATGGTTTACTTCTTTCCTTGGTTTATGGAAAGTATAAAAGTAATATAATACTCCTTGATACTGTTTTCTTTTAAGTTTGCATAGAGAGCAAACAAAACATCTCCGAACTACTGAAATACTCTGCATTTTCATTTGTGTTCATTATGGGAGCACTGTCATTTTACTACAGGAAAAAACCAAGTAAGAGATCCGTAATAGCCCACAGTCTGTTGCTGTAATTGCTTCAGTTCATAAACACTTTTTAAAATTTTACGTGATACAGGAGCACTACTACAGGCATCACTCTGTCAGGAATATCTCTCTTTTATGAAACCACAATGCAGTGCTGAAACACTGTACCCAGTCAAGGCAAGAAATTTTTCTAATTAATTCATGCTGTTGATATTTAGTGAAGTACTTATCTGAATGAGCTGAGGTGGTGTTTCTGAGGGTTTTTGTGTCTTTTTTCCCCCCCACTGGTCTTGTTCTGTTTTATAAAATTTTGTAGTTTTGCATTGGGTTATTCAATGTTTTGTTGAGTTAGTGATGGATAAAAAAATTAGGTAAAGTACTTCTGTGGCTTCTGTTTGCACTTCAGAAGAACTTTGCATATACTGAAAATAGTGAGCAAATTGATGTTTGATGCAAATCTGTGGAATGAAATGTAGATATTAGATGGCATTTAGTTGTAAATTATGCTGTATAAATATATTTTCTGTGGATTTGTATGTGATTTTATTATGTGTAAGTGCCATCTATACTCAGGGCTTTATGTTTGTTTTTCTTTAGCTCTTCGCTTTATGTTCTTATAAAGTTTCCAGCCTTTTGCCTTATTCTTTTTAAATTGCTGCTCTTCTGCACTCTTGTCTTTTTCTGTAAGTTAGTGCCTTTTGTGCATTTTAGTTAAGGTAAATGAGCTGAAGACCAAAAGACTTCGGAAGTTGTATGTAAGAGTAGGAAGGTTTCTTCTCTCTAGGTAGTTGGAAAAACAATTTTACATCAGTATGATTTTGGTAGCTAGATTTGCTAACATGACTGATGTATACAGCATAGGCTTGTTTTGGTTTTAGAGCAGAATTTTATTAAATTAAACAATCCACTTAGGGGTTAAGCCTTCCAGTTTTCTCTCTGTCCCCTTTACTTCACTGAAGTCTTTGATCACTTATATGCTGTTATAAAATTCAGTGCACAGGGATTTATCAGTAGAGGAATAAACATTGTAGTACAGAGCAATCAGATTATTTTCTGTATATGTCATAAAAGCTAATATTAATAAATCTTGGAGTGATATGAATCATACAAGGCAAATAAAGATACAGCTAGGAAAGTATTTATTGGAATTGTAACTCTGGGTACCAGATTTCTTCTGCTATGTGAGAATAAAATGTCTTCAAATTTATACTTTTGATTTCTTTCTTAGGACAGAGAGCCTGATATGTATAGAATCTATTATTTGTTGTTTTCATCTGTATAGACTCTATTATTTGTTGTTTTCATTTTGGTCTTTTTCCAGATAGTAGATTTTTTAAAGCAATGGCTTTTATAGATAGTTTGTGTTAATATTTTCTACCACTAGTACAGCTGAAATCATATATTCTTTTGGTATGTGCAGTTATTATTTGACAATAAATTTCATTGAGGACAACTTTCTACTGAAATACATGTGTATTTTAGCCATTATACATATGTCTGTTACCCAATATACATATATGGGATGCAAGTTTTTATTTTAATTCTACATTTTATACAGCTTTTACCCTTCAGTTGCACAGATTGCTGTTGCTAAAAGTATTTTACTGTAACTCATGATCAACTTTCTTTTGATCTTCTACTTCATGGACTGTTTTGCTAGTAATTTTCATGCTGTTGATTTTCATTTGTGTAAAAAACACGATAGCTTTAGGTGCCATTGGCCTTGTGTTTGACATGTTTTTTTTTGTTGTTCTGCTCTTGTGGCTATAAAAATATGCCATTCCCTGCAGTCAGATTTTGGCAAGGTCTAGAAGGATTTTTCTTAAAGCGGTTCTGTGTTCAGGTAAATTAAAGTCACTCTAAGAGCTTTGAGGATTACTGGATCAATGCCCATCGTTTTACATAACATTTTCATTTCTGGATACTGAAATATATTTAGGAGTTGTCTTGCAAGGCACCGGCAGGACTTTATTAAGTATGTGTGTATTCTTGCTTAATTTTTATTCCTTAACTGATGTTTGTATTCAGTGTACATTATAGCTCTCTGAAGACTGAAAATGCTTTTTATTATTGCCTTTTATCTGTCATGCTGTTTGAATGATTTTACTGGACACTAGTAAAGTAGGAAATTGATACAAATAAATTACAGCTTGGATCTATTTCTGTTGTCAGGAAGCACTAAAAGAAAAAGAAAATATGGCTTCTATAAAAAGTTGTTATTTAGAAAGTAATATTTGGCAAATTAGTATATGTAAGTTGTCCTTTCTGTGTAGCTTTCCCTTTAGGATTGAAATGTTTACAACCATAGTTGACTCATAAAAATGATATGGAACTGAGCCATTTTTTTAAATTTTTAATTGATAAATATTGTTCACTAGGAAGTGAAAATCATCGTGATTACTCCAAAACAGATGGGTTTCTTTTCTTTCTTTTTCATTGCTGAAGTCTCCTGAGTGCACATACATGTACACTCAGACAAATGTGTGTACATAGAAATGAGAATTTTGTGGCTAAGGAGATTGCATGTATTAGATTTTCTTGCTGTTTCTGAACACCAGAAACATCTGATATTTTGAAGTTTTGTTGAATTTTAAATTAATGACATTTAGAAAATACTTAAATCTGTGGAAGTACTTTTCAGATGCATCCTCATTGAGATTTGGAAGGTTCTTCTGAATGCTACTGATTATTCTACTTTTATCACCATTAGGTGATGAACAATGTTTTTCATTGTTTTTCTTACCTCTTACATCCTTCTTTCCCTGCTTTCCTCACAGGTTTTAGTGCCAGCAGTGTAGCTGGTGTATTTTTCTGGTAAGTGTGTGTGATCCCGTGTTAAGAGTTGAGATGGCCAGGGTGGCTTTTAGCCAGCTCTCCTTTAACCCTTTGAGGGCACAGATGCTCCCTGATGGACTACCCATTGTACTGTGCATGACATGGAGTGTAGATTTCTGTATGGCCACGTAGTTTTGGGTAGTTTGAGTAATACAGTTTCCAGGAATACACTAACCACAGATGCATTTCTGTCTCTCCATCTTAGCCGTGTAAGAAGCCTGTCAGTTCCAGGCCTGCAAGAAAAGATGCATTTGAGCCTCAGCCTCAATGTTTCTTAACAATTGCCATATACATGAATTAGTTTGCAGGAGGTTACTGGGAAAATATACCATTTTTTGTCCTTAGAATCTTTAGGAATGCAGTGTTAGTGCATGGTGTAGTAATTTCTAACTGCAACTTCTAAATCTTTTTTGTTACAAATTTCGACTTATCATTTTTGATATTTAAATTGACTGATTGAAGTTAGCAGGAATTAAAACTAGAAATCACAACAAAGTACTAATACTTTTAAACAGAAGTGTTCATGAATGATGTGACACTTAAGATTTCTCCATAAAGATTTTTTTTAAACTTTGAATTACATTACTGGTAGGATAGCAATTTGGCAGTCTTCTGTTATCTTTTTTACTTTATGTTTCTTCCACGTTATGCCTTTTTATGTATGTATTTTAAACTAATGGTCTAAAAAAAAATTGGAGTTTCATCATGCGGTGATAAAGTTGATAAGTTCATAAATCATTGCGTCCTTTTCTGTTGTTACAAATCAGATTTGTCTCAAGTGACACTCCTTTGTATTTATAATAAAGTAAAATACAAAATTTCCTGCATTTTGCACTGTAATGATGCAAAAATTTGAAATACTTCTGGAGCATGCTGCTTCTGAAGAGTCTATTTTTTCCACTGATTTTTTTGTCTTTCAGGTTTTCCTAAAGCAAAATCTTACATTGCAGAGTATATGATGAATGTGTATTCATGTAAATAAATAATAAATACATACATAATAAATAATAATAAATACTAAAGTACCAATTCAAGACCTTTTACGGTCCTTCTAATTCCATGTGATGAATCTAAAACTAGTTTTTAACCTCAGCTCCTGTTTAAGTGGCTATTAAAAAGAGAGGGAATATGCTGCTCTGCTGTTACAGCCAGCCTTCAGTCATTTGTGCATGTGTTAAAAACTGGAATTATTTGGATATGTGAAATCTGTAAGGGGGGGTGATAGATCTGACGAGTGCCAGTTGTTGCACAGGCATAGATAGTGTCGAATGGAATTCAGAGTGCTTTGCCTTGTAAGCTCTCCTGGGAGACTTCCAGTAACGTGCCAAATTGAATATAGATTGACTAATACAGAAATGTTTCCACCAGGAGCCTTGGAAAGGTGAAATAAGAAAATTGACAGTAATATTCAAGTTGAAGTCATGTTTACCAAAATCAAATTCTTATATTTGTCATTTTTTACAGTTTATAAACTTGTTCTTTTTTTCTTTTTTTTAGTGAACAATAGGGCCATTTTTGTATTTGTACCTGCACTGCTTTGCTAACAGTCTTTTCATGTGGCATCATTTGAATACATTAGATTATAATTCAGATAATGTTTGGGACTTGAAGTGTTTGAATAAATGTTGTTTTCACCTACCATGTAGCATTAAATAGTACCAAGAATTGGACATTACCATGTAATCAATTTTCATTGTCTGACGTGCTCTGCTTCCATCACTGATCCCAGAAAATAGGTTTCGTATATTTCACATCATGCATATTAATTATTCTTGTGACTTTTTCTGAATTTTTTCAGCAGTAGAATAAATGTAACCTCTCATACAAGGGATGTGGTGACAGCCCCAAACCATGTTTAATTAGAGCTCAGCGTGCAATTTAAGATGGCATCTGTTTACATGAAACATTATTATTGCTGTTTGTGCTCTTTTTTCCTCTCTTCCTTTAATGAACACTAAATTTATTAAAATAGATGAATTAAATTGCCCTAAATAAACAAAAACATAAATGTAGAAAGGATGGGTAACCTATTAAACATTATATTCAATTTTGTCATGCTGTCTTTCACATGCAATTTCATAAAGCATGACAATATTTAGTGGTTTTTAATCAACGTCTGTGTATTGATTAATGCAACACCATGGTGTTGCATCTACAGGTTCTGTAGATGATGAATATTCTTGCAAATCAAGGAGTTGAGATACTTTTACTATCACCTGATGGAGTAATCTGTGAATTTGGAATCTTTATGTCCCAAACCTTTCTGCTGACAGTGCTAAAAAGATAAAGCACTGTTTTATATAAAGTTACGATGTGTGTATCTGACCACTTGAAGTCTCATAGAAGCTTCTCAGTGTATCTTCTGCAGTTTGTTAAAAATATAACTGGATTTTCAGCAGCCTATGCTGCTTACAGATGACTTTGATCTTGAGACCTACAAGTTAAAGCCACCATATCTCATTAACATTCCTAAAACGTCTTGTTCTCATACAAAATTGGCTATAAATTAAGGAGAAAATTACAGTTTAAATGTGATTTAAAGAAAGTTAAGTGGGTGACAGAGGAGAGCTGTAGCAGCAAAAAGGCTGTACGTCAGCCATAAATCATAGCCTTGGGAAAAAGAAACCTAAAATTGTATAAAGGGTGAGAAAAAGCAGAGGAAAGGATTAGTTAGGAAGACTGTTATAGGGGATAAGGAAGAGCTAAGCCATGGCTGTTGTTTCACATAGGCATCAGTGATACAGCTGGGAGCAATACAAGAAGCATCAAGAAGGGTTACAGAACTGTCAGGAGTAGTGGTGAGGGACTCCAGAACTCAGATAAGGGTCAGTCCTTCCAGTTAAGGAAAATATATGTGAAAGATCCAGTTTAATATAACAGATCAATGCTTACGGAGCTGGTGCCACAGCCAGAGACTGCCTAGGCTATGGGACTTACTTGGAGCCTGGCCTGCTGGGGACTTACAGGGGCTGTCTTCAGAGAAGAAGAGCATTTTTGGCCATAGGTTTGCCAAGCTGGTGAGGAGAATATCAAATTAAAGTTGCAGGGAAGGGAGCCTCAGCCAATCCTGGAGAGGGATCACAGATCAGCAGGAGAGTGCCTGATGAACAGCACAAAGGAATTCCACACAATCCAGCCATTAAGTCAGCTTCACCAGCTCGACTTAAAGGACTCTATGGAAATGCTCATGGGGAATGAAATAGAGGACTTAGCGGTGTGCACACACCTCCAGGGCTGCAGTCTTACTAGCATGATAGAGATGTGGTGGAATGGCTGCTGTGACTAAGTGCTGGATTGGAAGGATGCAGGCTGTCTAGGAAGACAGGCAGGGGGATGATGAGGTGCTGTTGTCTCTAATGTCCATGTCTAGTGGGAGTGCATGGTGCTCCATCTGGATGAGAAAGTGACTGAGAACTTATGGACCAAGACTAAAGCAAGGGTAGGGACAAGTGACATTGTGGCTCTAGAGGCGACCCAACCAAGAGAACTGAGTAGGTGAAGCCCTCTGTAGACTCTGGTCCTGTTGGAAGACTTCAATAACCCTGGGACACACAGCAAGGCCCAAGCAGTCCAGGAGGTTCTTGGAGTGTGTTGGTGACAACTTTCTTCTCTAAGTGATAGGAGTACCAACAAGGGCAGGTGCTGTTATGTACGTTGTTCTTACCAGAAGGAGGGGGTGGCGGGAAATGTGGAGCTCAAGAGCAGACTGAGCTGCTGTGGCCTTTAAATGGTGGTATTGAAGATACTTAGGGCAGCTAGAAGAATACACAGCAAGCTCACTATCCTGGGCTTCCAGAGAGAAGAATTTGGCCTCTCCAGGGGTCTTCTTGGTAGAGTACCATGGGATGAAGTCTTAGAGGGATAAAAGGCTCAGAAGAGCTGATAAATACTCTTCTCCTACATGCTCAGTGCACCAATGAAGGGACAGTCAAGCAACAAGAAAAGCTTCTATGTGCATGTCAGTGATAGAAGTAAGATTACGGAAAATGTAGGTCTTTTTCAGAAGAGAAAAATCAAACAGGAGACCTGGTTAGCTTGTACATGGATAAGGCTGAGGTACTCAACAAATTTTTTTGCAAGTGCTCTAGCTACACCACCCTGGTCACAGAATGCAAAGGTCAGGAGTGGGAGCGTGAAGAACTGCATGCTGTAAGAGAAAAAAAGAGGTCTGATGCTGTGGAACCAGGTTAGATGCACCTGCATTGAGGAAATCAGCAGACGCAGTGGCTTAGCCTCTGGGCATCATATTTCAGAAGTCATAGTGGTCTAGTGGAGTTCTTACTGACTGAAAAAGGAGAAACAACTGCCTGTTTGTAAAAGGGGAAAAAGGAAGACATGGAGAGCTACAGACTGCTCAGTCTCACCTCTGTGCTCAGCAAGACCATGGAGCGTATTCTGGAAACTGTGTTAAGGAGCATGGAAAATAATGAGGAGATGGATGACAGCTAACATGACTTCACTTTTTATCAGGCAAATTGTGCCTGACAAATTTGCAGGCCTACTATGAAGGATTACAGCATTGGCGGATAAGGATAGAGCAACATCAACTGCTGACATCAGCTACCTGGAACTTTGCAACGCATTTGACACTGCTGCACTAAATCCTTGTCTCTAAATTAGAAAGTCAGAGATCTGATGCATGTACCAGTCAGTGGGTGAGGAATTGGCTGTGTGGTTGACTCAGGAGTTACAGTTAATGGCATAATGGCTTGAATGGAGGCCAGTGATGGGTGGGTTCCTCAGGGGTCAGACAGGAATTGACACTGCTTAATGTCCCTGGTGGGGACATGAATTGTGGAACTGAGTGCATCTTGAACAGGTTTTCTGACAAAATGCCAGAGGGCAAGGATGCCATTTGGAGGAGACCTTGACTGGCTTGAGAGGTGCAAGCAGAAGTATAGACTAGAGGGAGAACACATTGAGAGCAGACCTGAGGAAAAGGACAACACATTGAGAGCAGACCTGAGGAAAAGGACTTGAGAGTGTTGGTTGGCAAGAATCTCAGAGTGCCCGGGCAATGTAGACCTGCCGCCCAGAAACCCTAGCCATATCCTGGGCTGCATCAAAAGAGGCATGAACAGCATATTGAGGATTTCATGTCTCTCCCTTCATCTTGTGCTCGTCTCTGGAAGTGTTGGAGGCTAGATTAGATGGAGTTTTGGGCAGCCTGGTCTAGTGGAAGGTGTTGCTCTCCCTGGCAGGGTTGTTGTGACTAGACTAGTTGATGTGTTTCAGTGAGCCAGTGAATAGCCTGAAAAAAAAGGAGATATTTTTAAAGTAACTCAGCTAATGTTGGAGGAATATTTTGAGATAAAATCCTGTACACTTTACTAGGACCAAAAATCCCTAGTTATGTTTTCAAATAAAGGCTGAGAATTTAAGATGGTCTTGCAGCAGGCCACACAATCTCATTTCTGTCTCTTTGAGCATTTTTTTATGGACTAACTGAAATAAGTCCTCTGGAAAATATGTAATCCTGCATTTCATGACTGTATCATAATTTTACTCAACTTCTTAAAATTTTGGATTGATTGATGCTGTAACACAATATAATTTAATGCAGTTTTATCTGAGCTATGTGATTTAATTTTAACCAGTTTGTTCAGGAAAAATGGCATCATCAAATGGTTGTTTGACTTCAGAACTGCTATGGGCCACCTTGCAACACCCTCCATATGCACTTCTACTGTTAAAATTTTTGTGTTATATTTAATAGCTAGCAGTGGCAAATGCTTGCCATGCAACAGTGACATTTTGTTTGTGTGTTCCATGAGATCCAGAAGGGTTGGAAAGGAGCTTCTCCTGGTCTGCTGTCATACAAATCATGAAGGATGTTCTCATCTGTAAAGGACTTCCAGAAAAAAAGCAAACATTCCTGAAAAACAGCACTTAGTGTTTAATACTATTCTTCTTGAAGGAAAATATGAAGGAAATAACTTTGTTCTTGCATTCATTTCTCTTGACAGAGAGTTCCCATATTTTATGTTTCTTCTGCTGTTGCTGAGTAGGCATGAAGTAAAAGACTGCGTGGGCTTTTTTGGTTCCTAAGCTGTGTATGTGTGTTAAGACAGTTGAAAACTTCAATGAGCTTGGAGCTCTGCTTCACCAAAGAGAAACCTCATAAAGCAAATAATAGCTCTTCTCTTCTGACAGTTTCAGTACCACTTGCTGCTTTTGCCCAGACAAGTTGCATGTGTCTTTCACAGTGTAAAGTTTCAGATATTTTGCAGGAGGTGCCATTTGATAGTAAGTGCAAAGCATTTTTTTTTTTTTTAGCTCTTGTTCTTAATTGACTTAATTTAAAAAAAAATCATGTTGAAGTATTATTGTGTTGGTTAATGTCTGTATTGTAATTTTGTCTTCTTTAAGTATGTTGACCTTTCTCAACCAAATTAATTTCAGAAATTAAATTTGTATAACTGAGTTTCTCTGTGAGTTTATGACATGGCCAGAGTCTGTAAAGATCACAAATCTTTATAAAACTCTCAAGTAATGAATAAAGGCCTTATTTTGCCTTATGATGATTTACTGTACCCATCCCTAGCTTTATTTTGCTGTAGTATAGAACTTTGCAGTTCTGTATCGTAGCAAATATTTGCAATGTTGCATATGTGAAATTATTTACAATAATTAATGTGATAAGTATCTGAAAACACTGTGCTTTTTCTCTTCTGGACTTGGAATCTAAAGTAAGAGTGACAGTCACACCTTTTAAAATTTGGGACTTGCTAATACAAGCCTGTCCTGCTTCAAGAAGGACTTAGGAACACAGCCAATGAAAGGAATTGTTAGAGAAGTTCTGTGAAGTATATTTTGGGGGAATTTTAAATCAGGCAGTCAATACACAATAGTATTTTTATATTGTTTTTTTCCTTCAGGGTAAAATACCTCTGTCTGGAATAACATTACTCCATTTTACAGACATAAGAAATGGACATTTCATAGAGCTACTACATTGTGGGGATGGAAATATTTTCTGCTATGCAGGCTGAGAGTTCAGTCAAGTTTTTTGAAGTGTCTAGGCTGATGCTCTGGAAATCATGCTATCATTCTTACTTTAAAAGAAGAAAAACTTGTAATTTCAGTGTTCTTAAAATTCTCCTGAAAATACATTTTCTAAACTATGCCTGTACTACATGAGGTATTTAAGAATTTTTTGTACACTTTCTGAATCCTAGTGTTTTTTTCCTCCTATTTATGACACAGGAATGTAAGAGAGGGCTAGAAATCTTGG
This sequence comes from Erithacus rubecula, assembly GCF_903797595.1. NCBI lineage: Eukaryota > Metazoa > Chordata > Aves > Passeriformes > Muscicapidae > Erithacus > Erithacus rubecula. Next base: position 4,905,751 of record NC_136661.1, read on the forward strand.
TGATTATTTTTCCAGTAGCAGTCTTCCAGGAGCCTTACTTAACTATTTTCACATTAGTTTTGTTAAATGTCCTTTTGCTCTTGTCCTGTTGGTTTTCACTCAGCCATACTTTAAAATGAGGTTTATTGTTGGTTGTGGTGATCACTCTATGCAACAGAAGACTTTCCATTTCCTTTAGGGGAATTGATACCTTTGCAGTGCACCATGTTTCTATGGCAGGGCAGATCCATAATTGAACAATCAATCATTTTGCTTTGCTCTTTTGTTGAAATGTAACTGCTGTCTAAACCTACCAAAAGCCCAAAGTGGATTTAATGTTATATTATTATTGCTGTTTTTATTAACATCGTAAGTGCTGATTAAACATGCCTAAGGATATTGTACTAGATATTACGAGAATGTATAAATTTCTAAAAAGCTTCTATTCTGTGCAATTTTAGGCCTATTATTTTAAGTGGATCTCATTCAGATTCAGTTCACTTTGCCCTAATTGGACTAGTTTAATAGTGTTCTTAATAAAGTATATTGAGTGGATACTTCTAAAAATGAATACAGTGGTGAGAAATGTATCATGGGTACCTAAATATATTACATTACTTGTTAATTGTTTGGGCTTTTGAAATTTAAATAATAATAGTTTCTTCAGTGTTATTTGTAAAGAGATCCTGTAGGTGAAGATACTTAAATTCTTAAAAACTGTACTAATAAATATTATTAATCTTTAGGTTGTAATACTTCATAATTCTGAAGCTGTCGTGGGAAAACAAACCAAATAACTCTAATTTCTTACGTGTTGTGTGCAGATACTCCGTAGTGCTTTTGTTGCTAGTTCTTTTCAATGGGTGTTGAGTTCTTACTAGAAGTGACCTCAAACTACTTGTGGAGGTGGGAATGCAGCTATTCAGAATTTCCTAGGACAAATTCCAAACACCCTGGACAGTATGCAGTGCTCTACATAGAGTGAAATTTCAGCTCAGTAGCAATAAAAGTATGTTCATGTTTTGAAGTTTGTTGCAAAGTTACATTTTTTACCTGCTTCCTTTTCACTGTACTTCTGCTCATAGTGTGGCTGCTTTTTTACCTATATGTGCCATGCAGTTACTGTGCATGGAAAAATGTTCAGGTACAGCAACAGAGAGGATATTAAAACAGCCAATAAGCTTTTAGGTCTTAACCAGTCATTCAGTATTTTGTTTATTAAAAACAAAAAAGGAATGATGAAGAATTGCAGTCGATTTGTCTTACTTGCAGAGGCAAATAAGAAGATGCTTACTAAACCAAAAGCTGAGCTAAAAAGTTGCATTGATTTTTGCAGTTGCTGAAGCAGCAGAATTGTGGCCTCTGAGGCTTTTGTGAGGATTCTTGTGTTCTACACCTCTTGATTTTTGCTGGAGGGTTAATATTTTCCTCAGAAATCACAATCCTGCAAAGCATACTTGCTGTATTTGTAATCCTGCTGCTTAAAGTTACTTGAGCATGCAGACATTCTTAGATTTTGTCTCTTGCTGTTGTCCATAACTTTTTCTGATGTTTATATGATTTCATCTATGTACCTGCCTAGGAGGCTAGACTTGTAAATGCATGATTTTCATTGACTTGTTCCTCATTTTAAAAAAGGTTTAGTGACAATCAGGCCTAGAATTTGAGAATACTGATTCTGTTTTCTTTTTATTACAACACAGACATTAAGAAAATACGCTAAGTATGTTTCTTTGTCAAGTCTATATAGCATTATTGCAATGCTCGAAGCATTGTTGTTGAAAGAAGTATATATTAAACTGATATTCATACAGGTGTGAGAGAGGCTGTGGATGAAAAATTGACTGGCTCTGTGCATATAAACCAGTGTTTTTATGTGATTGAAATCTTCTCATGCTTGCAGATATGGGAAACAGACCTGTTGAAAAATTCTGGAACATTTTTTCATTCTGTTTCAGTTTTTTGATCTTTAAATGGAGATACAATTCAAATAGAGGTGCTTTTGAAGTAGATGAGACCTGCAGATACAAGCTGTTGCTTGGGAACAGTACAGTGTAGTATGGATTTTTTTATTTTAACTGAAGTTGCAGGAGTTCTACCAAGTGTCTGAGCTTTTGCCTTCTAAGATGTTAGAACACTCCCAAAAAAGTTTTCTTTCTAAGCCATGGTATAAAATTACCTGGATATTTTTTTGTATGCAAAAGGAAATTAAACAAAAACAAGAAGAAAAAAGAGTGCAAAGTTACTCCTAGAGTAGCTTCTAAATACTTGTTACCTTTCCTTTCAATCTTGTTCTGCGTCAATAACATTCTTTGCATTCTGTGCATTCAATAGCATTCTACAGTTGTAATATATGAAGGCCTCATAGAGTTATTTAATTGTGTACAAAACATGCCAGTGAAAGTCTAAGAAAAAAAGTTTTGTAGTTCATGTAAATATACTGCAGCTCTTACAAAATGTATTTCAAGAAGTCTGAGAACTACCTGGTTGAATTTGGACTCTTGATCTAATATGCAAGTCCCTGTATTAGTTCCTATATAATATTATTGTATGTCTAATAGTATGTAACGTGGTCTTCTTGAGATTGGTATCGGTGAGTCATGGGTTATACCCTTGTTTTTTGAAAGCTGGGAACTTATTTGTGTCGTTTTTCTAGAAATTTATTTGACTTAGCATGCATAAAGTACTTGCTATTGGAATTCCCATCTGGTTCCTGTCTGAAGTGTCAAGGAACTATAACTTTTCTAAATTTCACAGTTTGATTGGTAGTAGTAGGAGGTCAATGGGAAAGCAGGTTTTGTGTTTCTGTATGTAAATATTAAATACTTAAAACTTTTCTAAGACTTAGATTATGACCCATAAGAGATGCTTATGAATTGTTCAAAGTTATTACCTAGGCATGAAATGTCATCTACAAAAGGGTCATCATGATATCCATGTAGCAGAACATTGTGGAACCTTATGGTAGGTTAAATTTACTATTTATTTTGACCAGATGACCTCACAATTAGTCCTTTCTTCCAGAAAGTTAGTCTAGCATTTATCTATGCTGCTGAGCAGCCTCATACAATAGACATTTCAGGTAAACATAAAAGCATATGCTGAAGTACTAGACACAGTTATGGGCATTACACATTATTTGTATTGTTTGCCAGATGTATGTAAATGAATTTGACTGAGATTAGAATGTGTTGCTGAGAGGAAAGACAAGATTCAGTTAGATACCGAGTTAGACTGGAGTTACACAGAAAATGCTTGGCCTTTGTATCTTTTAGTGTAATTTGATACAAGAGGACTGTTTTGTTGTGGTGGAGTTTTTATATTCTTAATTCCCAAGGAGTCGTGTTGTTTTCCCTGGCATTCAGTGGTAATCTCTGTAGTAGCCATAGGAAGATTTATGGGGGCATTTTAAGCTTTTCCAGAGTTGTACCGTATCACTGACATCTGCTGTAGCTAGCTGAATTTCAAGGAAAAAAATTTTCTTCCTTTGCTGTCTCCCTGCAGCTGTAAATATGTATATATAAGTATATGCAGATTCTCATTCAATCTTCTAATTATTATTTAAGATACTGTAATAATATAATACAGTATGCGGCTAGAAGTGAATAAATGTACCTGTACATTTCTAGCAGTGGTGAAATACATTTTTATACATTAGGATAATTTAGCTGTGGTGTGGTTTTTGAGGTTTCTTATGCTGGGTAAAGTTACAGAAACTAAGTGCTAATGAGTAGCTTTTTTAAGGTCTAAAATGGAGGCAAAAAACCCATGAGGGTTAGAGCTTTCTTAGCACCCTGTCATTGATATTTGTGATCAGGTGTGTGGTCTTGGAGAAATCCAGCAATACAGACATGTCTAAGTTATTTTTTCCTCCACTGTGTGACTTTGATAATATGATGTCATAAAATATCCTTCAGTATTGAATTTTGGGAATGACTGTGTGAGTCTGAATATTTAAGTAGTTTTAGGTTTCTGAGTAAGACCTGAAGAAGTTAAGATTTTGTAATGTGATTAGCAGACCCTTTTTATTTATAATAATTGTACTTCTAGCACAGTAATTATATTTTGTTGGTCTTTAGCATTAATTATATTTTAATATTATGACAAGACATTTGACGGCATTTATGATGTGGATTTACCTCCTGAGCAATATGCATGCACAAGAAAATGACCAACGGTGTCAAGAAAGCACAGATGCTTATAGCAGAGAACATAAAATGTGGATGCTTTTTCCAATGACACAGTTATGATAACAGTGTGATTATTCTCAGGAATAATTTGATTTTGATCTCTTACATTATTACTCAAGAGAGTTAATATGGAGCCCACTTCTGTTTATCAGTGATTCAGTGAACATCTTCATTTTTCACATTCTTCAGGATTCAGGTTTTACATGAGCTGCTCTCTGCTGCACTACTGTCTGAAAAGTTCTGGCTCCTAAACTTTTGTATTAATTTATGGGATGCAGCTTTACCGCATACTGCAAAAGGTGATGGATCGCTATGCTGAATTACTGCAGTAAAGATATGTTTTATACAAGAGTACTTCAGGATTTGTTTTGAATCAACACAATTACAGTAAACTTTACAGGGATCAAAGTATTCTAAGTTATTTAAGAAGTGTGCGCTAATTTTGTATGTTTTTATTAAGTTCTGTTTGGAAATTTGTTGTTTTTGTAAAAAGAAACTAAATGGAATGTTTGCAGCAGATTATTCGTATTGGATATGTAACAATAAATTGATACTCATGATTGAGGGGTGGTGTTTTTTTCTATATTTGTTTAAAAAATACCTAGACTTGTAGTCCTGGTAAAAGAGTTTAACTGTTGTCAGCATCCATTCATACAAATGTGGCGCAAGATTCCACAGAGTAATGAAATGAGAGCAGTAGAAATAGGAATAGTCTCTTAGTTTTTCTGTGACAAACAGATAGTTTGAACTCAAAGCATTAAATTATATTTTTCAGTGTTCAGATTTCCATATGTTTACAGCTGGTTTCCAGCAGTTACATTTTCTCATATTATAAAGAAGTGAGAAAAAAATACTATACTTTTTATTCTAACATGTATTAAGCTAGTTTATTTTTAAAATAGTAAATTTTTAAAAAAATAAGTCTCTTAAAAGAAATGAGTGTTGCTTGACATCAGAAATCTTCCTTAAGAAGAAGTAAATAATTTTTTATCAGTTTCCTGTCCTGTGAACACAGTTAATTTAACGTACGAATCTAGGAAAGAGATCTGTTGCCTTCTTAAATGTGGCATTTTTGTGTTCTGCAAGGATACTTTTTCGAGCCTTTAAAGTAATAATCTGTAAAAACTGATGACAACAAATTGAAGGTAGAAGTTCAGACTGTTGTGTCTTACACAAAGTTCCATGTGCTTATTGGCCAGTTGTGATGTAAGGTAAATGGCATCTTGGCCTGTATCAAGAATAGTGTAGCCAGCAGGACTGGGTGCTGTGGGATTGACTGTCCCCCTGGACTTGGCATTGGTGAGGCTGAACCTTGGGTGCTGTGTTCAGTTTTGAAAAGGACACTGAGGTGCTGGAACGTGTCCAACAAAGGGCAGCTAGGCTTGTGAAAGGTCTAAAAACATGTCTTTTGAGGAATGGCTGAAGGGAGCTAGATTTGTTTAGTCTCAAGGTGGTGGCTGGTTTCATCTACCATGTCTTTACTGAGAGGACAAGAGGACATGGCCTGTATTCTGTACCATCTACATCATGCCCAAATCCTACACTTTCCAATGACACACATATTATATGTATGTATGTATATATATATATATATATTCATTACATACATACAAGCGAAGAAATGATTTCTGTAGTCAGTGCTTGTCCCTCTAAGGGGTCTGTTGAGTTCATTTAGACTGTGACTGTGGGTTTTATCCATCATAGATGTCTTTCAGGGCAGGAGGGTTGGTTTGCTCATGGCAGGTGTACCTGGAACAGTCCATCCTCCCTGTCCATGGTAGCAATGGCATGCAGTGGCAGTGTCATTCAGTAACAAATAACATACAATTCAACATTGCAGACTGTTCTCACACAGAAATCAAATCCCCTTGAGGTACATGGTGTGCTTCCCCATCCCTCTGCTTTACCCTCTAAGTGCAGTCATGTCCTGAGTGCAAAAACACAGATAGGTTTGCCTTGTCTGGACTAATATAGTTTTACCTAACACATTTCCCACATTCACCACTTTATGTCCTTCTACAATACATGGAGAATTTGGGTGGGCAGCCCACTGTTAAATGTAGATCTTAGTGTTTGAAGGTTTCCCCGCCCATTGCTTTCAATGTGGTTTTCAACAGACCATTGCAGTGCTCAACTTCCTTAGAGGTTGCTACCTGACAGGTAATGTAATAACACCCACTGTGTTGGTTTTACACGACCTCTTTTGTGGTAGTGGAGGGGCCACTGAGGTGGCTTCTGTGAAAAGCTGCTGAAGCTTCCACCATGTCTGTCAGGGCCAAGCCCTGATGGCTCTGAAGATGGACACACTGCTGGCCAAAGCTGGGCCAATGAGAGAGGTTGGTAACACCTCTGTGACAACATATTTAGGAAGAAAATCAAACCAAAGTAGGACACTGATAATTTCAGTAAGAGAAGAAGAGGAGATGAGGATATGGCAACACCAAGGTCAGTGCAGAAGGAGGGGCAGGAGCTGCTCCATGCACTGGAGAGAGATTCCTCTGCAGGCTGTGCTGGGTAAGACCATGGTGAAGCAACTGTGCCCCTGCAGCCAAGGGGATCCATGGGGGATGAGAGATCCACCCTCAGCCCATGGGATCCATAGGGGATGCAGAAATCCACCCACAGCCCATGGGGATCCATGGGGGATGCAGAGATCCACCCACAGCCCATGGGGATCCATGGGGATGCAGAGATCCACCCACAGCCCATAGGATCCATGGGGGATGCAGAGATCCACCCACAGCCCACGGGGATCCATGGGGATGCAGAGATCCATCCACAGCCCATGGGGATCCATGGGGATGCAGAGATCCACCCACAGCCCATGGGGATCCATGGGGATGCAGAGATCCACCCACAGCCCATGGGGATCCATGGGGATGCAGAGATCCACCCACAGCCCATGGAGGTGCCCGTGCCTGAGCAGGTGGGTGCCTGGAGGAGGCTGTGATCCTGTGGGAGACCTGGGGCAGAGAGAGGGCCCTGCTTCCAGGCTGGAGCAGCTACAGTTTTGGGAGGACTGTGTGCCTGTGGGAGGGACTCACATTGCAGCAGCTTTGGTAGGGCTGCAGCTCACGAGATTTGTAGCCACACCAGAGAAGTTCATGGAGAACTGTGTTCTGTGGGAGGGACCCCATGGCCTCATAGGAGAAGAACCCCTCTCCCTGAGCAGTGGAAGAAAATCCTTGGGTAAGGAGCTGACCAACACCCTTGATGCCATGTCTCCCTGCTCTGTTGGTGGGTAGGAAGGAGAGGGTGGGGGAAAAAAAGATGGATTTTTTTTTTAAGAGCTTATTTTGCTTCTCATTATCCTCTTCTGACTCTATTAGTAGTAAATTCTCTTTCTACTTACAGACTGAGCCTGTTTTGCCCTTGGAATGTTTTCTCCTGGTACTTAACTCATGAAGCCTTCATAATTTTTTTAGAAATTTTTTATTTTTCTCGTCTGTCCAGCTGTGGCAGGGGAGCGTGAGTGAGCGACTTCCATGGATGCCTTGTGTTTGGCCAGTGTCAAACCACACCACCCACTCAGTACTGTGCACTCTGGCCCAGGTGTCCCTAGGTTGGTTTTGAAATTAGTCCCGTTGTCCAGCTCAATTCCTTCTGGGCTGCCATGCCCCAACAGGACTCACTTTTCAAGGCTCAGGATGGTGGCAGAAGGCACAGAGTATGTCTCCAGCCATTCAGTGGCTGTCTCCACCACTGTAGGCAGGTAGTGCTTGCCCTGGCTCCTTTGTGTGAGAGTGATATAATCGTTCTGCCAGGACTCCCCGTATTTATTTCTCAAATGTTGTCACCCATACACAGGGGTTTTAGCCTCTTGGCCTGCTTAGAGCATGTTTCACAGGTATGGATAACCTGGCAGGCAGTGGCCATGGTTAAGTCCACCCCTCAATCACAAGCCTGTCTGTATGCTGCATCTCTTCCATGATGACCTGAGGCATCATGGGCCCACCAAGGCAGAAATATTTCACCTTAATGTTTTCAATCCAGATCTAACTTAGTTTGATCTTGGCAGCTTGATGCACCTGTCCATTGTTGCAATGCTCTTCAGTAGCACCACTCCTAGGTGCCTGTACATGTACATGATCTACTTTTACAGCCAGCTTTTCTGTCCCAGGTAGTGATGTCTCATCACAGTTCAACTGCCCAGATGGATTCATTTCTGCCCTGACAATTTTTCCATCATTTTAGCCACCTCCACAGAGCATCCACTAGTCAGTGTAGAGGTAGAGTGTTGGCTATTTATCTTGTCCAGTAATATCTAAATCCAGCTGGACAGCTTTCAGCTGCAACATGAGTTCATCCACCTTGTCCCTTAATAGTTTTTGCAAGTAATTGCATAGGAATCCATGCAGCAGCTTTCGTATTTTCAATTTATTCCAGTAGTGATAAGAGTGTCTTACTTTTCATTTTCAGGTAGCTGATTATATGGTGGTTAAGCACATTTTAACTTCTTTTTTCTGTAAATAGCTTAAAACTTAGTAAAGTAGCCTGTCTTGGTGGAGGACTGATCAGCTTCTCAGCCATGTTTTAGAAACTTTAAGAGTTTGGGAGTAAAAATCAGGAAAAAATTACCCCGTGACCATATGTTATTGAGATGAGAAGCAAAACAAAACATAACAACACACTTCTATCAAGAAGACAAATGCATTTTATCATGTAGTAGACGGAAGTTTAAAAATTTAAGATCTGGTGATAAACTGATACTGGCACTATCTTTGCTTAAAAAGAACAGGATGATTTTGAAAAATGTCAAGTGCAATATTTACTTGCATTGTTTTGGAAGTTCATTAGGAAGAAATAAATAAATACAGACATTCATGAAACATTCACATAAGAGTTCTATGGTCAAAATTTGAAACTGATCTCATTTTTAGAGAGATCAAATGGACCTGTGTGGAGGAGCAACGATTTTCTGACAAAGCTTGAGTATAAACAAGGAGTGTGCAAAAAGCAGAAGCCAGGAAGGCAGGTATCTTGGAAATAACGTAGAGACATTGTCTAAGCACGCAGAGATAGGAGGAAAACTGGAACAGAATTGAATGGTAATTGAGTATAGAATTGAATCTGGTAAGGGATGTTGAACAACAAATCACAGAATCATAAAGTAGTGTGGGTCAGAAGGACCTTAAAGATCAGCTAGTTCCACCTCCCTACCATAGGCAGGGACAGCTTGCACTAGAAAGACTTTTTTAGGAAATAGGCAAGAAATGGAAGGCTGAGGCAGTGTGAGCTTGCCACTGAGTAGTGAAGGGGCCCTGCTGAGAGAGCATGGATGACATTAAGGTACTGTATGCCTTCTTTACCTCAGTATTTACTAGTTAAGAGTAGCTTTCAGCAGGCCCTAGAGATCAGATGGAAAATCATGAGTGAGGAAGACATTCCCACAATTGACAACAGTTGGGTTAGAAGATATTTAAGCAGACTGTAGAGCACTTCATAGGGACAAGGAAGCTAGCTGATATTGCTGATAAGCTACTCCTTATAGTTTTTCAGTGGTCATGGTAGTAGAAACAGGGAAATGTGTCTTAGGATTGCAGCCCTGTACTGAGGAAGGGCAGAAAGGAGGACTAGGAAGAGGCTGCTCAGATCTCAAGTCAATCCTTGGGAAAGTGATGGATCAGCTACTCTGGGGTACCATTTCCACGCAAGTATACAAAAAAAAAAAGGTGCCCAAACACAATCAGTTCACCAAAATGAGGTCTGGCTTGAGCAACTGATAATTTTCCATCAGGAAATATCAGGCTTGGTAGGTCAGAGGAAACCAGTGTTTCCTCTTAGGCTCAAGGCCACTCTGTGCCTAGACAGTGAGAAGGCTATTGGCACTGTATCCCAAAAGTACCTCTTAGAGAAGCTGAACTCCTAGAGAAGCTGAAGAAGCATGAGCAGACACTGAGGTGGATTTTAAATTGCTTAAATGGCTGGCACCAGAGGGTAATAAGTGGTGGCAAAATTTTCTCAGTGGTGTACTTTAGGCTCAATGCCAGTTCCAGTCCCATTTGCCATCTCCAGTTATAATTAGGAAGCTGGGTCACTGTGCCCTCTGCAAGTTTCCTGGTAGTGACTGAGAAGTGACTCATAAACTAGCAGGTTTTGCTGCCATTCAGCAGGTGGCAGGAAAGGGCCAAAAGAGCCTCCTGTAGTTCAAAAGTTTGAATTCCAGAGTCTGGTACTTGAGCAGTAACCTCTTGCACCATAACATGCTGACTGGAAAACAGCTTTCCTGAGACCAAGGTGGACACCAAGCTGAAACAAAAGTCAGCAGTTTACCCTTAGCTGCAAAGATGGCTAATGATATTCTGAGCTGCATTAGAGAAATGCTGTCAGCAGGTCAGCAGAACTAATCCTTGCCATCTTTTCAGCTCTGCTGAGGCCACATTTGGAGTGCTCTGCCCAGTTCTGGGCTCCCTAGTACAAGGGAGACATAGACATGCTGGGGAGAATCCAGCAAGTCCACCAAGATAATGAAGGAGCTTGAACGTCCCTTGCGTGAGAAAAGGCTGAGAGAGCTGAGACTGTTTAGCCTGGAGAAGGCTCAGGGGGATCATACCAATGCATATTAATACCTGCAGAGAGGGTGCATTAGAGGACAAAGCCAGGCTCTTTTTAGTGGTCCCCAGTGACAGGACAAGAACCTGAAGCACTTTCTTTCGCTCTTAGTTGGTGACATGCTTCTCACCATTTTTGGAATCACAGATGAACAAGGAAGACTTTTTTTCTACATTTTAAATAATGAAATAATATATTTTATAAATTCTTTAGCAATCTGATTGCCTTCAGCTGCATTAATTCTGGAGAATCAGTCTTTTACTGTGTTCTTTTTCATTAAAAAACTAACTGTTTAATCTCTATCAGCTGTTTAAAGAGTTTTGATTTTTACAAGGAGCTGTAGAAATCGCATTAAAGTATTTTGTTGTTCTATAGTAATTTCATTATTTTCTTATGTTCTTTTAAAATGTTACTTATCTCATATTTTCTGGTTATTCATTAAAATATTCACGCTTCTGTGCAGTTCATGACAAGCATGTGTATGGCATTTTCTGTCAGCTCTTCACAATCAGCTTGAATTAGTAATTATTTTTCAGCATATTTGAAATACATTTCCCCATTCTTCATTCTGTAATCCAATACCTAAGAAATTGGGATAGATTATCTCTGGAGTGTTTTGGTTTTGGTCTTTTTTTCAAAAATTTACAGTCCTCTCTCAAGTGCTTCAGTTACTTGGAAATCTGGTTTGCCATTTGTAAACAATATGATCTTTGGTTTTCGATTAATCTGAGAATCAAAATATCTGTCATCTAGGTGGGTTTTAAAGGTAATTTGTAGCCACTACTTCTTTTCATATATGTAATTCCATACTAAACATAGCATTGCTTTCAAGCATGTTGATTGATAAAATATTTTGGAAATACGCAAGTAAAGCATGTATTCAAATTTATTAGCTGTTAGTGTAGAGCATTCATTCAGGAAAGATATTTTCAGAAATGAAATTAATTATTTGCTTTCTGAAAGAGTATAACTGTTCCTGGAAGCTGATTTGTGATGTGACCAAATTATAATGTGTATTTCATGTGTATTTCTAATCAAGATAGTTTCTTTATTTCCCCAGCCTTTTTTTTTTTTTTTTTTTTTTTTTTTTTTTTTTTTTTTTTTGTGTGTGTGATAGAGAACTCACAGAAGATGTTTAATGCTTCCATATTACATATAATAGCAGCTGGGATTTTGATTAAATCTTTGATTTCATTTGCTTTCATACTTTGTATATACAAGGACCTTAGGTACAGACATTTTCTTTTTATTCTTTTGAATCAGCAGTGTTTTTACTGAAGTGTCCATCCTCACAATTCACTCACATAGTCTCTTGATCAATAACAAAGTCTAGTTGTGTTCATGAAATGCATCATTTTGGATAATTTTGCTGCAGGTTTGTTATTTTCTCTCATTGAAAAAAGGAGATATAAACAGTATTTTCATTATGAAACAACTTGATGAGATTTTGTGTCATACTAGAAAGCAGATTTGCTAGGGGTCTTCATTACTAGCAAAGTTAACGCATCTCAACACTGGGTACACATGTTCTAGTATCTGCTTTGGCATATTCAGCTAAGTGGGATCTACATCCAAAATTTTAAATTCATTGAATTTTCTATTTCTAAGTAAAATAATATTTACTTCTACCTTGGACTCTTTCTCTGAGCTTTTATAGAAAAACTCTTGACTTTAATTGACACTGATCCAAAAATTTTTGGGTGGTTGGTTTTTTAATTTCTTAAGAATGCACAACTTTGGTTTGTTTATTTCATTTTGCTTGAGTGTGTTTCCTGTCACGTCCTCACCCCTTATGGAATGTTTTTGTGCTGTATAATGGAAGTTGGTTGATGGTTCGCCCTGGCCTCTATCCCAACCATGATCAGGGGAAAAAAATAGTATGGGTGCAAGTGAGAAAACTTGTCTGTTGAGATAAAGACAATTTACTAAGTGAAGGAAATATGAGGAAAGAAAAGTAGCAGTGCAACGGCAATCACTCACCACCTTCCTCAAGTAGTGTGCTTATATCCAGACAGTCTTTGAGTAATAGCTACACCCTAAAAACACTTCCTTCAATTTTCATTACTAAGCATGATGTTATATCATGGAGCATCCCTCCAGTCAGTTGGGATCAGTTGTTCCTACTGTTTCCTTCCAGCTTCTAGGCTGTCCCAGCCTGTATCTGAGTTTGTTTGATTTAAAAGCTGAATTTTCATCTTTCCTGCTGTTTGGCAGTGTTCCCTCAGAAACAGAAAATGCTGTATTAACTCTCCTCCAGCTACACAACAGATTTTTGCAGATAAATCACTACTCTCATGGTTGTACCTATGTTTCAAAGGTCAAGAGAATATAGACATTCTTGTTGGGGAAAGAGATACACAATGGACCAACTTGGCCATCCAAGCAAGAGCTATTACATCATTGTCATGTTCAGGGATAAATTTAATTCTACAAAGTGTATCATGGTTCTTCTAACTGATTAATTAAAAATAAAAATAAAGGAAAGAAAGGCAAAGGTAACTTCCCAGTAAAGGGAACATGCTTAGACAGAAGAAGCATATATGCTGACACATTTGGTAACTGAGACAATGCTTCTGAGATTCAGGACACTTATGCAACCTTGGATTAGTTGGTAAGTCTGAGTATGCCTAGAAGCAAAGCATCTGAAAGGAGCCAGTTTGTAAATGTGGCAATACTTTATCAATATACTGTTTTAGAAATGTTTTCTGCTGGTGTCAGGTGCGTTTATGCTTGTATGTGTGCTTGTGGACCTGGCAGTTCTGAAGTTGATGAAACCTTTAAAAAGAAGAGAATTTACATTTTCTTTTTTTCAGTCTAACCTTTTTCTGCCAGATAATAACATTTTAGCATGGCACTTTGAGTTGGATTTTTGCCTGAAAAGGACAAGCAAAAAGGAGTGTTGGCAAATGTAGTGAGTGAACTTTATGGCTCATATTAACAGCAAGTAAATGACTGAGCAAACTTTTAGCCATATGCTACTTTATGTGTGTAAATATCAGCTAGTTAGATAAATTAGAAGAGGTTATGAAGTGTCTAGGTTACACAGATACCTGAAATGATAGCTGCTGTGTCCAGATCTGTTACAGAAGTCTGTATCTTAATAAAAGACTTAAGGTTTTGGAAAAATTTTGCATTAAAAAAATAAAATTCAGGCTGTCAGCTAGCGGGTTTTGTCTTTTCAAACAAAAATTATCTAATCCAATCCATAAAGAAGAGGACTCCAAAAGAAAAGCTTCTTTGACTTTGTGTCAGAAAAGATAAAAACTCTGAAAAAGTTTCACTGACAACATTTGACAGCATGTTTTATCTCAGCACTGTAAATAGTAAAATACTCCATTTTATGGAGACTTTCAAAAATATTACAGGTTATTGCAGAGCTGTTGTTTTTTTACCTTATCATTAGAGATAATTCATAGTAAAGAATATAATAGGACTCTGTCAGTTTAGAATTTAGGCATTATTGTGTGAAAAAAAAAGAAACTGAATATGCGAGCAAAATATTTCTGCTATATAAAATAAAATTGGCTTAATTGTTGCAGGTAAGAAGATTTGGACAAACATGTTTCCAAAGCATATAATTTTAAAAGAGAACAAAATGAAACCTAGATTCAAGCAATAACATTCCATCTGCTTTTGCTGTGAACAAAAAATCCAAGTGAAGTGTTACATAAATTGATTTGTTCTGGTTCTGTAGGTCATAGAGAGATCAGACCCAGTCCTCAGATTTCCTGGAGCATTTTACTACAAGTGATTGAGGAACATAGAATTAAAGAGAGCTAACTCCAGGGAGAGCACAGTCCTCAGAGGTTTAGATTAATTAAACTCATTAAACAGTTTGGACAGAGTTTTCAAACCAAGTGTATCTGCTTGCCTAACTGCTGAAGCAGATGACCATTAAGAAGACAATTTAAATGGCTGTTTTGCTGACAAATCAAATCCTGTGCAACCTGAAAAGAATTGAAGTTCCAAACTATAAATAATTGCTGTCTACACAGACTTGAAAGTGAAAGAGTTAGTGCTCTTCCTTTCTGCCAGTTGTGTATACAAAGTCACCAGGTAAGATTGCAATTTCAGGATAACATTCCTTGCATTAGAAGGTCTATCTCTGTGCATAGTTATGCTTAATTAAAATATTTAAACATAATACGTTTTGAAAAATGTTCTCAGTATTTTTAAAATTACGGATGACTTTTAAAAATACTGTGTGATCATCTAGAGAACGCTCTTACATGTCTAGACTTAATAATAACCAAATTATTCCTGCATCTTAGACACCATTAGATGTTCTCCCATTGTGTTCAGAAACTGTGACCTGGAGGTGTGTTTCTTTCCTCTCTCTGGTCTCATAAATGCCTTTCATGTGGTCTTCAGAGTATTTTTAATGTCTTTATTTATGTATAATTCTTAAATCTTTCTTCTTAAAATCAAATGCTAGATGTCTTCAAGATGTTTGTTTACAATTTTTAAAGGCAAACTATTCTTATGAAGCAGTACGTAAGCTTTGATGAAAAAATCTTTTCTCCACTTTCTCCTATTTGTGTCAGGGCAGAGAACTGGCAGAAAATCATGAAGGAAAAGCCAGCTACTTATAAAATCACTGTGTGCAGTCCTAGGATGGATGAAATATTTTAATTCAATTAAAAAAACCCTTTTTCATCTAAAGCACAAAATTCATCAGTATCAGAACTTACTTTGTAATTTCTTTCCAACAGAATGTTTGACCAAATTTCAAATAGTGAAGGAAAAGCTTCTGAGTGTAGGTCATCTAAAAGTTTGGAAGTTTTTGTTTGGTGTCAAAGCACCATAAGGCAAGAAAAACCAGAAAAGGAAAAGAAATAATTTCAATGACACCATTATTCATGGTCAGATGGTGTGATTCTTGATGCTTTCCTGTGCAGGGACTGGAGCTGTGGGTGCCTTCCAACTCAGGATGTTCTATGTTTCTATGAAAGAGGCCTGTTTATTTTCCAGAAAACAACTTAGTCCCATATTGGAAGTTACAGAAAATGAGTTGTGGGGACATTGACTAGGGAACTGAGGAATGCACTGTGTAGTTTAACTGTTAGTGGCTTTACTTGGGGACCAGAGTTATCTATATTATGTGAAGTTAGATAATGTTTTGATTTCTGAAGTAATCAAGGATGTCAGAGTGTGAGCTCTGATTTTCCCACAGTTTCGTGAACTTTTTGGTGCGCAATTCTATCTCGATTCATTTATTCAACACCATTTGTAAATTTGTAAATTTACACACTAGTACCATATTATTTATAGAAACTTATAAATATACCTCAGGTAGTTCTAAAAAATGTAACACAAAATCCCATATTTTTAGTTCACGACTACTATCCTGGCATGGGTGTAAGAAAAGTGTTCTGAGCTGTGGTGGTCACTGAGACTCAAGCTGCCACTTCTGGATGTAAAGCTGGGGTTTTCTGCAGTATATACTGCAGAAGCTGAGCTGTGTTCCGCCAACAGGAAAAGAGACATGACCATGCAATTAATTTGTTTGGGTTTGGAAAGTTCTAGAGTTAAAATAAAATAAAATAAAACATAACATGCTTGAACTTCTGCAGATGTTCTATACAACATTCTTAGCATTAGATTGAGTAGGTTCATCCTCCATGCTATTTAAACAGCAGGTTTGATAAACTTTTCCAAGGTTAGAAGAATTTAAGTATAGATTTCATATGTAAACATCAAAATCACCACAAACTAACTACAGATGTGTGATGAGTTTGGCTTGAATTCAGTCTTTGTGAAGAACAACAGATCATCAAACCAACTAAAATAAAATATATTAATATTTTTTTAAAAAAATCTAAAACAAAGTAACCCCCAGAGTTTCATTAAATTTAAATTATCAAGGATATTCTTTGTTCTTGTAAATACATAAGTGAAATACGAAGAATATGTCACAAACTTTAGATATGTTTCAGAAAATACCACAGTGTGAAAATCCTTTAGCTGCTGGGACCAGAGTATGCCTGGTGCATGACTGAATTGACTTAGGTTCATGGGTCATGTGAACCAGGCTGGAAGCATTGTGTCTCAAAAAAAAAAAAAAAAAATAGAATCAAGTTAATTTCCAAAACTCAGTTAAATCATTTGTTGTTATAAAACAACAAAGAATTGAGGATGTGCCTAGAGTAGCATTCTTGTGGTGAGCCATTCATGGTGTTACATGTATGTGTTTAAACTTACTGGGTGGAAACAGTGGAGAGGGAAATCCTAGAATATATTTGTGCAGTGGAAAAGCAGTTTGTTCTTTGAGAGATCCAATCTTGATAGTTCAGTATGTTTTGATTCAAACTATGCTAGGCTAAATAGCACTTTTAGGGATTGGCACTTTAAAGGAGACAGAAATTGTCCTCTCTGTCTTTAATAAACCCTCTTATTCTATGTACCTTAGTTTGTGTGGCAACATAAAAGCTTAGTGTGTTAAAACCCGAGCATAAAATCTGACTAATTTACTATTAGTTCTGCATGCATTTTAATAATTGTCCAAGAATACCACAGACACAAAACTCCTTCCTGGTGCTAGATACCAAGATCTGGATTCTACTGGCCATACTACCTTGTTTACAGTAGCTGGAGAGTTGGGAAATTTGCCATATTTTAATTTGGAAATGTATTTTCATTAAGCACCCTTTAAATATATGTAGCAGAATTATTTGCCGTAAGCTTTATGCAGAATCAATGTTTTAAAGATACCATGGGGTAGAAATTAATTAACTCAGTGAACATATTGTTTTAGCTGAAATCTTTTCATGAAAGATGTATTTGGAAAGAATTCTACAAAGATGATGGGAATATGATACAACCTTTCTTTAATGGCTGGGAGGAGGAAAAAGAAGAAAAAATGTATAGCTTGTGACCCTGTGAATTTGAAGACATCAGTCTATATAAATTACACCCTCTCAGATTGCATGGAAGTGTAAGACAGTGAACCATGGCAGTGTGCAGTAAACCCATGCAATAAGCTGATTTACACTTCAAATGTTATGCATTTCAGGAGCAAGGCGTTTGTTTATGAATTACTTTATTTCTTTTACCTGTCTTAATCACTGAATGAATGTCTTGTTAATTTAGTTTAATTTCTACTTTTTATATAAGTTTTCTAACAGAAGTTGGCATAAAAGCCTTTGTGGACAGGCATGATTGGTTCTGTTTCTATGGCAACATGGGTGAATAGAGGAATGATTTCCTTTTGGAACCTTTCCTAAAAGCTGTTTTGTACCCTATAACGATATCTCTAGATTGCCATCCCTTGTCAGAGGTGAACGGAGATCACATCGAGGGTCAGCTTTGTTCTTTGTGTTTATAGATTATCCTCTGCAATCAAAAGACTGCACAGCTCTTCTTTTTCTTTGTGGTGCTGAACCAATTCTCTTCTCCACTATAGACTGATGGTAGGAAACTCAGCAAGATCTTCATTTTTTCAAAACATAACAAATAAACTAGCACTAGACCAACTATTGCACTGTATTAAAAGTGTCTCTGGCAGCTACTTTGAGTTCCTAATTTTTCAGTTATAGATCCATTTGTAAATATTTTACTTTATGCATCTTACTCTCCGGAAAAACCTGAAATATTAAATAGCAAGTTGAACAGTTCAGTTCAATGCTTTGGTTAAGAGAGACATAAATCTTACTTAGTCTTCTTGATCTTGGGGCTTAGTATTCAAATACGTTTTTAAAGTGTGGATGTCAGCTACATTAATACTGTAATTCTGATGCATTGAATTATCTAATGGTCATGTTGGGGAAATTTTTAGTCAAAGAAAGTAAAAAAAGTTCTTTACATTGTATTTTATAAAACTTTGGTAGTAAAGCTTGCAAAAATCATAGTTAATAAGATGAATATGTATATAATTTCTCATGCTTCCTATTCATAAAGATGATGAGACATGCTTTTCCACTCTGATCTATGTGAAAGATGGTGCCTGTTAATCAACAGTGTGTTTGTGAATCTCGGTACCTTTCTATCTTTCTCAACCCCTAATCTCAATAAATGTTTTCTGAGAGAGAATTTTATTCTTATAATAAAAGTGATGTTAAAGTTTCCTTCCTCTATGTAATGATAGTAACGGCCTTGTCCTTTTCAGTCAGTGTCTTAAATAAAATCAGGTTTTTTTAGTCTGTGTCCTCCTCTGCTTCATATTTGGAATTTCTTACTTTGTTAGCCATTTTTACGCTCGTTGTTATAAATCTCAAAGGTATTATGTTCTGTGTCAGTGAAGGATAGAGACCAGTGTGTGCCCTGTAGAGGAAAGACAGCTGTTACATATCAGGCAATCTCCGAGGAAAAAATCCTCTTACTAATGAAAGGCACGGGGATTTTGACTTTAAAATTTCTCTTTCTTTCAGAACTTTTGCCTTGTTTGCTTGGGGAGAATGTATAGTTTGACTGAATCTCTTTTTATTGTTTAAGGAACTTTGATTCCAAAATTTATAACGATGAGATTTTTAATTGTTCAATTGAGAAAATTAACACTATCAATGAAGGTTAAGAGAGTATCTTTTAAAATTATTTTTAGAGATATTGTCTAAAAATTACAGTGGTAAACAGTGAGCAGAAAACCTAAAAGATGCTTTATACTAGCTGTGCTTTGAGGATTTCATGGGGAAATGAATTGATTAAAAAATAGGCCTAGGGCAAGCAGTGAAATGTATTAAAAGGACTAATAAATGATGACTATGGTCCTTGTGGTGGTATAAGTGTCTCAGTACAGATAATTGGATGAAAATCTAGAAGCAGAAAATAATAATTATAATGGAACTAATTGTTACTGAGATAATCAAGTAAATTTAGAACCTGTCAAAGAGAAGCACAGGCAAGAGGTAGTAGTCCATAAATACAAAAGAAGGATCTGGTTAAACTGTGCGTCAGACCAAACTTAAGTGTTTCTCTTTAATCTTAGAAATAAACAGTACTTCTTCCCTGCTTTCTTTCTTCCCTCATGATCCCACAGGACCTTTTACATTTGTAACAAAATCATTTCAGGCTTTTGTCTACCTGCATCCTTTGTTTTTCTCCTTTGTATTTTTTCAAGATTTTTTAAAAAATGTTTGCTTGTTACCCTTGCACCTGTTACCTTAAGCAGAATATATTTTTTATGTAGTTAGAAACAACAGAAAGATCTGAATACTTGTTTTTCAATACCTGTATATTCTAGAAGACAGCTGTCAGAAAGTATGATTTTTTTTTTTTTAGACATCCTAAAACCATGGAAAGTATGTGATACTAGATATCTCCATCTCACCAGAAGATAGATGCATGATTTTTCATTTCACTGCCTTACCATCTTCTTTTTCCTGGTACATCTACAGCATTAGTTACCCTAAGTTCTCGGTGGAAAAATTTCATAGTGGTGTGTTTAAGTGAAATATGGATATACCTATGTAGAAAGAAAATAATCTGCACACTTGTTATACAAGTAGAATTATAGCAGTAAACACCTACTGCATGACAAAGCCACATATGTTTATCATATTCAGTTGAGCAATATTTGAAAGACAGAGCATGATGAAATTCATTGACATTCTCACCATAAAGCTGTCATTGCAGCACTGATAGCAGGTGATAGTTCTACAAGCACATGTCAAATCTGTGCTTATCTGTTTTGACATCTGTTGATGAAAGCTCTCTTTTTCTATTTAAGCTGGACAATAACCTTGATATTCCTTGTGAGCAGTAGGAGCCTACAAATGTTGTTTTAAAAAGGATGTCTCCACTTGTGATTTATACCTGTCATAGCAAATCAGCAGCTGAAAACATCCAAAAAACAAATATTGGTACATTTGAAATAGATCCTCTTGCAATATTATATCTTTTAATTATTTTGTTCACAGGCTGTACCTATTTTGTTGAACTTCGTGGATGTAAAAGAAATTTATTGGAATTTCTTTAGTGATAATTACGATGTTGCCTTCTCACCCACCTTCATTCCTGGCCTCTCCCTCTCCATAATAATCCTTCAGTAACAGCATTTTCCATTTTTCTATTTTCCATAAAACAGAAGTGAACTTACAAAATAGTTGCAGGAAAATAACATTTAGAAACAATAGCAGTCTTTCCATCTTTTTGTTAGAATAGTCAAGCATACTCCTTTAGGAATAAATTGTGGCACCAGCCTCAGGTATAAACTAGAAGTAGTTCCTTTTGCTTCAGAATCCATGGTTGACAATATTACAGAATTTTTCAATAGCAAAAAGTACAATTAGAAGTAAATATGATGCCATTTTTCACTTGAATCAATGATGAGTTTCTAAGCCCAAACTATTCACCTGCAGTGAGTTATTTCTTTGGTTTTTTAAGCAGTATTGTATTATGCATCTGCGATAATATTATGATGAAAAGTCAGTATAAGTGAATACATTAGAATGATAATTTTTTAATGATTGGGGCTAATTGAATAATGCTTGGTCTGTCTGTCTGTCCATCTATGTATCTATCTATGTATCTGTGTATCTGTATATCTATCTGTTATCTAATACACTTTCCTGACATCAATTGACAAGCTATTCCTTTGAAAGAAATCAGTGTCTTAAAAAGAATGGAACTGGAGCATTAGTTAAAAGATTTTTCTCTTACCTTTTACCAATGAGATGGAGCATATGAAGTAGTCTGGATATTGAATACAGCTGATAAAATTAATGCTTGTGACAAATGAAAAACTATTTATGTAACATTCCTAAGATCAAATAGTGATTTCTACAGGCACAGTAATAAAAAAAAAATGCTTTCAGGATGACCTCAAGTTCATTTACAATATCCAAATACAATTACTCATTTAAAATACAGTAGTAATTTCTAAATGGTAGTGTAATTCTTTCCTAATTTGTGGTTGCTTTGCTTTGTTTGAATACAGTGATTATGATGTTCATTACTAGCAAGTGGTTAGGTGCTGCTATTCATATAATGAAATAAACTGCATTGTAAATGTGCACAGACAAAATTTTAATCTTGAAAAATTTCTTTAGAGTCAGCAGATATGTCTTAAATGAAAGTAGTGTTGTCATTTCAGATACAACTTGATTTCCTGACAGAATTATGGTTGTATTTCCATTTGACACAGTGTCCATTAAAGTACACATTCTCAGAAGCTGTACAGAAATGTAGTGTATAATAAAATGCATTGACTTGGCTAGCACTTTTTAATTTTAACAAATTGAGTTATTTCATGTTCTTTAGTGGTTTTCCAAATGCTTGTTCACAAGATACCTGTTATCAAATGGCTTATTAGTCTAACAAAGAAATGTGCCATTAATGATCACAGAAGAAGAGTTTGCTATCTGTTCAGTAATTTATAACCTTTAGAATTTTTATGCTCTTTAAAATTAAAATTTTGGGCTCTTTTACTATGAAGTGCAAGATTTTTAGATGAGTGAATTTAAAGTACTCAGCATACTCAGTGTTACTGAATGGGGACTACCTCTAATTTTTTACTGCTTTTTAATACTAGTTTACAACTTCATTTTAACTCTTCTCCTTGATTTAAGCCCTTCATTTTGTAGTATCTTTAGATTTTAACCATTACATGATCTCTCTTTGCAGTACAGAAAATAGTTCTTATTTCATATTAAAAGTTAGTGTGATTTCCAACTAACATGTCATAGTACTGAGTGATCTTAAAGAAAGACAGACAAATCAGACTGTATCTACAAATAGCTAAACTTGACCTAGGTTACTGATGGAGAGAAATTTTATGGCTCTTCAGAAGCAGTGAAAAAGCTGGGATTTCTTGTACTTCTGTAATCCACTTCTACACAGCATGTAATATGTGGGTACTATTTTGTACTCTTGCAAGCCTTTCATTATACTGAGAACCTGTTTTTGACACCAGTTTCAACTTAACCAGAAGAAACAGCTTCTTGTTAGTATTCACATTCCGTGTTGCTGATGGAAAACTTCCTGTTAATTCAAGCAGGCTTGATTGGTCCAAATGAAAGAGCTGCTTGTCAACAGTTTCTTTAACAGTAGGTGTGCTGGAGAAGAAAGCTGGAAAATCATGAGTAATTGTTTACAACAACTGTGAAGAGAAGTGTGACTACAGGGAAGTCTTTCTTTAAAAAACGTATTTCATTTGATCAAACAGTGAGATTTGTGTATGTTTTTATGTTAGTCTTATTGTTTATCAATGTATGAGCTAAAAGGTTTTTTGACTTTTATATTTAGATTTTAAGTATGCCAGGAAATGGTACTGAGATTGTACTGAAATGAAAACCCCAAACTTGCAAATAAAAGGAGAAAAAATGCTGCGAGGATAACTAAATGAAGATACTTCTGTTCTTTGGAGACTTCTCAGAGAAAATGAGAGGAAGAGATTCTCTTCCAATCCCTGTTTTTATCCCAGGCTATAATGCTTTGCAGGATCAATCACCATACTCAATTGTTCCAATACCAAACTTAATTTTCATGTTTACAGGTATTTACTGGTCATCAGCATTGCCACAACAGCCCTATCCTGTCTCCATCTCTACCCTTCTTATCTGCATTTCCACTTCAGGTTTTTACATTCTAGTAAGAAAACCTGTTATTGAGACTTTCTCAGTACACAGCTTCAGTGGTAAAAGGCTAATATTATCCAGGAAATACCTTCCCATATTGCTGCAAAATACGGGCTCTTTTCATGTCTCCCAGGTAGTCCTTATCCTGGCTGTATTTGACTTCACTTCACCTAGCAGTGAAGGTAACATCAGGACGAAGAGAAAATCATACCTGACCCAGAAAAAAATGATAAACAATTTTTCCTTTTCCTGCATGATTTTATTTCTAAAGTGGCAAGTATTACTGGAGTCAGCGACAAACAGACTTCCTCCAGGCCTGTAACCTGATTGCAGTCTGAGCTCACTCTTTACCTGGAAGAGTTCTGAACATGAATATGTGACCTCTGATTACTTTTTTAGTATAATTTATTCATTTGCATTTATTCAGGCCTTGATGTTCCACAACTTGATCCAGACCAATCTGTTTTTCTCTGTTCTTGTTGGGCAATTTAAGAATAATATGATAGTGTATGACATAGGTGTATGATGTAAAATACATTATTATTTGTGAATTGGTACCATATGGAAGTATTGAGTGCTGATGAAGAATGCAATAATTCAAGTACTCAGGAAAGAATTTGAGTTTTGTGTAGTAAATAAAAGAATGGATTCTTGACAGTAAAAGAACAGGGCACAAATCTGAGCTTATTGCTTTTAAAACATGAGCAAAAATTAATAATTAATAGATTGGTCTCTTGATCCCTTCAGTTTTTCAAAAACAAGGGCAAATACTTGGCTGTTACTAAAGCTGAAAGAAGAACAAAGTCTGGATCTATAAAGGAGAGGGGAGTAAGGACAAGAAGATTGATTATATACCAACACCCTGAACTTAGAGCTGAAATCATATGTTAATGTCACCTAAACACAGTCAGAATATGTTGCTTGTATTATGTTTTTATAGTCCCTTTACATTCTTGTGTCAGGTATCATAAATTATGTGACCTACATATTTTCCTTCTAGGGGACCATATCAATCTAGAAGATTGTGGGATTGGAAGCTTTTGCTTACTGTTTTGTTAAGACATAATTTGCTAATGGTTTTAGAAAAAAAATATTTGTTGTCACTGTTTTCTTATATATCTAATTAATAAGGAATGTTTGTGTTTCCAGTTACGGTATAAATTCTTAACTAAGTTAGGTTGTCAGTGACTGGAATGCATTCAGTCCAGTTAAGTGCCCATGGGGATGGAACTGTACAGATGCCAAATTTCATTTCTTAACCAGGATTTTCAGTGTTAGATCTTCATAGGTTCCTATCTCAACTGATTTTCCTGCTCTTGGTATGACTGCTTATGCTACTAATTATTAATTTTTCTGTGGACAATGACCTAGGAAGAATGATTCCTAAGAGCACATCTAAGAATTGTACCCAGTTTTCAATGTATTTTATTGGAACATTCATACCCATTCTTTTTATGTTCTTACCTGCCCTCTTTCTTTACCCTGTCATTGTGGCAAAGGTGTCCTGAATTTGATAACAAAGTAGAGGGAAGGTGAAAAGAAGGGTTCATGCAAAAGGGAAATTTATGCCTTTAGTAAGTAAGAACTGTTGATAATCTAAGTGATAAACCAGGAGAACAATAAACAGTTTGTTGTTAGGACAGTGCTACCTTTTTGATAGCTTTGATCATTGTCTGTGAATTTTGTTCTCCTGTGCCTCTTCAGAGGATGTTCATAATCTTTTCTGCCCTTTCCTTCATGTTGCTGTTGTGATTTAGATGAACTTCAGGATTTTTAGGTGGGGAAAAATGGTTGCTGTGAACAGTGTACGTTTTTTTCTGTTGCAGTTATATTTTTCTGTTACTGTAATATATTGCTACATTTATGTGTCATAGCTTCCAAGTGGATTGCAAAATAACATATTTACAATATTTAGAATATTTTACTATTCAGCCTCTGCTTTTTTCCATCTGGGAATCACTGGAGAGATTACCTGCATGGGATCACCTTTATTCTATGTGCCACTATTTATCTGGCAAGTTCATAACACCTCAGTGTAGTGCAAAAGTTTCTGAAACATGTAATTGTGACAATTTAATTTTTATTGCTTTGGCTTTCTCTAAGGTTTTTTTTGTAGAATCACAGAACAGATTGGGTTGGAAGGGACATTTAAAGATTGTCTAGTTCAAACTACCCTGCCATGGGCAGGGATATCTTCCACTAGACCAGGCTGTTGAAAGTTCCATCCAGCCTGGCTCTGGACACTTATGGGGATGGGGCATCCACAACTTCTCTGGGCAACCTATTTCATTGCTTCACCACCTTCTGAGTAAAGAATTTAATCGTAATTTCAAAATTGATCCCGTCCTTTCTGGTTAAAATTGTTGCTGCATGTCCTGTCACTGTTGCAAGTCCAGTAGACTGGTGGCTGTTCAGCTTCACCAGGTGATCCCAGACCTGCTCTTTGCTTATCATGGGAGGGACTTCACTGCCCTCACACTCACTTGGAAGATCAGGGACTTGAAAGAGCTGGGAGGCATGACTGCCAGGTGAAGATTAAGGCAAAGAGGTCACTGGGCACCTCAGCCTTCACTGTATCAGCCATCACTAGTTCAGCCTGCTGGCTTTGTATGGGATGGGTTCTCCTTGACTTTCTTTTCTGACCTGTGAATTTACAGGATCCCTCCTGGTTATTCTTCACATCCCTTGCCAAGTCCTGTTCCAGATTTTATTTGGGTTTCCCAATACCATCCTTAGCCATTTCAACTATATCCCTCTAATTTCCCCAGTTCACATGTTCCTGCTTCCACTGGTTGTGCATTTCTCTCTTACTCCTCTGTTTGAGGAGCAAATCCTTACTCAGCCATGCTGGTTTCCAGCCTGCCTTACTCAATTTCCTACACTCAGGTTAGAGAGCTCTTGAGCTCTTAAGAAAAGTGTCCTTGAAGAGCTGAATACATTGTGTTTGACGTATGATGTATAGAGTGCTTTGGTTCACATGGCATTGGAAGACACTGCACATCCTTAGGGATGGATGTATATTTCAAATGCCTATGCATTTTGGTGAATCATATTTTCTGATTTTTACTTTTGACTGTCAAGGTAAGGCAGTGGGAAAAAATGCAGAGGTACTTTCTGTTTTTCACCTGCATTGTGGGTTAGAAGGCAAGTCCTATCACATTTTTCAAGAAGATCCTTAATTAAACTCTCTGTGACAGTTTCAGTCTCTTCATGGAAACCTTCTATATGGAGTGAGAGTGGGAGAGGTTAGAGAGTGTACCACATAGGACAGGAAAGCAGTAAGGATACTTGTAGTAAGTTACTTTGCCTATGAAGGTGTTCTGTGTGAGTTTGTACAGGCTCAGTGAATAATCCTTGATTCCTTTGTCTGGTAGTAGTAGCGATTCATCTTTTGCTGGAAAATCATACAGCTTACAGCTGACTGTTGTCATGACTACTATCACATTAAAGTCAATGTGTTTTACTCTGCAGAGTATTTCCATTTTGCCCCACTTTTTAAAAACTGTTTATTTTGTCTGTTTTGTCCAGTTTTCTGCTAGCATAGGTGGTGCTTAGCTGCCAACTCGCAAAACACAGAAGTTGAAAATGTTAAAAAAATGGGAAAACGTGGTAGAGAAAGTTGAAGTTGTTTTTAAGGCCTCATCCAGGAGACGTTCTTCTTGCTCATTTTTGATCTCTTCATACAATCCTGATGATGTAAAACACAGAAACAATTTCATCTAGTCAATCCCTGGGAATACTTGTATGCTTAGGCTGAATCAGAGCGTCTGGTGGATGTCATCTTTTTTTTTATCACTGCAGTCTTGCCACTCCATAGCCATGGTATTTGATGATGATGCTCTAATCAAATCTCTCTCCTTCCAAGCAAAACAGGCCTCATGATAATTATTTACTTTACTCTCCCATTCCTTACTTGTATGCATAGAGGCCATAGCCCCATGCATAAGTCATGTATATCTCTTCCTGCATGTTCACTGAGCTCTTGAACTTTTATATGTGTACAAGGTGGACTTTTTTTTGTTTTAGTCATTCATTTCCTCAACTCTTTGGAGAAATGGTTTAGAGTCAGCGATTCATGCTGTTGAAACAGTCAGAGTTGAAACTGAGTTACAGTTCTAAAGGCATAAAATGCCTTTCTTTGAAAAATGGTAAAATTACCTGATGTGAAAAACCATCTCTGTAAGACTGATAAGTCCTTGCAAAGGACGGGGTGGGTACTCATAAGAATGAGAACTTGAATTATAGTCCACTTTATCTGGGGGAGGGGAACAAAATAAACTCTTTATACTCTTCAACTCTTCAAACTTGTCTTCATCCTCCTTATGTTGTGAATATTTCCTTTGCTATTCTTTATGTTCGTTTAGAATATTTTTCAAATATTCAAAATTCGAGGGATTTCCTGTATATCGTTTAGAATGCATCTTTCCTTAATGATGCCTTTTATTTCCAGAATGTTCTCCTGATAATCAAGTTCCTCTCCTTTTTTTCTTGCATCTCCATTTCCATATGCCCTTCAAAATTTGCAGACTGTTACATCTTTCAATTGTCACTTAGCCAGCTTATAAGCAGCATGCCAATATTTAGCTGGGGGATCTCTTCCATAAATTTGTCCTTAGAGAGCTGCTTATGGTGGTTCTACCTTTATTTTACTGACTGCTAATTTACATGCTTATTTTTATTACTGAACCAAAAGATAAATTTCTTGTGAAATGTTACTGGAATCTTATATGCATCTTCTTTTGCATCTGGAAGTATATGCATCTTTTCATATGTTGCTTTATGCTACTTCTTTATTTGTCTGTATAAATCAAAATTGTACTGTTTAAATTTTTTGCTACAGTGTCTGTAAATTATATGTACACACACCCTAATGGCATGGGATCTTTCTCCATGCATCCAGCAACATCATTATTAAGACATTTTGGCTTGATTTGATTGCATCTGAATTTTTCCTTTATGCATTTAGTTTTAATGGTGAGAATAAATCTGTATGCTGCTTTTGTCTGTTGGTTTGGTGTTTATTAAAAAAAACCATCACTTTTGTTACTATTTTTTAAAAATATAATGTCACGGTATTTTTTCATAGTTCAAATAGTTTTGCATTAAGTTGATTCAAAACCTGATTCAAGATAGTTAATGTGTTTTGTTAGATACCAACTGTTAAGAGGGGATGGCATTTGAAAAAAAAAAATCTAAAATATATGCTAGTAATTTCCTGGTCTCGTTTTGAGAAACACCTTGTTTTGGGTAGCCATTCCATTCCAGTAAAATATCAACAAGTTTTCATAACTGTCCATCTGGAATTTTGTAAAAAATAACCCGTTTGCTTTGTTTTTGAGGAACAGCATTTGATTAGTGCATTCTATTGACGCTGAAACCAAGCCATGCGCCCTGTTTTCAGTGTTGTCTTCCAAGCAAGTTAATGCCCTCTAAGTTTTTGAATGCTAAAAAATAAAAATAGTGTCCTACAAAGACATTCAAAGCATTTAAGTGTTTGCAAAATAGAACGAACATACGTAGTAGGTTTGCTGCTAGACAAACATCTTTCAGTAGGGAAATAAACACAAAGCAGATAAATCTCAGTTAATCTCAGTTATTATTATATGGAGATTAGTTAAATAAAAAGATAAAGGTTCTGCCAGCCTTTTCCTTTTAAGCACCTGTGAGAAAGCTCTCAAGGGTATACTGTATAAATATGAATTCTGTCACAAGCATGATTTTAAATATTTCATGAGTACTGCATCAGATGCTTCTGCACTGCAAACAATTTGAGTATCTACAATAACCATATTTCAAAATAATTTTTATAAACTTGGTACTGTTTTATCACTTGGCCTGTATTTGAGAAAGCAGAATTGTTCCCAAAATGCAGAAAATTTTAAAGCAAGTATGTCTTAATGAATCATTTCTAAACCATGCTTGGTGTTCTTTCTGTGGACTTTCTGGAGCTGTGTTGTTTCTCTTCGAGGCTGTAAAATGACTCTTGTCTTTTAGAACTCTGTATTATGGAAGAGTGTCTCTGAACCATGAGTACCAGATACAGCAGTCTTACAAACTTTCTAAGACAGCTTTTCAGACTCTGAGGCAGTTTGGTGCTTGTGAGTTCCTCTGCTGAAGCAGTGTTCTGCTGCACAACCACCAGTGACTGGCAGGACTTGTGAGGCCACAGCTGGAGTCCTGTGTCCATTTCTGAGTTCCCAGTAAAAGAAAGACATGGAAATACTGGAAACAATCTAGAGAGCAGCCAGCTCCTCAGCAGGGAAGGGTGAGAGCTGGACTGGCTGTCCTGGTCAAGAGAGTGCTAAGGGGATCTTCTCCATGTGTACAAACACCTAATGGGAGGGTGTGAAGAAAATGGGGCCAGGCTCTTTTCAGTGGTGTCCAGTGACACAGCAATGGGTATTTATCACTGCTGATCCTCCTGCAGCCATTGTCTACCATCCTGTCATTGTCCATGAGGTCAAACAAGGGTTCTCTCTGAGCATGAGGAAACATGTTTTGTAGGCTGAGTATGACTGACCACTGAGGCAGTCTGGCCAGGGACTTCATCCTGGATAATCTCTCCTAGGTGGCCCTGCTGGATCAGGAGTGTTGGCCAAATGACTTCTAGAGGTACTTTCCAACTTCAACTATTCTGCAGTTGATTTTACAATTAAAATGTGTACTTGATAACATCAAATATGGTTTGTCTAGTTTTCTCAGTCTTCTAAAGCCAACAAAAACAGTAGTGGTAGACATAGGTGATTGTTAAAATCAATCTTTTTTACAGGAAGTCTGGGTAAATTAATCAGTCAAGTAGTAAATAATGGTCTCTTGCCTTTTTTATATTCATCTTGTGATAGATAAATTGAGGTAACTAAGTGCTCTCCAATCTACTTCAAATCAGCCTCAGTAAGGACTGTGGCAGTTTATGCTGCAGGATGACAAAAAAGGAAACAGTTTCATAGCAGTATCATGTTTTTCTTGAACCATAGTGGGGTGGCTGTTTTTCAAATTGACAATTGCAATATTCTTTATGAGCTAAAATTATACCTGGTCTGCTTTGTTTGGGACTAAATTTTTAAATGTTTGAACTTTATACACTTTTTTTGCCACATACATGAAAAAATGATGTACTTAAGGTGAGAAATAAAGCTTGGCTACTTGACTCTGAGAACTGGACATTCTAAAGAGAAAGTGAACATTGCAAAACTTAAATGGCTAAGAGTAAGTCAACACAATGTCAGATTCAAGTATATATGTCGTCATAGGATATGAGGTCTCTGTACAGTACTTCTAGAAAAAATCAAAGTATATGAATTTATTTGTATCTTCAGTTCTCAGCCAGAGGACAGGAATAAAGCCTATAGCTGAGAAGATAGGAAGAGTCACACCACTTTATCACCTGGCAGCATTCCTCCTAATGCAGCCCTAGCCTTCTTTATGGCTAGGGTAAAAGATCAGGATTGTTAATACCAGAATTAGCTTGGATTGATACATTAGAGATATCATGAATGTTGAGAAACTTTCTAGTTGTTCTGTGCTTTGCATGATAATGCATTTGTAGGAACAGCCCCCCTCCCTGAAAAAAAAAAAAATCTATCTAGCTATCTATCTATCTAATCTATCTGTCTTTATAAATAGTATATATAGAAGCAAGATAATTTACCTAACAAATACAACTATTTGTATTTATTAGCTTAATGTTAAGTGACTGAAGGCAGTATTTTAAAATTCTATATGTTTTGCCACTGCTATTGATAAACTGTAGGCCATACTCAATAAGGCAGTGTTCCTTCTTTCACTTTTGTGTTTTCTTCCGTTGGTTTGGGTTTGTTTTTTTTTCCCCATTTTTCTACTTCTGTGCTCTTTGAAACTCATGATTTTTATGAGTGATCATTATTCTGATCCTTTTGTTTTCAGTAGGTGTTCTAAGTGTTCTTTAACAAACTGCTGGAGTCTTCTGTTTGCAGTCAAGAATTGTTCCTTTTTTCAGCAAAGAGGTACCTAGCAGGATGCACCATGTTTGTACAAAATTCCAGTTTTTACAGAAGTTCTCTCATGGTCTCCAGTAATTTCAAACTTGATACAGATTTGACCCAAAACTGATGGTTATTCTGTGGATGCAATCTGCAGAAAATATGTTATATTAATAGAAGAACATAGCTTGAAAAAGACAGTTCAGGAATATTACTGCACTAACATTCAGAATATAAATGATGATTACAAAGAACTTGACATATGTGTAGAAGACACAACCTTTCCAGAAGGCCAAATTAGTCTCTAATAATTTATTCTCCACATCTCTCCGACAGCATTGTAAAAATTAGTGTAAAATTAATCAGGGAGAGAGACATCCTTCTGAAGTAAATAACTTCTCAAATTTGTTCTATGTAAGGGCAGTTTTAATAGAATTTCATCAGATAAACAGGCAAAAATCATAAAATGGCAGAGGGTAAAAAGAGGAGGACATAGCATCCTAGCACGAGTTTTGCACTTGTTAGGTCACTCCACTGAGATACTCTCACTAGGCATTGTTTAGTAAGTTAACTGAACTGCTGATCAAGAAAATCAAGCAGCATAGATCCTAAAAAAAATCATGCCACAGTCATATACAGCGAGAGCAGCAGATAAGTGAAGTGGTGTTAGGACAGGCTTACATTTAAGGAATTTGTCTTAACAGTTTTCAGAATCTAGTGAGAGAGACTTGGTTTGTATTGGGTCGTTACCCAGTTAAAAATAACCTTTCCAGGTCATGTCATTTTGTTTGCCGCAGTGAAATAAGTTTATTTCAGCAGAATGAGGCTGTTATTAGCTTGGCAGAGTCCACTTGTCAGAATTTTATGGAGCAGAACACCGTTTGGCTTGGAAATTCAATAAATACTGTAATGTGAGAGGAGTTAAACTCCAAGGGCTGAAGGGGCACAGTCTTGGGAATTTGTCACTAATGCATTGTTCGACACTTCTGTTGAGAAAGTATTAGGATATATGAAGAATGATAATTAAAAATCCTGCAGATGTCTCTCTCATGATACTAGGTGATGTTAAATATACAGATTGAATATAATTTTTCAGTATTGAAACAGAATAGCAGTAATAGATGTACTTCTATTTTTACCTACTTTATTTCTCCTACATGCAGTTCTTCTAACATTGGGTTTAGAAAAGGGATGGTTTAGCATGGTTAAGAGGATATGTACAATTAAATGTAGTTGAACTATTATTGTTTAAATTAGCATGGGAAAAATTTGCTCTGCGACATGTATTTATCTGAAGTGTGGGATGCTGATTTTCTGTCTCCAGTGGGAGAGGAGTAGGAAAACTAATTGCTCTCCCTGCAAGGTGAAACTATGCAATTCAGTCATGTAATAATTTTAGACGCAGGGATGAGGTAGTCAGCAAAAATGGTTGGGGTGCCCTCAAGCTATCCAGACTTCTGCTTGTGATTGGAACACTATAATTTGAAACAACTCTTAAAGTATTCCCTGTTCAAAAAAAAAGATTGCATGCAGGTGGGGTAATTTTAGGTTTCCAGTCCTATACAGTAACATTTATAGACAAAGAGCTAATTAACTATTGAATATATGGTGGAGTACTGATTATGCAATGTCATTCTGTCAAGATTGGATGTTCTGTATTAGAGAAATGTTCACCTGTTACTTGTTAGAGAAATGTTACTGTCTGGACACTGAAATAAATGCTACTTGGAATGCCATGCTTTGTACTATGTACAGATCAGGTGAAGCTGTTTTAATAATTTTGCCAAGTATTAATGCCTGGTAATTTCTAGAAGGTGAAGGATTCCCATGAGAAAGTCCAGTGTTGCACCACAACATGAAACAGTTGTTAACATACTTTAAATGATATTAACTATCTTTTCTTGAATTTTTGATTTTTGAGCTGTTCAATATCTTTTTCTTTGTCATCTACAAATATAATTTTGGAAAGCTTTAAAATTTAATTTACCTGTATCAATTAAAAGCAGTTTCTCCCTGTGTAATGTGACCAAGTCCAAAGAATATACTGTTGTTCATTTGATCCAAGTAGTACTACCTTTAGTATTACTTGGATAATGCTACATGCTCCTTGGCATCACTGTGCAAGTGGCATGTGAGGGCAACACAGTGTTTTGATATTTGTGCCTATTTTTTTTATTTTCTTTTATTTTTTTCTTTAGTATGCTTTTCCTTTTTTTCTCTTTTTCCTCCCCTAAACCATTGTAATTGGCATATTTTCATTCTAAATAGAATTGTCTTCTGTCCACTGCTCTTACTTGTGTGATACAGAAATAGTTGTGTTGTGGTTGGTACATCTGTATGTACTATTTACATAACTATCCTGAAGATTATAAAAGCTTGGAAACCTAGTTCCAGACAAGCACTGGAGAATAGGCTCTAAGCTTTTATCTCAGTAGGATAGGATGCATTTCTTTGCTTTGCAAGTAAGTGTTCTCACATTTACTTTCAAAATAGGGGTTGCCTTGAAGTTGCTTACTAATTTAATTGTACCGAGTTCCACTAGTCCTAAAATGTGTGTCTAAATGTTGATACTGCTGATTCATAAGTTTTAATTACACCCTTTTATGTTTTGCAATAGTTTTATGTTTTATGTTTTGAATAGTTTTGCAAATGGCTTGCTGTATACTCAAACTCCTTTAAAATTACATGACATCATTTCATAAAACAAAAAGCAAGCACAGTATAATGTCCAGATTAATTGCATTTGGTTGGTAGATATAACTCTAGTTGGACACAGAAGAAATAATTCACAGATTAATAATTCCCAAGAGGTATTTCAGCTGGGTAAAATGTGTATACTTAGAGTATATGAACACAGCTTACCAAAAGGATCAGTTCAGTGATATCCTGAAGCAGCAATAAACAAACATATCAGAATAGTTCACACAGTTTACTGGCGTTTCACAGTTTATATGCTGTCACATCTGTATTAGTTTCTGGAAGCTGCGCATACTGCTGACTAAAGATACATTTTTTCCCCTCTTCTTTCAGTCAGTACTTGATGTTATCTTGATGTTTGGTAGGTTTTTTGGTTATTACTAAAATTGGAACGTTCACATAATAATTAAAAAAATCATATTGCTTCAGAAAATTTAATAAAGAAGGTTAACCAGAGAAAGGTTTTGTAAAGAAAGCATGAACTATATACACTGGAGTTAAGAAATTATGACATGTTGCTGGCTTTTATTTCTATTTACAGAGTACTTTCTCTTAGATTTAGAATGAATTTTTCTTTGATCATTTCACTCTTTCAAGCTTACTCAGCATTAACAGATACTGTACTTAGATCAAAAGGGCAGGCAGAGATTTATATTTTGATTTACTTGATCCCTTGCTGGCTTGGTGGTGTTTTTTGTTGTTTTACGGGTTTTTTTTGGAGTTTTGGTTGGTTTTGGTTTGGTTGTTTTTTTTCTCATTTGGGTTCTTTTTTGGTGGGGGGGTTGGATTTTTTTTTTTTTTTTGTTGCTGTTGCTGCTTGTGTATGTGTGTGTGTGGTTTTGTTTGTTGGTTTTGTTTCAATTTGGGTTTTTTGTTTATGTTTAAAATATATTTTAGCTGTCTTGGGGGGAAAAAATGCTTACTCTCCTAGGCACCTGTACCAGTTATGTCCTGAAATGATGTGATACAATATTGAATTTGGACTAATTATCCATATTATAATAGATTTATGCTTTTAGAAAGATTTTTTTTTTTAGATACAGGTGTTTCTCATTGGTGTTTGAAGTCTTCTTACTAGGCATTCTGATATTTTTAGCTGCATCTCTGAGGATGGGCACTAGCTGAAGGTCCTCCTCACATTTATAACTGCAAGACTCACCTGCTTGATTTACTTGTCACTAGCAGAGAACTCTTTGCTATCTGGTCATCTGGATACCTCTGTTTTGTCTGGAACTGGAAGAGGGGTGGTGTTTGAAGAGCAGTACTTCCAGTATTGCTGAGACCTTACAGTTCTGTTTTTTTCAGCCTTTGTAAGCATTTCTTTTTCTTAGATGGTCATCAAGTGTAGAAGTGGATCCTTCTGTAGAGAGAGGACATGGAGAGAACATGGATGCTGGAATTAAACTTTTGTAGGAAGCAGAGTATTAAACTTTTGTAGGAAGCAGAGTAGTAGATGCAGTGCTCTGAAGCTGACTCTGAAGGATGTTGAGCAACATCTGCCTGTGGTTCATTGTTCATGGCAACCTTCTCTGTAGGAGCTGAAGTAGGAGGTGACAGAGCTGACAGAGCTCCTGTTGCTAAGGCTGTGTGATATTAAAGGAACTATTGCAATTCTAATTATGCCCTCCTGATGCATTCTGAAGTGACTTATAGTCTTCCGTACCTACGTGATATAAGCAACTAGGAATTTAGATGTTTTTATGCCTTAAATTTTGCCACATACAACAGTAAAAGCTCTGCTGTTACAATGAAATATTCCAGGTATTTCAACAATTGCTCTTTATATATATATGACTCT
Source organism: Erithacus rubecula (assembly GCF_903797595.1). Classification (NCBI taxonomy): domain Eukaryota; kingdom Metazoa; phylum Chordata; class Aves; order Passeriformes; family Muscicapidae; genus Erithacus; species Erithacus rubecula. Next base: position 4,941,434 of record NC_136661.1, read on the forward strand.
ATATATATATATGACTTTATATTCTGGGAATTTTTTATACTCTGTTGTGTAAACTGACATAACCTCTGAACAAGTTGATTTGTTGTTTGACTTTTTTTTTTTTTAATTAGTTATTTTGATTTCTATTTCATGGAATCTCTTTAAATTTTGTGCTGTAGTTGAGGAAGAGCTATTTCTTAGATTATGCAGGGTCAGTTATCTGGTGTCACTTAAGTTTCAGACAGTTAGTCATTAAACCATAACAATTGGAAGAGGCAAATGCTTAGGAACTACCTGTTAATTTACAGTGTTTTTAGGTAGGTAGGTAGGTAGGTAGCTAGCTAGCTAGATAATTTGTTCATAGATATATATAGAAGTGTATATGTACTTAAAAATGCCAGCTGTTTGAATCTGAGAGTGGTAAAATACTTAATTGTTAACGCATTTTTTTCCCAACTACTTTCAGAAAATTCTCATGGGTCCTAGGACCACAGGAGGCATTGCTATAGTAATTTAAAAATGTGCTCTCTAGCCAGAAGAATCAGTTGTATGAAGTCAAGAGTAAAGTAAGAGGTAATCCATCTATCTAGAGGGAAGCTGGTCTTTTTCACTGACCATAAACAAAAAGTCATTCTCACAGTTCATGTAAATCTCACCTTAATCATCCTTTTAGCTCATTTTAGGAGCTAGCAACAATTACCCACCATTCTGTCAACCAGCAGCTTACTGCTTATCTCTGCAAACATAGGGTTTTACATCTCTGAAAAGGCAGTAATTTTCTGTGTCCTTGTTTGCCTACTGCTAAATTTAATGGAAGTTTAAGGAAAACATATTCTGAATGAGGAATTAAAGAATTTTACATGGATTGTAAGACCAATGACATTGCATAAGACAATGTTATTAAGAGCTTTGTATTGTATCAGTGCATACTTTGCTATAAATGCCCTAAAAGATGTCTAAAGAATCACAACAGAAATGGGGTGGGAAATAAGAACTTACGAGAATGAAACATGCAGAGTTAAAGCATATGTGAGAAGCATACTTGCTTCTCAAATATGACAGGGTGAAGAAAAAAGGCTGTGACTTCAGAAGCTTGTCAAGTGCTACTAGCATTAGCAACATTGCAATAAATAATACTAGTAAATAATAAATACAATATTTAGAATAAATAATATTTTGCTTAGAAAAGAAAGACCAAGTTTCATGTTTCTAATTCTGCTAAAACACTTTTCTTGTATTTGTTTATGATATATGTCTATTTATGTATGTTTGTTGGTCATCCTTTTAAACCATTAATGCATATACAAAAGATTCCCTTGGTTAGACTGGTAGTATGCTGCTAAGGGAGCAAAAAGTTTTGATAGATGATGAACTTTATGGCCTCCAAACTTCTCCTAAAATTAATTGGAATACTGTTGCTTTTTAGTTTTGATTGTTGCTGTATTAGATTGTGTCTGAAATAGTTTAGCTGTTTTGCAATCAAAAGGAATCTTTCATTAACTTCAGATATTTAATTTTTGTTTCCAAATCCAGACTTTGCAGGTGTGTATGTTCTCAGAAATCCACAATGAGGGGGATAAAGAACACTTGAAAACACCTCAAACTGTCTGGGATTTGTAATACTGCAATAGTTTATGGAGGTTGACTGAAGCTGTGATTAGCAGTAGGATCATTAGTGAAGCATCTTGATTTTGCTCTTCTACCACTGATTTGAAGCTTTTCATGCATTATTTCATGTTTCTTCATCTTGTAAATGAAATTGAACAGACTTAGTACTGTAATATTGCTGATCTTAAGGAGATGTTATCAGGATCTGCAGACCATTATTCCTCTTCCTGTATCAAATACATAAACTCCATCATAAAAAAACACTGTTTGGAAATAACAGTATTTGTATTGCTGTTCAGAGGTTTGGAATCTATCTCAAAAGGGGGAAATGACATCCACCTGTAGTAGTAACTTCCAGAAGTCTGGGTACCTCATGCCTTCCTGAGGATCACCCCCAAATTTTATTACTCAAAATAAGGATTCAATAGTGAGTATGTGTGTGATGTTTGGTTGCTGATGGTCCTCCCACTGTCATCAGAAGACTATGATTATTTCTGTAAAGGATTCTGAAACTGCTTAGCTGACTTTCTATAGCCTCATGATTTGGAACTAGTGAGGTGATTCAGAAATACATGTTTTGGACTGAACCTTCCATTTGCTGTAATTTTGAAAAAATTTCAGTAGCCTGTGGAGAAATTCTCTTGACCAGCATAGTTTCCTGATCAAAAAGTTGACACCTTACCCTATTTTCTAGCTCACCATATTCTACTCATTCTCCTCTGCTGTTCTACTCTACTATTCTGCTCTGTCTTCTTTTAAGTGTGTGGGTTTTGCATTTTGTTTTGCAGAGGTTTTTGGTACATTGTTTTGTTGTTGTTGTTTGTTTTGCTTTAATTTCTGTTGGGTTTCTCTGTGTGTGTAACGTGTATTTAGAAACTAGAATAATGCTTTTTTTACCATGTAGTCTTGCTTTTGAAGCAAACAAGGTAGTTGAGGTCATCTACAGTTTGAATGAGATGAAATACCATTTGACACCACTGACTATTTCAGGTAGATTTTAATTATTATTTTAGCTTTCTAACTTCAAATAAATTTTTGGACTTGTTGCAAAAAAATGGAGGAAACTAAATGAGAAAATGTCAAGATAGAACTTCTTCATTTTTTGAAAACAGTATTGATACTACTAAGACTAGCAGTGATACTAAACTGTTAACTTTATATTTGCTATAAACTAAAGAAAGCCTTTTAAGTTTGCAAGGATAGCACTGTTCTATTTTGTTTCACGGAGGCAGGAGAAAAACAAAGAAACTAGATTTTTACCAGGCTAAAATACTGGCTTCAGGCAAATAATTTTCAGCTTCTAGCATTTATAAATTATTGTGTTGTATGGTAAAAATGCATATATGAAAGACATCTCTGTTTCCTCTGAGACAGCTACATGAACCATCTCAAAAGACTGCACTGTTGGTTGTGTGGCAAAATGCAAGAATACTTAAGATATTTTTCCCTCAGCTTTGTTTTTGTGATTGATTGATTGATAGGTTGACAGATCATGTTTTCAGACCCCTTACTAGTTTTTCAGCAAACTTAGACTTGGTTTTGATTTTTAGTTCCACTCAAGCAGACTACTGTTTAGACCGTTCTGATGTTGAGATGTTTAATCTGAGATTTTTAAGGAAGCTAGTACTATTTACCAGGTATTTACCAATACTTCATGGCAAACATGTTAAAATCACTTGGAGCAGCCCATTGTAGTCATGTAATTAATCTTTTGTCAGTTTTAGTGTGATCAGATTTCTACTTTTCATGTTTGTGGTTAGTGTTTTCTGCTATGAGCAAAACCTGTTAGTCCAGGTTTTGACACTGGTGTATATGTTGACTGTTTCCTTTCTGAAATAAAGAAATAGAAACAGCTCATTAAGAATCTGCTTTCTGCTTGTGAAAAAAAGTTGGCAATAGTAGATAAGTAATGAAATCTTCAGTGGGTGCAGACAAATGGAATGAACTGAAAATTCACTTCTGTGACTACAATGAAAGCTTTTGCAATTCACTACCAATATGAAAACATAATTTAAAATTGCTTATATTGGGATTTTCTGACACCATTTGTGAGATTCTTTTAAAATATTGGATCTAAAATAGTGTGACTTTTGCAGTATCAGATAGTAGTGGATGAAAAGACTGCATTGTACCGGGGTTTTGGGGAGCATGTGTTTTTTGTTAGTTGCAGGACAAGTGATTGAAATTCGCCAGGCAGGTGAATTCTGTGCTTTCATTTTAGAGCATAGGCTTATTCAGTGAACTTTGCATTCAGAATTTTTCTACTTGTATTCTTTAGAATATAGATAAGAACTTGGATTTTGGAGAGCAAGGCTTGTATTTTAGTTCTTTTGGCTATTAATGCTAATATAATCAAAGCAAGATTAAAAGAAACTCTTAAATCAAGAAACCATCTTTCTTTTGGTTATCTGATTTATGCTTCTAAGTGATTCTCTGTTCTTCACAGTCTAGTTTATTTCCAAGGCATTGGAATTTACTTCAGGTAATTTTTGTTGAAACGTTACTGCTTTAACAAATAAGAAAATCAGGGACCTGTCCAAATGTATTAAAATTTATATGTCTGTTCCAATAAAAACAATCTGAAAACTACAAAAATATTTTAGTATTTTTTTATAAATTATTATAATTAATAATAACTGGTATTAGTTTGATATTATATTAGAATGTATCAGTAAAACATGATTTTGCAAATTTTAAGGAGTAGCCTTTGGAATTTTACAGATAATGGTATTGTTTTGTACTCTCTGTATGCATATGACTTTTTCAAAATTTAGAAGTACTTTGCAATTTTAGGTGGCTTTATTTTTGTGCCAGTTTAGAGATAAGAATGAATTTCTGCTTCTTACAGACCTTCAATGTCCATGGTCCATGATCTGAATAATGACCTGTATAGAATGAAAGGGAAGTGTAAAACTTTGCTGCCATACCAGACATTTCAAGTGAGACTTACCTCTCACTTTTATACAAAGGGTAGTGATACCTATTTCTTACAATAACTCTAAATGATAAAGTTAAGCAAGTTTTTCCAGTTAGGAAGAGAATATTTCCATGACCTTAGGTCACTTGTGTGGTTTTGGAGTCCTTTCCTGTCTTACTTGCAAAGAAAATATTTATTAAAAAAGGGAATGTGTCTAAGGCACTGACTAGAGAATCTGTGTGCTTTCACACTCACCTGTAGGAAGAAGTATACAAAACAATTCAGAAGAATTGTAAGCATTAAATAAACTGGGATTACAGCTATTATTAAGTGGAGGTATCTCAGAGTTTCATAATCAATATACTTATTATTTACCATAAAATATATCTATTATATAAGAAGGAAATAATTGCATATCCACCATATAGTCTTACAGTAATAGCATTTTTAAAATAATTGCTATATATAAAGTAAACAACGTATAGATTTATGTACACATGATTTCAATTTTTTGTGTATCTCATCTGTTGTCATGTCACTTTCATGCTGATAAAAATTCAACAGATTGTTTAGATTCTTTGAGAACACGGTGGAAGCACTCTGGAGAATGCTCCAGAAAGAATTGCTAACAAAAGCAGCTGCATTGAGTAAGAGGCAGTATTTACCAGATTCAGTCAGTGCACTTTCCTTGTTTGAAAGACGTGTAATGTATCTTCTAAATTTAGCTTTAAATCTGGGTTTGTTGTTTGTTGGTTTTTTTTTTTTTTTTTCTTTTTTTTTTTTTTTTTTTTTTAAACATGTCAGGCTTAGGAAGTGAATATTTTGAACTGCAAATAGTTTTGGTGAGACAAGGGTGAGCTCTGTCAGCAGAGCAAACTGCATCATGGTCTGTCATTCTCACTTCAAGTAATTGAATAATAAAACAGTGATTTTACTCTGACTGTTGATGTAAAAGGTGTTGACTCTGATACAAGTGTCTTCCCTGAATTTTTTTAAATTTTATTGTGATGATTTATGGATGTGTAAGAAAATACATCTCTACATCTGTACAACTACACCTGTGCAACTAGTTGTATCTTGGTGCTGAAATACAGATTCACTACATGCATATTCCAGACATTGCAAAAAATTTGGTGTGTGACTCAAAAGAGACATGCTGAAATCACCTTAAAGAAAAAAAAAAAAAGAAGCTTTCTTTTTAGGTCACAGTTTATTAGAAGAGCAGTTCAATTGGTGTGCATGCACCGTAACAGGAGAAGGTTTTGCTAATTGGAATATTTTTTGCCTAGTAAAAAGTTTTAAGAGTGTATGGGAAAAAAAAAAATGAGTCATTCAAATAGGTTCTGTTGTTACTAGTCTGATAATTAGATAGTCTGATAATTCCTACTTCCTGCAGATGTGTTGTGTATAGATAAGTGTGATGAAGACTGACATCCTGTTATAGAGTGGATATCCAGTGTTTTCTGGATGTGGAAGTAAGAATTCTCTTATAGATCAATTTTCAAAGGAAGTTTACTAGTGTTGTAGTACTCAGTAGAATATCCCTATGACCCTTCTTAAAGGTGAATTTTTGTTGGTTACTTTTTATTATTTAAAATTAATATAAACATCACTTACAAATTTAGAGAACCATCCTTTGAGGCAGTAGAGGGATCAGCCCGTTTGCCTCAGCTGCTAAAATTAAATACGAAGATTTGTTTAAATGTTTACTGACTTTTCTGTAACTAAGTGTTATAGTGGGTGTCTTAGATTCAGTTAGGATTAGAGTCCAGTATTGTGTCTGTGATACTGAGTCAGGAAAGAACCCTTTTCAGAATCATTTATGCATACAGAGTTTGCTCATGAGTAAGTCAATAATTCACTTCCATGCATATCTGTGAAGTGATAGCATAGGAGTAGATACAGTCATATGTGTGCAGTTGGATATTCCTACAGAAAAGTAGTATAATCTTTATGTGTGCTCGTATATAGGTGTTACCTCCAACATATATTCACAGAGCTCCAGCCTCTATTTCTAAAATAAATTTTCAAATGTGCCTAATTTCTGAGGGATTTCAGTGTTTAAGTCTTCTTGCATCTCACTGTGAGGAAAAGGTAGCAAGGGCTGAGGGTGACAGCAGTGATTGTTAAGTTAGAAGTCTGCTTAAGAGAAAACAAAATATGAAGAAGAACAGTGTGTCAGTACATTATTTTTTATTACATTTCTGTAATTAAGCTGTAGCAGAGCATTGAAAAAATGATAGAATTGTTTAAGACATTTAAATAATATAAAAAAATGGAAATGTGAGTAATAATATAAAATAGCTATAAATCTGTGTGAGAATCAGAACTGCAGAAATTCTTGTAATTGATTTGATTATGTTACTTCACTTTAAGGTTTAATGAGTTTTGAATGAAATTCCACATTTCTACATTTGTCAGTTCTGAGCAGTGATCTGGTTTAACATTATGCATACTGATCTTAAGTGTGCTGGATACCAAATTCAGTGCCAAATCAGATGATTGCTTTGGCTGTTGTGTAAATGTGTTTGTTCAAGATCTCAACTACAGAAATAAAGGCCTCTTTACTGATAAAAATGAAAAAAAATGATGGTGGATTATAGGAAAAAATTAATGGCTCCAACACATTCCAGTACCTTCCTGAATCCACAGATAAGATGTAAAACAAACTTCATGTAGATAAATTCAAGCCATCTTCCAAAATTGTAACTTTTGGTACCTTAATAAGTAAGTGTTCATCTTTGTCCTAGATCCCAAGTAGTCTCTGACACAGAAACTGGTGGAAGTTTGGTCTGAAAATTTGGATGTTCTATTACAACATTTCAAATAAAATTGTTTGATGTGGAAGTGTCCATGTGGCCATACAGTGGTTGTGTACAGTGTATCATGGCTGCTTATTTTCTGACCTAAAGATTATGCCTAGATATTAAAAGGGAAAAAAAAAAAGGTGCATTGGTTAAAATGCAAAAATAGCGATTCACATTTCTTTAATATTTAATGGAGAGCTGACTTGCAAAAAATAAAATTCTTGAAGCAAATTATTTGTTTTTTAGTTCCAGAACTTTTAAAAAAGGAGCATGCACCAGTGACATAATTTGTGGAAGTACTGGTTTCCACAGTGCTAATAACTAGGAAATGATTGTGATGTGAATTTTATAAAGAGTAAGGTAACAGTCTTTTGGACACAGTCTGTGTCCTTTGGACTTCAAAAGACTCATCTGCAGGTACCTGAACAAGACCACCTTTAAGGAGATTAGATTTTGTTTAAGGTGTAAAACATCCTCTGCTTTCTTCCTCCCCTTGTCCTTTAGCCTGTGATCTGCTTGTTTCTGTTTAACCAAGCATAGATAACCTTGTGCTGGCAGCAGTGGAGGATGTGTTGTATAGAGAGATTAGGACTAAGGAGTTATGGTTTTGGATATCAAGATGTTAGGGATTCCTTGGGATACATCCCTGCATTTTCTCACTTAATCCAGTTGTTTCTGTGGTCCTAATTTATAAAAAATAAAATAATATTTTTCCTGTATCTTCTAGCACCTTCAGTGAGCAAACAATTCAAACATCAGCTCATGAGTTTCTTCAGTAGAAGACCTCTTTTAAAATTGAGGGCTTGATGCAGTGTGCAGAGCACTAAGGAAAGGAAATACTTACAGTTTTTTCTTTTGACTTCTAGCCCTTGAAATCAAAGACACTTTCCCTACCCACTCATTTGCTGTTAAACCTCATAAAAAATGAGTTGCTTTTCTTGGCAGAAGGTGGTTTTAATAACAATATGATATACGTAAGAGAGAGTCTGAAACATGAACCCAAACTTGGACATGCCACCAATGTTTTTTTGGCTTTTACACATACGCTGTTAAAGTTATGCAGAACATCCATAATATGTACCTTTTTTTTACAGTTTTTGTTTTTCACACTGAAGAAGTAGGATTGGAAAATGTTTTGAAAAATGTTTTGAAAAATATTTCTGTTTACTAACGACAAGGTCCCAAAGTCATTCACATCTGTATACTTCAAATGAGGCTTTTCAAGATATTGAAAAATTGTTTACAGCTGGCTGCACACCCTGACAGTTGAAAATAAAACTCCCATATCAGTCATAACTAGCAATTCAATTTAACTTATGCACACTGAGAGCAACAAAATGTAGTTGCTTTCCAAAGAGGCAACAGTGCAGTCAGAACTTCTACAGCTGCCTTTCATGCACTGATAATTAAAAAAAAAAAAAATCAAAACAAAATCCCTAACTGGAAAATACACCCTCCCTTTATAATTATCTATTTCAAAGCTGTAATCGAGCATTTCATTATAAAGATGCTAATCAATCCAGAACAATACTCCTGGGACTGCACATACACACAGAGACATATCAGTTATAATAGAAGTGCTGCAGAAACTTTACTGGGTTTATAATAGTTGCTCATGCATTTTTGTTGTGAAAGATGAAACTCCCACAAGTCCCTTGCAGTGTTCCAAGCAGAACATCAGGCTCATCTCTAGCCTTTAGATGTATTGAAAAATAGTCCTTTGTTACCAGTATAACCAGAACGCACTCATCTAAAACAAGAAAAACAAAAAAAACCTAAACCCAACAATTATGACAAAAAAAGTTTCCATTCATCCAGCCAGCTTCTTAGTTAAAGCTAATGACTGTGAGTAAATGAAGACAAAACTGGAATTTCCTTTCTAATTTATGTTAGATTTTGTTCTTAAATTATTTAACATAACATTATTTGTAGCACCCTCTAAAACTTACTATAGAGATTTTATCTCTGTGAGATAGTGCTAACACTGCAGAGGAATGTTTGAGCCTTGAGTTCCCACTGCCAGTTACAGCCCTCATTCATAGTTCAATTTGTACAGCTTGGGATTTCATTTGCACAAAAGACTGGCACTCACAGCCTTTTATTCCATGTGGAATATGAGTGTCACATGGGTGACATTTTTCTGGGGAAGGAAAGGCATAAAACTTTTTCTGCCTGTGTTTGGGAAACAGTGTTGGTAACATGAATGCTAATGGTGCTAGTAGACAATAAGATTATATGGCACATTTCCTCCAAGTATTGTAAATAGTTTCATTTAATGTTCTAAAAAGAGAATTAATGTAAGCTGAGTTCAGATACTTCTGTGTTACTATCCAAAAGGCTTAAAGTTACTGTGTACTTCTGTAATGTAAGTTGATGGTATTTTGTGCAGAACATAAGGGTAAAATTCTAAAATGTTTTTTGAAAGCTGCCTATAAGAACTTTTAAATATTTCATTAGACTCAATATTTTCTCAATTGGATTAGTAATGAAACTAGTTCTCTACTTTCCTTAGTTCATTAGTTTAATTTCATCATGGCTAAATATGAAGAATTGTGTAGCTGAAGGTTAAACTCTTTATACAGCAGTATTCATAGCAGTATATTTACTGATTACTACTTTCCACCAAGAAATTCTGGAAATGAAAAAGCTGAAAGCAGAGAGAAAATGCAGAAGTCCTGGAAGCCTTTGTGTATGAGGCACATGTCTGAAAGGTAGAGAGGCTCTCTCTTCTACTTGTGTTTTTCCATACAAATTTAAACTCTGCAAATAGGTTCTTTTTGTAATAGTGTGTGTGTATGTGTGTATGCAGGTGTGTAATATTCTTAAACATTTGCTTTACTGGATGTTAAGCATAATTTTTATCTTACATCTGTATTTTTTTATTCCTTCTGGTGCTAAGATTATGAAAGATACTCAAAATCTGAATGACGGGGAGCTGTAATCCAAAACACCATCTTCCATGCTTTCTCACCTATGCATTTTTCATGAAAGGTGGCAAACATAACTAGGGTAATGACATAACTTCCTTTTGTGTCATATCTTCAGTCCATTTTTATGACTTTTTGCTGCTCATTTAGAGGATGAGCTATGAGTAGTGCCTGCAGTTGGCTATTTCACCAATTTAATCTTCTGTAATATTTCTTTCTTGGATTTTTTTTGTTCATTTATGAAAGAAGAAACAACAGATTGGTTGTTTCAGAAACTGTGTTACATTTATAAGCAGTGAGAGTGATAACTGAGCATATATATGAACCAGTGATGTGCAGGAAGTTCCTTAGCAGGATGAAACTGCTCCAGTATATGGGTAGAAAAACAATTTTTGCTAAATATGGCATTACTCTATAGTATTGTGACATACCCTATCTACATTATAATGTAGTTTTGGTATATATGCTGCATAAGTTGCAGGGATACTTCCACAGCTATATACACTAGAGTTTAGATTTATTTTTTTTCATACTCTTCATGAAAATAATATTCATTTGGGTGGTAGCATATACTCTCACTTTGTTACTGAGAATTGACAAAAAGATGCTGCAAAGGAAGATGAAGGTTACACAATGTCGGTGTGCAATTAACAGTTAGGTTAGAAACTACCAGCTTGTTGCTAAGGCCAGCAAATTTATAAGAATAAACTCACAGTTAGTTTTTTCTTTAATATCATCAACCCAAAAAAGGTGAGTGCTTGGGAAGCTGTCGCAGAACTTGGATTTGAAACATTCTTGCTGAGAAGTCTCCTGAGAAGTACATAAACCCAATGAAGAATGTATGGAAAATACATAATGCGTTTTAATCTATTCTAGTACTCTGTAACAGAGTTGTAAGAGGATGAACCACAGGCCTAAGAGGGATATTTTTTATTATCATGTTCTTGTAGCTAAGAAGTATGAGTGCCAAGTTGCCTGGGCAAAACAATGTGAATGAAAGCTCTGAGTATGGGACTTGCACCACTTCAAAGTGCAGAGAAAATCTTAAAGTAAAAAATGAGAAAGGAATGCATGTGTACAGACTCCGATTGTTAGGTTGTTTAATGTTTCACAGTGGAAATCTTTTGTTGATCTCACTTAGCTTTCACCAGATCAAATACAAGAGGATTAAACTTTCTGCTTCTCACTCCCCATTTGAAGGGAATTGAGGGAGAGGTTCTGTGAAGCACCTGAAATGCCACTTCAAGTGGCCCTACTAAGCCACTCATTTCTTCTAATTGCAGAAAAATCTATAGTAGTTAACAAGGTCTCTGAAGAAAAACATGCTATGAATCATGCCGTCTGGCTGATGACTTTATGATTTTATTTGGTATCAGATTGGCTTGTCAACATTACGACATTAGTTTCGTGTCTACTTTGTACTTTCCTGAATAAAGACAATTCAACACTAAAGTATCTGTAGGTTGTTGTTGCCTTTTAACTCTCTTTTTCAGAGATTATAACGCTATTTTTGCATTTTCTCTGAGTGTAGTAAAACATGCATTATATTATAAAGATACTTTGTAGTTGTCATCTTTTTTCCAAAAGAAGACCTGTGGACAACCATGCACTATTACGCCGTATCTTAGTATGGGAAATGCATAATGCTTCTATTGCTTCAGGAAGTTTTTGTCCTTTATTACCAAATAATTTTATAATGCCAACTACTTTTGAAAAATAACCATTTCAGCTCTCCATCTCTTCCTCTAATACAATTGTATTGCCATCAGCAACATTATAATAAAGTGCAGTCAGGCTAAACTAGCTGCAGCTGGATTGCTGTCCTGTGTGTACTGCAAATTCACTGTCTCAGTCAGTCATGCTTCAATCTGATTAGCCAACAAGTATATTGGATAGTTCTGAAACAAAACCATTAAGTGAAAAAGAAAAAGAAAAGCCATAAAAGAAACGATTGCAGAGAATAGAGAAAAATTGCATTGTAATACTGAAGTTAGATTTGACTTCTTAGCTCCAAACTTGCAAATATATAGTACTAGTTTTATTTTAGTACCTGTGATACTTGGTATGCTTCAGCTAGCCCAGTCCTAAAGGTGAGGAATAACTTGTATTTTTCACAATATCCCTGCTGAAAAAGATACAAGAAGGGCAAAATTATCGTGAAAATAAACTGGCAGTTTAGATATAATCCATGTTAATGTCTGTGTCATGTTCATAGCAGTGGAGCTGTAGAATCATTCTTGCTAGGTCATCCACATACCTAGCTCTGTGAAGAAGCAAGCCACAGACAGATGCCTCCTTGGACAGTAACTGAGGTCTCAAAACTCAGCTGCTCTTGGTGGAGTCTAGTTGCTCTTGCTAGCTGTGCTTTTCTGTAAGAGTGCTGGGAGCATGTGCTTGAGGGCTGGCTTTGGAGACCCTTTTCCTGGCTGAGGAGGATGTGGTACATGCACAGTGGCTCTAGGAGTGTGTTCGTGTGTGTCTCACGTGCACAAGAGGTGGCAGCTGCACAGCTCCAGTGTTGTTCAACTAATGTAATAGCCAAAGAAGACTAACAAACTGTGTGTGGCAAACACCTCCAGTTCCCTCAGCTCTCCTCACAGGACTTGTGCTCCACACCCTTCACCAGCTCCATTGCCCTTCTCTGGTCTCCCTCCAGCCCCTCTGTGTCCTTCTTGGATTGAGGGGCAGAACTGAACACAGGATTTGAGCTGTGGCCTCCCCAGTGCTGAGTACAGAAGGACAATCCCTGCCCTGCTCCTGCTGCCCACTCTATTGCTGGGACAGGCCAGGATGCCATTGGCCTTCTTGGCCACCTGGGCACTGCTGGCTCATGTTCAGCTGCTCTCAGCAGCACCCCCAGGTCCTTTTCCTGTGGCAGCTTTGCAGCCACTCTGCCCCAGCCTGTGGCACTGCCTGGGGTTGTTGTGACCCAAGGGCAGGACCCAGCACTGGCCTTGTTGAGCCTCACACCACTGGCCCTGGGCCATGATCCAGCCTGCCCTGATCCCTCTGCAGAGCCTTCCTGCCCTCCAGCACAGCAACAGTCAACGGTCACACCCAACTTAGTGCTGTCTGTGAATTTATTAAGGGTGCCTTAGAACCCCTTATCCAAATAATCAGTGAAGATAATGAATAGGATTTGCCCAATATTGATCCCTGGAGGACAGCACTAGTGAGTGACCTGGTGATCCTAGACCCCTTAGTATGGATTTCACCTTATTTCTCTTCTGTGGCTGAAGAAAGAGTAAAATAACAGTGTGGCCAAGATAGTTACTTTAGCTTTTTTTTTTTTTTTTTTTTTTTTTTTTTTTTTTGTAAGCTACTGCTGTTTTTTCCCCATTTCTGTCTCTCTGTCTATCTTTCTGAGTTTTTTTGGGTGTTTGTTTTAGTTTTTTTGGGTTTTTTTCCATTTATTCCTTTCTTTTTTGTTTGATTCATTTTAGATTTTTGTTTGTTTCTTTGTATTTTGCTTGGGGATTTTTGTAGGTCTGTAAATTTTTATTTTAGCAAATGTCAGAATAGAGTTTGCTTTTTCTAATTGTTCATATAGGCAAAGTCAGAGCAGGACTATTTCAGGGTTAATGTATGCAAGTAATTTACAGGAGTCAAGACAGGAGTATTGGCAGAGTTTGTGTTTGTTCAGGAAAGAAGTCAGTTTTAGTGGAAGATCTTACATTTGTCTCATTATCTGTGGCTTTGTAACATGGTTTAAATTATTTCCATAGATTCTCAACAGTACATAGCTTTAATATCCATAGATAGATAACATGGTATGCTTTTCTCATCTGGCAAGACTGTTTTCAGCTTAGCACTTCAGTCATTGCCAGCATGAAGTCTTTTCCTTGAGCCAGTATTTGGAAATCACAAAGTTAAGAAGTTAGGCAGGGTTCTAATGAATTGTTGTGCCATATATATGAACAGTTCTTATGATCTGCAGAAGTGACTAAGGTGGCAGAAAGTTGTAAGGATTAAGACATCTGTCAACTTACAACTGGTGTTTTAATCCATAATTTAGAATGGAACTGATGTTTTATAAACATCAGGCTAGGCAAGGTTTTCTCTGTTGGGTTTAAGATTCCATATGAACACAAGTCTTTTTGTAAGCAAAAAGCCAGAAGCCTTTAAACAACTTTCTATATGAGAAAAGCATCCCAGTTGACGTGATTTCAAGATCATTGAGTTGATTTATTTCCTAAACAATTTCATCTATTTCTTCAGTTATCAAAAAATCTGCTCTGTTTTTCGTGGTAACAGAGGAATCTTTGTTGTAGTCTAAAATAAAATTACAGTGTAGAATCAGATTGATGGATTATATTGTTTTATTTTGGCAAAATTCTATCTAGCACTGCAACTTACTTGTGCTTTTATAGTGATGCAGTTCAAATGCATGCATGACATCAGAACCCTGCTATTTTAGGATAGGTGCTCACTCATCTTGAAATAACTGTAACAGGGAAATCCATCAATGATAGACAAGCATTAGGATGTATTGTTATCCAAAGACTGAGAAGACTAAACTTTTGAACACTTAGCACAGCTGTCTTTCAAATTTCCTTAATCATGTATTTGGATTTTGGATTTTGTTTAAATAACAGCATAATGAAACGTGGAATTTTTCCAGCAGGTCAACTATGAAAACATTTATCATGTCTATAATCAATGAAAGAGCAGGCAAAATGTGGAACTTTTTCTTCTGCCAGTTGCCCTCTTTGTTTTGGAGAATGCATTTAATTCTCTTTAAAAGACATTGTTTTACCCAGAGGTATTTCTGAATTGAATTTGATTTAAGAGCTTATAAGATTTAATTTTCTGAATTATTTTCTATTCCTTCTAGTAATGATTCAGCTGTCAGTTTTTTTCGAAAAGTTGAATCAGAAATCCTGTTTGTAGCACAAATGAGCTCTCATGCCTTCATAATCCCTTCCTTCCAAATTTTTGTAAGTTACTTTCTACTTAATTATTTTTTTCAATGTGGCTCCCTGAATCTGTTTACAAGTTCTTTTTTGTCCGTGTTCAAGAATTTTCTGACAACTCCTCCCTGCTGAGATGAATTTCTACGTTAGCAAGCGTTTAACTGCACATTCAGGCATGGGAAAACATTAAAAAAAAGAAAAAAAAAATTACTGTTTTTTTTTTTTTTTTTTTTTTTTTTTTTCAATTTTATTTCTAAAATTTGCCCCCAGGTATGTATTTCCTGTAAATGTCTTGGAGCAGGAGCCATCTTATGAGTATCATGATAGCATCTAAAAGATGATTTTTACTACTAAAGTAAACAGACTGTGGGGAAGCATTTTGGTGTTCAGATGTTTCATTTACCCAGTTGATCCTTCTGAAGATAATTGGTGCACGTGCCTGTGCCCTGGTACTATCATCTGCTGTGATCCTGCTGAGGAGAATTCTTTTTTGTCTGTATTGAACACTCTGGTGAGCTGCAGATCTGCACCTTTACTGATCCTATTAATAGATACCACTAATCAGGGAAAATCTATCCTCTTACTTACTGGTGTGTTACTGTTAGTTGTATTACCTAGTTTCATAGACAGCTCTTATAGAGATATTGGAAGAGTGATTTTTAATTATTAATACATCAGTTATAAAGCACTTAGGCTAAGATAAAAACAGCTTGTAGTAAAGTTTCTTAAAGAGAACTTTTTTCCAAAGAACCGTTGACCTCTCTGTAGATACTGTGATCTTCTGCCAATGAGAAACCCCACCTTTCTGTCCTGATGCAGTGTGAATGTTGTGATAGGGACTGCTAAAAGCGTACCTCACCCAGAATTTATTCTGCAAGGCAAGTATTGGTCCTGTGATGACAAGGCTAGTGTAACCTGGTGCTGCAAATGCTTTTTGTATTTTTACTTTAGTCTTTGGTACCACACTCAGGAGGTAACAAACCATCATCAGGAGGAAACAGAAAAGGAATGGAACTTAATTTAATTTTAAGAATTAATAATGTTTTAGATGAGTCTTTCACGGTGGAACTACTAAGGTAGCTGGATGTAGAAGCTGACAGTTGTCTTGAAAATTTCATTTAGTCCTTTTAAGGAATTGCATCTTCCTGTTCACAAATAAGCCAAGAGACCTACGTAGTACAATATCAATGCTGGTACAGTTATCAGGGTCTGAATTAGCAGAGTCTTTGTTTTCCTTGTGGGTAAAGCTAAGGCAGGTTTTTGTGGAGAATCCTGATAGCACCTGAATATGTCTTGCCTTGCTTCTCTCTGTTACCACACCATCCATCACCTGCATGCCTCCATTAACAGTGTATCTTCAACCTGAAAGAAGAACAATTCAATCACCATCTTTATTCCAGTGCTTGTGATTCCTTGAGCTAAAATACTAGAAGTTTGCCTTAAGGCCTAAGCAGGTAAAGAGGGAGAATAGACAAGCAAAGAGTCTTCTGGAAACATTGGTGCATTTACCAGGTTAGCTAAAGTCATGAGTCTCAGAAGCATGAAAGAAGAGGAATATTGAGGACTTTAATTTTATGACCTGAGTGATAATGAATATTACCTTCAAAGCAGACACAATGAGTGCAGTATTCCCAAGTGGCTGCATGTACATTTAGAATGAGAGAAAGGAATGAGGTTTCACTAAAAAAGAAAAAAGAAAAAAATAAAGCTCTTTTTTTCTTTACAACCTTTGCCAGGTTTTGTGGTACCTCCCTTCAGTTGTAGACAGCTTGTAGAGGATAAGTGCATATTCACATATCAGGATTATAAAGTTTTTAAAATACCTCTTTTCCCCAAGCAGACAGTAATATTTTTCCTGTTAGCCACCACATTTAACATTTTGATGGGAATGCTTGAAATGTGTGAAAATAATGTGCCCTGGTGCCCCATCTAAAAGCTGTTGTGCGAAACAAGTACCATTTTTGACCCTTCTCTGTTGCTCTTATTAATTATCCGTATTGTTTCCTCTTTGCTTCCGCCCCTGAAAGGACTAAGGGAGTACTTAGCACCCACCACATTTCTCTCTTCACCTTCACACATCAGCTAGTGTGAAGAAAAGATAGTTTTGTTCTTAAGTGAGCTACCTTTAGAGATTGTCAGGGCTCCCCTGTAACTCCTGCATTCCAGAAGAAGCAAAATAAAAACCACCTCTTCTTTGGAAGTAAATTTCATACATCTCCATCTTTGTGGTAGTATTGGAATCATTACACAGCAGTTGGCTCTGATACGCTTGCACAGACACAAATTGAGTCCGACAGGACTGGTGTCTCATGGACTTTGCTGTCATTTGAAATGCTGGCATGAAGATGGTAGCGATGAAAGGGGAGAGCTGGTGCCTTTAGCATTTTGTCTATGAAGATTTCTTAGGCTTGTATTTTTTGGTAGCAGTAGCTGATTCAAAAGATAATTTTACGAAAGAGATTCATAACATAGCATATATTTCTACCAGCTGCTCATATCTTTTCTTCCTTGAGTAAATTCTTTTGAGCGTTCCCCTGTAGTGAAAATGAGCTCTTTATGCCACCCACAAAACCGTAAGGTCTATTTAGTGGAATAATAATTAGTATACTTTTTTCTCTGCCCTCTTGGTTTTCATCTGTACTGCATGGAAGCCACTTGTGTGGTAATGAAGAAAGTAGAATCAAACTTAACAAACCTTTTATGTTACAGATTCTTCAGAAAGTATAATTGCATTTCATGTTATTTTAATGCCAATGTCATGCTCTTTAGGGGTATCTCCAGTATTTCCTGTCTGAGGGGGAAAATGTTTTTATATTCCTTAATTTCTGTTAGTGTAGCATATTTGGACAAGGATAAGACAACTGTTCTTTCAAGTCAGGTACTTGACCTGGATTTCTACCAGTGTATCTTTTTCAATTACATATTGTAATAAATGAGATGGATTGAAGTGAGATCTCAGCCTTTTATTCAATGCCAGATTTCTGTTTTTCTATTAGGCATAATTCAGATATGTACAGGAAATCACGACAAGAATTTTAACCTTTGAAAGTTGCTGAACTATACAATATGTTAATAATATGTTCTGAAGTAGATTTTGCGGTGTTATCCTTACCAGATGCCAGGGCATCAACTCCCTTTTTGCATGTAGATTTGTTGAGGATATCTAAGCTGCTTTCATTACCTTCTTGCAACATGAGTTCCAGTGATGTCTTAAACCTCATCAACAATACTAGTTTATTTGGTTCAGAACATGCTATTGTTCTAACTGAAGATGCAGGATATGACAGTTGTTTGGTTAGGTGGTAAAGGTACACTAATGTGTTGTAGCAGTGCTAGCATATACTTGTGTCTTGGACCTTCTTTTATATACCAGTAGCATGAAATTAATTATGCTTCTTTCCCTTTCTGCCTCACCCTTTTGTCTTCTAAAATTGTTTTGCCTCAAATTGTGAATGTGTAAAAAGAAGAAAAGAAAAACTCTGCCCTATTTTTGCTAATTGTATTTTTATCTTTTAACAGGCTCTGAAAATACTTCCTCTGAAATTTCAGGCTGGACAAACTCGCAGTGGCTTCTAAGCCAGTGAGAACAAGGCTGCCAAAGCATGCTGGTGCCAACCTGTCGGATGATGCACGTTGTCAGGCCAGTGGTGGTGCTCCTGTGCTTGCTACTCTATGCTGATGCTGAAAGTAAGTTTAGTATTCCTTTATGCTTAGGCCTTGGCCATCAGTTTTGTTTTCAGCTGGTGATTACTAGGAGTCTCGGAATGAATTTCTGTTTGTGGGATTCTTCAAAAACTTTTAGGTCCTCGCTAGATCACAACCACTTTTTTGAAAGGATTGTTTATACAGCTTTCTTACTCTTCTTCTTCTTAATTCCCATTTTCTTAACCATGGAGTCATTCATGCTAACATGGTGGAGACACAAAATTACACAGTCAAAACAAAGACTAACTTTGCTTTCCAGACATTGGTCAAATACCTTAAAGACATCTGCCATTCTTTGAATATTTCTGTCCTAACTTTGATTTAAAAAAAATACATCCCACTCCCAATTAATATCCAGTCCAATTAAAATTCCTGTCCCTTTGTAAGTGCTGCAACAGCTGTTCTAATGTATTATTTCTGACAGCTGTCGCGGAGTACAGTTTCCAAACAAATCAAGCAGAACTGACAACTTAGTGACTGGCCTAGACATGTGACAATTCAGTGAGGAAAGCCACCTATATTTACTTGTACTGAGGGGAAGCTGCTGGAGTTTGGTCAATTAGGTTATCTATTAATGGGAAGATAATATCTTCTTTTTAATTAAGAAATCATTAGGTCTGCCTTGTTTACATGTGTTCCTTCTCCCAGCTGTCCTTTGACTTCTTGCAGAAGTAATGTGGAAATGAGAAAAGCCATTTGCCTTCCACCTGTTGATCTGCAGGTTTACTGCAAGCTGACTGTTAACCCTGGCTACAAGCTGATTGCTAACATTCACTTCATTGAGGGATATATTCCTACTTTTCTACTAGTTTCTGATTCTATGCAGACACATGACCAATCAATAACTTTGTTTCAGCTCTATCCTTAGAAGACTTTGGTTTTTTACACCTCTGTTCAGTGAAGTAGAAACACAGAGTGATAGAACCAGCTTTAGTAAGGCTGTGTGAATCAGTTCTCAGTACATGCATACAGAAGAACTCCTTATCATCCCACTTATCACCTGCACTCCAGGTATACAGAGTCACAGCACTAAAAGACATACAAAATTTTTTTGGTTTCATGCATAATAACTTTTCCTTCTTTTAAGTGCAGCTATGTGAAAGTGAAGTAAGTGGAGAAAAAAAGGACAAAACATATATGTTGTGTACTGACAGCTGAGATTCTTTGGCCCTTTTCCAGTTAGATAATGACCAGCTGGGATGATTGTGTCTAAGGTGAAGCCAAGGACATTTTAACACTTTAGCCAGCAAATAATTAATTGGGAAGTGGGCCCATATGTTGGACAGTTTTGCAGTTGTAGTATTCTGCCTATTTTAAAAGTTGTAGGATGGACAAAGATCAGCTTTTTGTGACAGTTTCTCTCAGAATGAGATAATAATTCTCAAGTATTTAATATGAACCAGCTTTTAAGTTGTTAAATCAAATAATTGTATACATATATACAAATGGTGTACATTGCATGTTATTAATTAAATTGCGTGTCTTATGTATGTTTATGTGACTCCACTTAATACTGCATTTATACTGTGAGTGTTAAATTAATATTCTTCTATTTTACCAATTTCTTTGAGGGTCACGGTATAGTCACATTTTCATCTTACACACAATACCTTATTTAGGAAACACATTGACATAGTTACTGTATCTCCTGGGTGAGATAGGTCAGCATTCTTGAGCTTTCTGTATGCAGACACACACAAAGGTGTGTCTTTGTCCAGGATTAGCCTTCCTTACTTGAAGAAAAGTTCCTGCTATGCTGAAGTTGCTCTGCTCTTGCACATACTCTTGTTCTTGATTTGTCTTACTCTTTCTAGAAGGGTCCCAGACCCTACTTTGACCTAGTGCTTTTCTTGAAATTCTTCACAAAGAGTGGCAAGACTATGTTACTTCATTTTAATGGGAAGAGGAAGGTGAGACAAAGGGAACAAGAAAATAAAAAAGACATTTTTTCTGTTACCCTGTAAAGGCTGTCCTTTCCTTTTTTTTGGCCATTATTCTCCTGTTGCTAACATCAAGGCACTCCAGAAGAGAAGGTATATCTAAACATTGACACTGCATTGTACACTTTCTAGAGTAGTAGCACATGGTAAGGAACTCATGCTCTTCCAGTCCCACTGTTAAATCACTGTGAGTGGGATGCAAGTAGCAAATGATCCTGATGCTACTGAACAGGTTTCCAGTGGTAGTCCTCAGTACTTTTCAGTTTACATACAGTTGAGAGAGGAAGGAAATGAGATACCCTTGTTTCTCTCCATCATTGTGAAAGACCCCACACTCTGAAATGTGTTGGTGTGGGCTGATAAACCTACTGTGTCAAAAAGTATGTGTGCAAAATAGATTTGATTCTTAGTCCTAATCCAGAAATTAAATTTATGCTTGACTGGGAAAAGTAAAATTGAAAGGTGGCAAAACTAACTTTGCTGTTCTTACCTTTTGATGTTAGTAATAAGATGTGATACTTGTAAATACAAGAAGTGCAAAATCTCAAGAATTATGAGTGTATTTTCAGATGTCTTCTTTTATGTTTGGTATTTGTAGGTTCAGTGCATACTAGTCTTTATTGGGGAACAGTAATCTGCTAATCTGCAGTGTTTTTCATTGGATGGACTGTTCTCAGTGGAGTAGATGGCAATGCTTCACCACATCTACTGAGATGTTAGTAATATAGCTTTGTTTGTTGTAACAAAAGTACTGGGTTTTTCTGTGTTTATTTAAATAGACTGACAGAACAGTAACTATCCAGAAGTTTTATGCAGGTTCATCTGTTTTATAACAAGATGCATGTATGTTTCAGAGACTCCTAAATAACATACTTCTTCAAAAACTATCTAATATGGTACATTATGTGTTTCTGACCTTGCCAAAGGCAATTTGGCTCAATTTAACCACTGAGATCAATGAAATACAGGAAATGTAAAATCTTTCTAAAAGTGTTATTCCTGGTGTTTCCTAGTATTCCAATTCTTGAAAAATAAGAATTTAATTTGTATTAATAGAATCAATTATTTTTCTGCAGATAACTCTTCAGTAATTGAGTTGATTCTTGTGTGTCCTGTTCTTTTTCCACACTGAGAAAGGCCTTACCACCAGCATTTCAAAATTCCCTGCTGCATTCGAGTAACTTTCTCTGTTTAGTGCTCTTCCTTCATTCTTGGTTACATGGATTCTGCTTTGGCATTTTTCTTTTGTTAGTTCTTTGGAGGTGTTGTTTTAGAAAAGAAGCAACAATTGCCTTCCTTCAGCAGAAGTGTTTGCAGCTTACTGTAGAAAAGTCAAAGAGAAACACTAAAAACAATGCATTTGTTGTATATTGCTTCTATTCCCAATTGTTTGAAATGTAAAAAAATGCTTAGCTTGTTCTCTGGCTTCTAATGCATATTATGACAATTACCATCATGCAAGTAACCACTGTACCATCATACCATCATGTCTAGGCCAGAATGAGTTCTGACAGGACAGTGATTACTTATAACAGATGTTGGGATAATTGAGACAAATTCTTGTTTAATAGGATGTAAAGACAGTAATTTAGTATTGGTGAAACCATTTTTCCCTCTCTATTTTCTTTTTACTTTAAAAAAAAATTTTGCTTTTTAGGGGACATGGGTGTTGTTCCCTGTTAATACCACTCTTTCTCTTTAAAAACCTTTTATGTTCTTAGAGTAGCTGGAAGATATTCATGCAGTCCATACTGATTTTTTTTCTCTCTAAGCACTTGTCTGTATCAATAAACTACCCAACAGATCTTTCAAAGTAACTAAATTACAGGAAGCAGTCATGTTATAGTATGTCTTATGAGTGGACATGCATAGTTCATAGTAAAAACCCCCACTGTTCCAGAGTAAGTTCATAAACTCTATATGCAGTGAAGCCCACTCTGGAAATTCTTTACTTTTTTTGTACATATACCTTTGGTAATTAGGATTGAATTTTTTTCAGAGTAAATTAGATTTATATTCAAATTCTAACATCTTTGAACAGGTCATTTCAGTTAATTGCTTTAAGTATGGGCAGTGACAAGAAAAACTTAAATTCTTTTTTTTTTACAGCATAATTTGTCTTCATATTAGTGCTGATAGCATGCACTGTGTGTAATATGCAGCCCTTTGGTTATATTGCTCTTTTTTTTGCAATGATAGTGATTATTAAAATCATTATTTTAATAATAATGATTTTTTTTGTTGTTTTTCAGGAATTTTGATTTGTTCTTTTCAGTTCAACCCTAGGACATTTTTCAGTCGATTTGATGAAAATTAATATATACTGTTGCAAGAATTATTTTAAATTGGACTTGTTAAATATGATATTACACATGTCAAGTAAATCACCTATCCGTTAAAGTTTCAGTTTTAGGGGAAAGTGGGACAGTTAGTCATACCAAACCATTCTAGATGCATTCATTTTGCTCTGCAGCGAAGTGAAGGCTTTGGAATAAATGTGATAGTTGAGATTAAGAGTCAGGGAAAATGAAAATATTATGCGATCATTCCAAACATACTGACTTAGCTGCAGAAACGACAGGTAATAAAGCTCTTTGCATGAGCCAGGATTTATCTAACCCTTATTTTTCAAATCCTTACATTCATGCAAATTTGAATAATTTAGTTCCAGCAGTAGCCGTAACTACCATCATATCTGTTTAACCTTGTGTACATTATCAGGTATTAACAGCAAAACTGTGAGCTGCTTGAGGAGTAAAATTTTTTAGTTTAATTTATTTTTAAGAATGTGTTTTGGTTATTTCTAAATCCGTGCATAAGAAAACATTTTGAAATGTAATACAAATAAAAGGTTTGTGTATTTTGTGAAGTGTAGATTCAAAATTAAATTATCAGGGTTTTGAACTTCAGAACAAATTGAAGAAAATTGCAGAATGGTTCTTTGGAACATTTTTCTGTCTCCATCTCTGCTGGTCTGAAGCTTGTTGCTGTGTCTCTTTCAGAGCTGTTACTTCAGGTAGTTGTAAGCCCCTGGCTCTCTAAAGCAGAGCACTGAGCAGATCTGTGTCCAAGCCTGGGAATTTGAGCAGCATTGAGCCCTGGCAACTTTGTCTGTGTCTGACTGTAGAGGCAGAGAACTTGCCCAAGTAAAAAAAAACCTTTATATTTTGAATTTTTTTGAGCATGTATAAAACCAGAGTCAGAAAATGCAGGGTCTCCAGCCTTCCCAGACACCCAAAAATCTAGACATGGGAACTGTATTTTAATGGCCTTACAGAGTTGGACAAACTTACATGATTTAGATTAATGTTATCTGTTAACAGCAAGTGTTTTTGGAGATACTACAGTATGGGTAGTTATCTCACTGTATGTAATTCCCTGCAGCATCAGTAATGACCACTGGCAGATAAAGGAATGTGAGTCATTAATATTCCTGTGTCAGAACTGGCAGTGAATTCCAGCGTGTCTGCTAGATTGCTTAAGAACATGTCTGCATACTTCAAAAGTTTACTAAAGGTACACATCATAATCTCAATATAGGAAGGCTCTCATGGAAAATGGAAGAAGAATCTGTGATACAGAAATTTTAGATTTTTTTTTTTTAGGTTATATTCACACAGACCAACAACTGCTGTGGTGTTTTGCAGTATTTTTGCCCTCTGTCTGAAGCTTAACCCTCACTGGCTGGAATGGAGATAAAATGTTGAGTAGCAGCATCTATTTCAGTAGTAAATTTCTGGCATGTTTAGTAAATTATAAATATCTGAATGTGTACAGAAAGGCATTTACTTTTGTCCGCCTTACCTTTCAGTAAACTTGCTCTTATCAAAATAACATATCTATAGGATGATTCTTGCTTAAGCAGCGTCTGCTTGAAGCCCTATTTGTTCAAAATTATCAGGCAAATATTTTTAATTGAATCCTTTCAAATTCTTGTGAATATGCACAATGTTCTAAACAAATTTTTGATGGTACAAATTTGAAAATTGCCAATTTATTTTGACTACGTCTTTCTAAAGGAAGTTATGTGAAAAATAAAGTTACACCTTGACTTTAAATTGCTATAAAATAGTTTTAAACATAAATTTGTGTATAGATTGTTACTGTGGCTTTCAGTGAATTACACAAAACTGTAAGGTATGTGCTATGAAAAAATTGAATGTGGAATTTTGTCTATTGATTACAGATTTCATGTTGCATAATTGAGGAGAGTATATTGATAAAAGGCAATTAAAATGTGAAATCACTTACAAAATTGAAAATGTGTGGCATCTGGTCAATTAGTTTACAAGAAATTCAGGGACATAACTGTAAATGCTTTGGACATAGTCTTGCTGTGCAAAGTAGGAGCAAAGAAGAGAATTTCACAATGCATAACACATTTTTAAATTCCTACAAAACATAAATTTTGAAAGCTTTTCCCAACAAGGCTGTTGTCAGGAAGAGAATTCAATAGAAATTAATTTTTTTTTTTTTTTGGTATATAAATTCTTCTTCTATATGTCTTCATGAAATCTAAATGGATAGAGTCTTATTCTAGTTAATACTACGGAACTGATTTCTAATTAACTTTTTAAAACTTTCTGTGCTTTCTACTTCAGGACAAGTACATGGATGGAAGAGAGTTTCCACTGCTGTTGTTTCTATTTTAATACATGCAGTTGGGAAGAAGGAGGCAGAAGCAATAAGAGAAAGTGATAAGAAATTTATTTTGGCAGTGAGCATAAATTAGGTATGGGCATTTCTGGGAAAGTTCTACCTGTGTTATTTTTTTCATCCAAGAATATCACATACACTTCAATGTGTAAAATAATTGTAGAGAATATGGACAGGTGATGTCTGGATTGAAAAGAGAAATAGTCAATTAGTCTCCTGTTATACTAAAAAAACACACATTTTGCCAGCAACAGAGAGTGCATAGTATCTCTAAAAGTAAGGATTTTGAAAATAAACAAGGGGGCTTTTTTGTGTGAATAATTCTCTGTGTTAAGATGAGGTTATAGGATCTGACATCTTTTGATTGAAAAACAAAGGTAGAATGAATGTGAATAAAAGGCAAATTAACCTTACAGATAAGGGCATAGTGAAGCCAGTATTCATGCATTGAAGTTTGTCAGTGGTTGCTGACAAACTGGAGAAAATACAAGAAGAAAAACAGAGTTTCAGGACTAGGAAAATACTTCTATCATCTTTGGCAATAAGGTTTTTTTTATAAAACTAAACGCTTATTTCAGCTTATTTCATTTCTTCTTAGAATGTAGCAATTATAATAAACAGCTTTGCTCTATAAATTTGAGTTTAATGGTAATTAATGGATGATTGTGGTCAATTACATTGTATCTATTGAAACAGTGTGCTTTAAATGTCAGTTTGCTACTATATATCTAGGTATTCTCAGATTCAGATTTGATGTATTTTATAGACAGTACACAAGGTGCTAGACTCACTACAGAAGTGATAAAGAGATTCCACTTGTTTTTTTTTTTTTTTTAATGTAAAAAAACCCTACTTTTAAGCCTATGATTAATTCTACCTGAGCAATAAGGAAGAGGAGGAAATCACTGGAACCTTAATGAACCTGAATCTTCATACTAGAATACAGTCTGCTACATATTTCTCAAGAAAACACAACTGAGTTGCACAAAATGCTTTCAGTGACAGCTGAAATAGTCCAGAGAATGGGACAGTTGCCATATGAGAAGAGACTGAGGAGGCTGAGACTGAGTTTCAAGGAGACTTGGCACAAGTGGGTTGTGGTGATTATGGCTGAGGTATGCAAAATTATGGGGGCAGAGGAGAGAATGAAAACAGAATGGATATCCACCTACTCAGTAATAATGGAACTGTGGAGTTTGGGGATATTGGTAGAAGAGTTATTAAGAGCAGGTAAAAAATGGAAATTACTGCTCGTTTTTGTGGAGGCAGACAGTATTTACAGTTGTAAAGAACTTAAAAAAAATCCATGTACAGAAGGTCCATAAATTAGTAGTAAAAGAACAAACAGGAATGTCATTGTTAATGTAGTTGTGCATATGACGTGAATGGATCTCAAAAATTGCCCAGGCTAATGTGCCCGTATATGGCATGTTCTCTTGACATGGAGACATAATAGCAGACAACAAGACTTAGTATGTCCTAATAAAGCATTTGCTGTAGTCTTAACTCTCAGAAATACATATGGTTTCAACAGGCATTGTGCATTGTGTTCATTGACACTAACTTTTCTGGAAAATCTATTCTGGAGATTCTTGTATCACACTATATCACAGTTATCTCACACTCTAATACAATTGAAAATAGGAAGCGAAATTGGAGGCTTTGGCAAGCATTTAGGCAAGTGCAGTTTATAATTTTGGAAAATTACAATAGTAGTGTCACTGATATCAGATCAGACCAATATGCCAGCTCTGTGTGTATGTGGTTTTGTGTATGTTGCTTTGAGGCAGGAGACAAAAGGATTAGTTATTTCATGGGATGTGTTATGAAGCTTTACAATTCACAGATGAAGTACATTAGTGGAGAACTCTAGCCACCTTTTTTCCTGTTTTATAAACTTTAATCTTCAGACATACTCTTAATGTGAAGAAGTGTAACGTGTTCACTGACCTTTTTCAATATCTGTTGTCTCATGAAAGTGACTTAAAGGTTGTAGCATCTAAAGATGTACGCATTCTAAAAACTGGAGGTAAACTGCATCTCAGAAACGTCCCACAACATCTTAGGAAGATGACACTGTATCTTTAGTTCAGATTTTGAAATAAAATTGATGCAGATTCCCTTAAAATATTAACAGTATATAGATCCTTTAAAAATTAAATGTCTCATAAGCAATTAATTTAGATTACTTTAAAATAATTTGGCAATGCACTAATTAAAGATACATTTATTACTAAAGACATTTGTTAAAATATTGAATTAACTAAACATGATTCTCTTGGATTGATTATTTGCATTCTACGTATTTGATCAGTGCTATTTTTTGTCAAGAATTATAGAGTTCTAAAAACATCACAGTGAAATGAAGTGCTTTGGAGGCTCATGAGTGCGGATAATATGAGTATGTTAAAAATAGCTTTTAGATTTACATGAAGAATGTGAGGGATTTTCCTGTGCAGAAAGTCTCTAGAAAACTTTCCTCAGCTATACACCATTTGACAGCAGCTACCCACACAGAGCAGGAACTCATTTGGTGTCTTGAGAACCATGTGACAATTCATGATTGATCTCAATTTAGGTAGGTTATGTATAAACAGTTTTGAAAAATCTAATCCTTAATCTTACTGTGGGGTTTTTTACATCAAGTGTAGGATACGGAAAAAAAGGGGAGCTTTTCTTCTCAAAGCCATGTAACTTACAGTTATTGCTAAATACTAATAAATGCATTTTCAGTACTCTTACAATTTTGTGTTTCTTTTTTTCCTTCTGAATAAATGCAAAAGTGTGAATGGAGGCCATGAATTTGCTTATTTGATTTTGAAATGCAGAATTTGGATAGAATTTGTGGATTTTGTTTATATGACATATTAGAACTTCTAGCCAAATTATTCTCAGATCCCCAAGCCAAGCAAGATTTGTTTACATTTTCCATAGCCAGAAAAATCAACCTTTTGTCTAGAAAGCCCCAAACATTGTTTTCTCTTCAGTATGATATAGATGGGTATTTTTATGTTTTATGTTCCTCTCCAACATGTGTACTTACGTGAGAATTAATGGATGCCTTTGTTAATAAATACTCATTTCTGCCACTGAGTATATCTTCTAAGTCTTTAGCATCTGATTTTTTTTTGTATGTGTGCATCTTTTTCCTTATCTAGGAATGCATGGCTCAGTGCCTTATTCCAAAGTATATTTTAACCTTGGGGGAAAAGACACACTCTTCTGAGAGCCTGAAGATCAAGAGTTTGTATTTCTTTGATATTAATAGATCTGTCATGTCTTTTCATTTTACAAAAAAAGCATTTTGAAGTATCAGTGAGAATAAAAAGGGGTCTCTTTATGTAGGAGGACTCAATCTACACCTCTCAGTTTTTAGTGTGTCGATGTGTGGCCCTTGCAATCTTTCCTTTATCAAGACAACTTTTTCTGATTCCATATTAGTATATTCTTTCTGGTGAATTACTGTTTGCTTCTTAGGTTGTGAACAGAACAAAAGAAGTGCAGATCATCATTGAGACTCATTGAGATGTAGACACCTTGAAGCAGTAAGGACTACTATTTCATTGTGCATAGATCAGTCTCAACAATCATATTTGTTAGACATCTGACTGTAGGCTAGAGACAGGTCTATACTGAGACTGTCATAGTCAAAGGAATATTGCAACAGAGTCATCCATGTACCCTATCCAAAGATGGCTTTCAGGAGATAAATTAGTAATCCCTGTTTGTAGTGCCTAATTGAGTATATTTAGACAATTACACATGCATTTTAATAAATTTTCAGATTTTTTTTTTCTTTTTTAGGGAAAAGAAGTTACAAAGGTAGTCAAGCACTCCTTGCCATTTGGGAGAATATTGCTAGGAAAGTGCAGGGCAAGTAATGCACAATTGCAAAGAAATCTGTTGTCTTTGACGATATGGTATTGATACAGGCCCTGGGATCTCAATGGTATGCCAAAGACTGATTCTTTTAGAAGGCTACTGAAAATTGTTTCCAAGAATTGATTCATAAAAACAAGAAGGTATTATTTCATACAATATTATACTCAGATGTTTTTGAGATTGAAGTTTTCGACAAGATCTTAAGTTCTGTGAAAAATATTTAATTGATAATAATTTCTGATTGCAGCACTAATTTTTTCTTTAAGATAAATAAATTACTGTACTGTTCATTCAGAAGGGAAATTTGTATTCCTTTAATAATTTCTTTTCTCTTTAGAATGCAGACATAGTCCAGAAAAGACATAGAAATTATATAAAGATGGATAAGAAATTAAATCACAAATACCATTTAATTGTAAATTGGATTTTAAGGTAATTTAAATCTCACCTCTGGAGTATTTATCTCTAAATGCTCCTCATTTAAAAGCTTTTAAAGGAGTGTGCAAAATTTCTCTGATAGTTAATGTATTTTCATTGTGCCAAAGTACCCCAAGTTGCACAAAGTCAGCAGAATCCATGGTCTAAAAAGAGTGTTTCTTCTCCGATAGTCTTTTTGTTTATCACAGTGTGAGTACCCACGCCAAATCCTGGGATCTTTAGGGCAGCAGTTGTCCTTACACCTGCTGTGGTGGCTTAGTTACCTCTTTCAGCCCAGTTTTCTTCAGGCAAAGCTGGAGTGCTTTCTGCCTGGAGTTGAAGGGGATGTTTTCTGCTTTGGGAAGGCATGCTTTTTGCTGTGAGGAAGTATTCTTTGGCTGGTCTGAGTGGAATTCAGGATTGCTGTGCCCTTGCAAAGATCAGCAGCATGCCAGGACTGAACTTCACCACTCCATGTTTGGCACCAGAGGGTGCCTGATTTTTCAGCTCTGCTGTGAATCTCCATGGGCCTCACCCTCTTAGTGAAACAATTCGTATTTCCTGTGCTCTTCATTTACCATTTGTGTCTCTTCCTATGCATCCGTTTTCCCCTTCAGTTCTCTTTATTCTTCCTCACGCCTCTCTTAATGTCAAAAATATGCACCAGTTTTCATAAGCGTCCTTGGAACCTGGTCCAGAAATGTTGTCAGTCGTGCATTACTAAGTAGAAACAAAGCAGGAGCACCCATGTGGAAATAATAGACTGAAAAATTCGTCAAAGAAATTTTATGTAAGTTTCAGAAACTCATTAGAGGTCACTAAAATAGTATTACAACCTAAAGTTTAATCGATAGCAACTTTGCTTTCCTCATACTCAAATGGACATGCTTTCTCACTTTATTCCTGATTTTTGATATTTTACTTGACAAAACTTTCCAAAAATCACAAAGATCCTTTCAATAGTATCTGTGTTGTATAATCACAAAAGCAGTCAGACAGACAAGACTTATTATCTTTCAGTACATTCAATGAAGAAAAGGTAATCTCTAATTAATGACATAAAAAGGAAGTCAAACTAATTTTTTATCTGTCTAGACTATACAGACCTTCTCAAAAGGGACTGTAATTGTGCACAGGTATTCTGCTTTTTAAAAAACAACACTCCATCTCTGCAAAGAATTTAAAGAATCATTATTCTATTAAAATGTTCCATATTTTACCCTAATTTACTAGACTGTGGGATCTGTAGAGTTGCTAGTTTGGCAAAGTTTGCTTTTATTTATTTTTTTTTTCTACATACTTTTATTTTTTGAAACCTCTATATTTTATTGATTCGGCTGCAAGTTTCTCATACTGAAGTAGCACTGCCTGTAAGAAAAATACACTTCTCAGGATCCTATCCTAAAAATTGGAAAGTTTCAAAAACCCTTGTTTTTTGGATTGGAGTCTTGCTGTTGTGCATTATCTTAATTAGTCTCAGTAATTAAATCAGAAAATTATTGGTACTTGCCCCTTACTAACAAACAGTAGAGTTTAATGCTTTATCTCTTGGTCCCCTGAGACCTGCTATTTCAGTTCTTCATGCAACTCTTAATTTGTGGCGTTTATGCTGTTAAAAGGCATCAAGTCAGTGCTCAGCTCTGTAACTCTGCAGCACCAACAGCACTGGGAAGGGGTCCATTGATTGTACTTTCAGACAAAACTGCATCTTATGTGTGTCACCTCAGTGAAAAATGAAAGACAATAACAGTTGTCTACAGCTAATTAATGCTGGACAATGAACCATGTAAGTCAAGTTCGTTTTAGAGATCTGATTGACTTTCTAACAATTAGTTTTCATTGCTCATGGTTTTTGTAGGAATTCTTTGTTGGATGTTTATTGCAATAAAAATATTTTGGGTAAAGGATGGTTAATATTTTGCTTTAATTACACAGGACATTGACCTGGCCTTATTCTCAGTGGGAATGTTAAGTCAACATGCCAAATTAAAAAATGCAAATTTCTTTCTATTAATTTCATCAGCTAGTACTTCAGTAGCTAATACTGTATCAGCTGATACTGAATGAACTACTACTGCTTAAACTACTCTTCAGCTCATGCTGATCAGCTAGAACTGAATCAAAATAGAGATCTTTTTAAAACTACATCATTGGCAGTGGCTGATTTTTCCGGCTTATGTGACAGTTGGCAGTGTTATTTCAAGCAAGTTATCTCAGATACTAGGAAAAAATCCTTCACCAAAAGAGTTATGAAGCACTCTAACAGGCTGCCCAGGGAAGTGGTTAAGTCATGATCCTTGGGAATATTTAAAAGATGTGTAGTTGTGGTGCTTAGGAATATCTTATGTGGTGGACTTGTCTGGGTTGGATTAATTGTTGGTCTCACTGTTCTTAAGTGTCTTTTCCAACCTAGATGATTCTATGATTCTATCCTGGAAACTTCTATGTAGGGCACTTCTTTCTAAAGTTCTAACAAGTGTTCCATTTCTCTGTGTCAGACTGGTCTGAGTGACCTTTTTTTGGCACTTCCTCGGGACTTCACTTGCATGTACTTGAGACTGGCATTTGGGTTCATTAGGAAAATAAAATGAAAATAGGGAATGTCTTACATTTGTGTCCCTGTATTTTATCACAACTGTTCACAAGATAAGGATTCAAGGGACCTGGGCAGGATGGAGACAGAGGCTTACAGAAACTTCATGAATTGAAGAGAGGGAAGTGGCAAGCTTTGTAACTGGGAAGGAGCAAACCCGGGCACATTGGAGGCTGACCAGCTGGAAAAACAGCCTGACAGAAAAGTTCAGGGAGCTCTGGTTGACCAAAACCTGACCATAAATCAGTGATGTATCCTTGTGTTAAGGAAGGCTGGCATTTTTCAGGAATGAGGTGATCCTTCTCATTCACTCAGACTTGATCATGTGCATGCTGAGCACATATGATGCATTCAGCCTTAGGCTCCTCAGCAGGAGAGAAACAGGAACATGCTGGAGAGAGTCCATTGAAGTCCCACAAAGGCAGTGCTGAGACTGAAATACTGTCATGCAAAGAGAAATTGAAAGCTGGGAACAGCTTGGCCCTATACAAGAAGGCTGAGTCAAGTTTTACTTAAGAATATTTAAATATACCTAATGGTAAAGGATGAGGATGTGGAAGCTGCACTCTTCTCAGAGAACCCTTGGTTGACAGTCTAAGAGGCCCATGAAACTCTGTTAAAACATAAGACATTTTTATAATTGTTACTGGTTATGCTGTTGTTGTTATTACTGCTATCATTACAGGACTGACTGAGCACTGGAATAGGTCAAAAGAGTTTGTGGTCCCCATTTTTGGAGATACTCAAAATTAGACAAAGCGTGTCTCTGGCAAAGCTTCTGTCTCAGAAGGTCTGGACTTGGCACTCTTGAGGTTTGCTTGCCAGCTTCAGTGAATCTGTGGTTCTGTGAAAATTGATGGCTAAACTTCAATGTGCCCCTACTAATTTTAATGTTGTACTTCAACTGTTGACTACAGAAGTAAAGTATTACTAAGCCTTCTAATGTTATGGAAATAGGTATAAGAATGTGATGCCTTTTACTATCAAAAAACTCTATTTCCATAGCACAACAAATAATGAGAGAAAAAATAAATAATAAAT
This sequence comes from Erithacus rubecula, assembly GCF_903797595.1. Classification (NCBI taxonomy): domain Eukaryota; kingdom Metazoa; phylum Chordata; class Aves; order Passeriformes; family Muscicapidae; genus Erithacus; species Erithacus rubecula. Next base: position 4,974,819 of record NC_136661.1, read on the forward strand.
AATGATCAATTTCTTTTGCATAAAAAAAGTGAACAGTATAGTATTCCCAATGAAAAGCAAATCCAAAACACAGCTATTTACAGTCATGAGGGAAGAATACAAGTAGTAGAGATAGGTAACATAGAAAACTAGAGCCTGCCCTTTCAAATTCTCCATGCTGCAGTTCTGTGCTACTTACAGCAAAGAACTGTGTGATTGAGGTCTAAGAAACCTAGTATTTATTTTGACTGAAGATATAATCTCTCTGTTCATAAATACACCTTTAGTTGTCTATATAATAAATGCTTTTAAGTGTGTGGGTGAAGTCCTGCACAAATTAAATCAGTTGGAAAAATCCTGTTTAAATTACAGAGTTCAGGTCTTGCACCTGCCTCTAAATTTGCACTGTGTGAAACACTCCATCAGAGTTCCACAGGCAGTAAGTAAATCATTGGCAAATTAACATCGTATATTTAAAACAAAAGTTAAAAGATAACTAGATACCATTTAGAAAATAAGGCTATTGCACATTCTCAGTATATACCAATACTACATTTTTAACTATTTTGGTGGAAGTCCATTGAATCAAAATGCCCACCATGTGACCAGTGTCTTTACTGTTTTACTTTCTCAAGCAACTCTGTTGAAAACCTACAGATTAAAATATTGATATGACTTCATACGTAGCTTGAATAAATACACTGTGAGTTCAGTTGGATTGTTCTAATAGTGGGAGGGGGGATGTGAGTGTATGTTTTCCTACTGAATGCCAGGCAAAACAAATTTCGTTTCAAACCAGTTTTGTTTTCAGCCCTGGATTGATTTTCATTAATATCTCTGTATTTATTTTTTTTGAAATTTCCTGACTTTATAATTAAGTTTCTAACAGAGGAAAGGGTAGTATTTAAAGATGGGTGACAATACCGAATTACTTTAGTTGCACAGCATTCTGAAAAAAGTGCTTAAAATGAGTTGAAGGAAAACTCTAAAGTTTCTATTACTTATGTTTGTATGTATCAGGAAGTATAACCAACAGATGAAGGGAGGAGGAACAGGTGACAGGAGTGGCAGGACAAGGAGCAATTACTTTCAACTGAAAGAGGGTGTGTTTAAAATAGTCCTTGGGAAGAAATTCTTTGCTGTGATGGTGAGGAAGCTCTGGAAGAGGTTGCCCAAAGAAGTGGTGGATGTTGCATCCCTGTCAGTGTCCAAGGTCAGGCTGGATGGGTTTCTTAACAGTCTCGTGGAATGTGTACCTGCCCATGACAGGGGTTGGAACTTTATCATCTTTGAGGTTCCTTCCAACCTAGACCATGCTACGGTTCTATGTTGATGTCAAATTTATGTAATTATTAGTCATAAAATACTTATTTTTTTAATCTGTTCACTCTTAGATCTAATTGCTAGTTTGTTTTCAGAAATGATTGAGAAGCCCAGTGGTGACCAAAGCTTTGCAGTACAAGGCATTACCTCTTTCACTGGTTGGAAATAATGAAAGTACATCTCAATACATCTTGGCCATTAATGGCTGACCTCTAGTGTGCAGTGAAGCCATGTAATTTAATAATTCTGTTTGTGAAGAGACTAAGTAATTATAAGAAATGGAATTTAAGTACAGCAAAGTGATAAGGAAGCTGCTTAATCATGGTGGAACAGTTATTAAATGGGAAAAAAAAAGTTCCTTTGATTTCTCTAGGCTGCCTATTTTACTGTGCCATAAGGAATTTGCTGGCTGATCACAAATGTGACTATTTATGCTTTCTTTTTGAGTGACAGAATTCCATAGGTGGAAATACTGTTCTGTGATACTGAAATTGCTCTCCTGCATTTAATTATTCATCAGTGAAATGTCACACACACAGAAGGGAAAAAAGAAGGAAGTAAATGTAGGTAGTTTAGACTAATTGAAATGACGGATTGGATAACAAAAGATTTGAAGGCCTCGACTATTCCTTCTGGTGAAAGTAATAATCCTGTGGTGTTCCCTACAATACAAAATCATCTTTGACTTTTTAGGAACTGAGGTTTAATAGTATGATGTTTCCAAATAATGACTGATCAGCTGCTGCTGCTACCTCAACCTTTTACTTAAATAAAAAAGGACAGATGCATTTTTCTGTTCATCTGGTAAAGTAGTTGATGGATATCAGAGTACAAAAGAAACTGTTTCTGTAAAGCTTTTGTAATTAAAAAAAAAAAAGAATGATTTGCACTGGAATTCTGGATATGAGTGAAGAACACTTGTGGTAAATAAATTAGTTTCAAGGATTAAGATAAGTTTGAAAGGTATGAAAAATCTCAGAAATGGGTATTATAAGCAAATTGTCAGATTTAGTTAGAAGTGCAAACTGTACAAAGGCATGTGAGATTAATGTGGAGAGATTTATATATTTTATATCTATTGTAACATTTTTTGAAAAGTAGCATACTTATACTGAGGTATGTATAAAAGGGTTGTGCATGTTAATTACCGTGTTTAATAAGTGAGTTTAAATGCAGACCCGATATAATATTTAACATCCATTTATATATTAAAGGAGCACTGAAATAATATTTATTAGGTTAATATGTGCACAATATTGTTATAATTTAAGGACTCTTTTCCGTTAGGAAAGGGAAAGCTTTTGACAACTTGAAAGACAGTTTGCTATTCTAGTGGATATTTATTTAATACATCTTTTATTTCTATGGAAGCACATAGATTATACAGATGTTCTTATGGCATTTGAATTCACAGCAATCTTACAAGTATATGTGGTGTCAATTACTCTCCTGCTATGCAACAGTGTAACTCAATACAGCCAAATGTGTGTATATGTTAGTAGCAATAAAAACCATCAAATTTCACACAGGTTTATTTTCAACTTTACCTCATGGAATGGCAGTCTCAGTATAGATAGTATTCTAGAATTACTTTCTTCAGAGCTTTTGATTTATTTAATATTCAAAGTATGTGAATTCTGTTTCTTTTGAAAGGCGTTTTTTCTTTAACTAATATAAAGACGTCTTATCTCAATAATAGTGAGAAATCACTAAATGAAATACATTTTCTGTTGCAATACTTACTCTCATTATTCATGTTATCCTCCTGGCATTGGCTTCAGCTACTTTTCTAAGTGAATAATAGGATTAAATGAATTCTAGATGAGGCATTGTGATTGAAATCTAATCTGAATGTTGAAGATACTTCAAAAAAGTATTCAGCAAATAAGCACAGTGATGTAACTTGAGAAATGTAGTAATATTGTAGCATCCTGCCTTTCCGTCACATCAAAGTATATACACTTTGTATTATTTTCAGGTTTATTCAGAAGTTTGATACAATTTCTACTATCTCTGTGCCTTTTTCCCTTATTTTTAATTTTTTGGGATTAGGACAGTTGTGTTCGAAAGAGCTTCTTCTCTTTCAAAACATGAGTTCTCTAAAAATACGGGTTAGTAACCTCCAAGTGCAGCTGTTCAGCATCTGTCTTACAGGCACGACAGGGCTACACACTGGTGGGTTTAATGAAGAAACTGAGGGATCCATTTACAGCTTATTTTAATTTTGTTTCGTTATACACACACTGATTGACCTATTGATTGGAAAGAAAACTATTGTTCCAACTTAATAAATAAATGAATTAATGGATATTCTGAGAGAGGTCCAAGTCATGCAAGAACAGGCAGAATAATATTTTCAAGAAATACTGTAGTAAGTAAAACTTTGGTGGGAAATAAGATGTTATTTATATACTGTTTATCAGCAACCTATGTTAGATTTTAGGCATGCAGTAATAAATATAAAAATAACAATGCACTTTTAAATTTAAAATAATGCATTTGCATAATAAAATGTTTTATAATAATTGTCATGATGCAAACATTCTTGATAGGTACTATATTTTATAGAGTGAATGCATTTTTATTTCATTAAATAAATTAAATAAATGCAAACACTTTTAATAGTGGCAATAGCGTGACTTCTCATGATAGCATTTGTCTTCTCTCAGCCTGGAGCATAATTTTTTGTGCATGCAGTCATTATTTCTCTTTTGCTTTTGTTCCAACTCCCCCCCACCTTTAATGCAGTGTCTCATTGTGTGAGTCCTCACATAAGTGATTTTGCTCCTTTTGCCATATTGTGGCATATGTATGTCAGTGCTGCAAGACGTCACAGAATGAAAAGGAGGTCAACCAGTAGTTATAGCAGATGATGCAAGTAGCTTTTTCTTTCTGTTCTCCATCATCTGTGTTGCTTCCTTCCATTTCAGACATGACAGTTGTAACTGTCTTCACTTATTCAGTTTATTTATCTTCTTGGTTTTGCCCAATAACTTGGGTTTGGACCACAGGCAGCTGGAGAAACAACCTTGGTAGTTGGAATTCCCCTCTAGTGACATACATTAGTTTTGTGGGGAACTGCCTACCCAGACTGCCATTAAATAATTATTTTATTTTATAATTATAATGAAGAAAATTATACAGCGTGTGGATCAAGCTCCTTTATTTCTGCTCATTTATTTTCAGCTGGGTTACCAATCTCCTAGAATCCTGTTGGTCAAGATGCCCTTAGAGATAGAGTAAGGTTCAGAACATTATTGGAAAAAGCACTTAGCAGGGACACAAGGCTTATGTAGATCACCTGGCAATTGCTCCTTTCTCACATCCCTTCTAAAGGCTGTCAGCTTCAATAGACAGCAAATTAATATAAGCAAGCAAAAATTTTACCCCATAGAGACACCTGTATAATAACACTTGGAACAGAACTACACTAAGTACAGATATAAACTATCCGTATCTACCAAGGAAATAAAAACAAAACAAGATAAACAGTTGCAAAGACAGAAACCAGAATTTATGCTATGAGTTTTATTTATGAAGCTGATGCATGATTTTTAAATAAAAAAGACAATTTGATATAAAAATATATTGGATTAAATCTTCTAAAACGTTTTTCTCTTTTTCTTATTATTTACACCTTCTTACACAAGTTTTTTTGTTTTTTCATTGGTTTGTTTGTTGTTTGGGTCTTTTTGGGAGGATGAGAGTGAGAATTTACCTGGTAAGGTCTGTATTTTTGTATGAGAGTCTCATTCTAATAAGTATTCAAGGAGGGGATTTTCTGAAGCATATGAAAGGCAGGTGCCAGGTTCCCATTGATATTTACCAGGCACTAGGAGTTTAAAATCCCACAGAGATTAATCAGGTAAATTAAAATAACTGATGGAATCAGTCGATGAATGTGAAATAGAATGAGTATTGGTTCTGTTTGGATTTTATGCTCTAGTTTGTGATGGGACATCATCTCATATTTTTGAAAAGGCAGGTATTCTGCAAATGGAATTGCAAAAGAAAGTTTATAGGAAGTGAATATGGAAGTAGTGCATGTTATGCCATAGAGGGGTAAAATTAGCCTATTTCAACATTAGAATAAATCTCTTAGAGAGTTCTAAACCACTGAATTTCATCTTGAATTAGTTTTCTTAATTAACTGTTTGATAACTCATATATTTTGTAAAGTATAGCGTTAGGGTTAATGTAAAGCCTATGGTTAGTTTTGTTTAGTTTATACCACAATTGTTATTTTCACCTTGTAGATGCAGACATTAAAACATTGCAAAAGGGGGAAATGGAGGGAAAAAAGGGCACTTTGAGTTTTCTCTATCACATTGCATCTGCATAAAAAAAATTTGATCAGCACTATTGAATGATTAATGGAAAGGAGAATGGCAGCCACCCACCCAGAAGCTCATCTGCCTTTGAAAATATTTAATTTAGGTGTTGGTAGCTCTCTGTTATAGTTCTTGATTTTCCTGACATTGCATTGTTCCACTGCCCCTTCCCTCTGAAGCATTTTCACACATTTTTTTTTTACCTCTTAAGATGTGCTAAATTCTAAATGTTTGAGTAGATGTAGTGAAAGATACCCAGAAGAGTCCTAAGGGATGAACAGCTACTTTAGACAGTAAATAGATTATTGTCCTGAAAGTGGTAAATTGATAAGTTGGTTTCCTTTGAGAGTTAGTTGTTTATAACCAGTTGGGCTGTGCCTTATAACTCTGCTTATCATGTGAATAAACCTTCTTCTTCTTTTGTGTTTACCCACTAGTCTCTTTGTTCTCCTTTCCAAAGTATTTATCAGCAGCAGTGAGCCTTTGTTTGTAGGCTTATTGAGTCGTCTTTGAAATGCATGATCTCTTTTTCTTACTATGGTTCACTTTATCTCCGTGTTTTCCATGTGGAGTGCACTTTGTTGCATGTGGATAACTGAAATCTGTGTAAGCTTTAGGATGTAATATTGTCAAAGAATACATTTTTTTTTTATATCATTAGCATTAGTTTGTCTCCAGCTCTGGGAAGAAAGTGTATGCAAAATCTTTCCAGAAACTTCCTAGCCTTTGGAATAGCTGCATTTCTTTGGCTTTTCAAAATTTCATTATTAATCAATATATATATATATATATATATATATATATATATATATATGTATTTTTGATGCATATAATATGCACCCTTTGCAGTTGTCTTTAGGTACTTCACCTTGTACTTTTTACAGTGGCAATTTGTCTTATTTCAGTTGTATCAGTACTCTGGATCAGTTTTCTTTAATGTAGTATTTAGATCCTTTTCTATAATGACAACAACTTCCATTATAACAAAAGGCAATTCCTTTTGGCTTTGTATCACCATTAGCACATATCATTAGTTAATTCTGTTTTCTGCAGCCAAGTGAATAATTAGAATCCTTAAAGTCCCAAAGCTGGCCCTGCAAGAACAGTATTACAAATTCATGCAGCTTTATAGCTAGGGTTTTTTTCAGCTTAGTTCAGGATAGTTTGTTAAATGTTTTGTTTTATAAAATAATCACTGTTTGTTTTAATTTTAACCATTAATTTCCATTTCATTATGCTTTGCTGAAGAATACAGTGCCTCTATACAAATATATTAGTTGTATCATTTTCCCCTATATCTACTTTTTGAAAGAGAGTAGATTTATTTAGCATGGTCTGGTTCTGATTTATCCTGGTTACATTTTTTTCTTTGTGTCTTCGCCTGTTATTTATGTCAAAGCTCAACTGTAACACATATGTATGTGTTTATACATGTATAAACTGTGTTTATGTCCATGCATGCAGCATGAAAAAATACAATGACATGAAGTTTCTTTTTTCTTATTTGACCCACAGATGCCTTAGATAGAATCCTTCATTTGGATCCTCCTAGCAACATTGTGATAATGGCTTTTATTAAAGAACAGATAATCAAACAGATAATCTTGGTGTCACTGTGACATGATAAAGTGTAGGAATATCTTTACTTTTTTGCCATCTACTTGGTAAATATTTTTCTTATACAAGATGTTACAAACTAAGACTCTTCATTAGCAGGAAACTCTTGTCATGGCTTTAAAGAATGTACTTAACTTGTCAATGTGTAGCATTCAAGTGAATACAATCTGTTGCCTAAATTCATATCTCAGTGCTTAATTCAGTGAAATTAAAATGCGTTTCATGTTAAATGTCTTTAAATTCATCACAGAATTGTGTTGATATATTATACAATAGCTGGAATTCTGTGAACAGTCTCTAGAATTTATTCATGCTTTTCTGGTGCACTTAAAGATTAGTTTAGCTGCTTCATTAATAGCATGCACATGTATTCTGAAGAGATGTCAATGTTTATTTCATTAATGATTAGGGGAAAATGGGCCAGTGTTGTCCAGATGTAGGTAGTGCATTCCACAAAATAGAATGCTTATTCATAGAAAGGAAAACAGTACATTATATACTTGGTTTTCATCTGGATTTTAATTTTTAGATGTGAAATGAACTTTTAAGTCTTAGTAAATTTCATTGCTTTGCTTAAGTGTGGTGGCTTAACTTTGGCTGGCTGGCCCAGCCAGCTGCTCTGTCACTCCACCTTCTCGGGCAAAAGATCACTCAGAACTTGGAAGTGTAAGAGATACTCAATTTGAAGCACTGCTGTAAGGCTGTGCTGAAGTCAGGATTTAAGGCTGTTGTGTCAGGGGTGATGTAGTTCAGTCATCTAGGCTTGTCATTAGGGAAAGGTTCTTCCCCCAAAGGCTGGGTGAGCACTGGAGCAGGCTGCCCAAGGTAGTGGTCACAGCCACAAGCCTGACAGAGTTCAAGGAGTGTGAACAGTACATGATGGGATTGTTGGGATGTCCTGTGCAGGGCCAGAACTTGGAGTCAATTATCTTCAGGGGCCCCTCCCTGCATATTCTGTGATTCTGTGGTACCACTATAAAATTGGAATTTACAGACACTTTGTAGCATTGAAAATCTCTTGGTTTGTGTTGAAGTAAGCATGTCTACTCCTTTTAATTTCCTTCCTCTTAATTTTCAAAGAATTGCTTAAAATTAGAATCAGGATTGTTTAGGTTAAAACAAATCTTTAAGTACGATCTAGTCAAATCCTTTCTGCCATGGGAAGAGATATGTTCAGCTAAATCAGGTTGCATTCAGCTTGGCCTCAAGTGCTTCCAGGGATTGGGCATCTACAACTTCACTGGGCAATCTGTTGCAGTATCACCACCCTCGTGGTGGCTTCCACTTGATACTGTTGTCTTTGGATGCAGTCTTCTAGTCTGTTTCTTATTCTGATGGTTCATGAGTCAAACACATATCTGGTCAATTTTGTGGTTAGACTGTGGTGAGGAACTGTGCCAAAGGTGTTACAGAAGTCTGCATAGATCATGAGTTGTTCTTCCTTTCTCCCACTGACACAGTTATTTTAACTAAATTAGTCTGACAGCATTTGCACTTGGTATAACCATGTCTGTCTCCAGTTATCTCCCTGCCTTCTTTTGTCTTGCTACATCTTTCAGGAAGACCTTTTTCATAATTTCACTGAGCATGGAGGTGAGGTGGATGGGCCAGTCCATGATGTTTCTTTTCTTCCAGTCACTGGGCTTCACTTCACTGCCACAGGTTTTCAAATATGATCTCTGGCTTGGCATCTCTGCCTGCCATTCTCTTCCTCAGGATCCTGGGATGTGTTTAGCTAAGTCCTTTGAGTTGCTCAATAGTTCTAATGTGAACTTTTTCTCATATAATTTTCTTTATTCTTGCTTCTATCCTTCAGGCCTCTTGCAATCCCTGGAAATAAAGAAAAAAATCATCATTTTATAACTCTGAAACAATGCTTTTTTCTTTATTTTCAAATTAAAGATTTAAAATTTTCCATGAGAATTTCTGTGTTCTTTCAAAGAACTCTGAGTGAAACATTCAATCCCAGCTTCTTTGTTTGTTCTTCATTCTGTTGTGTTTTTTTAATTTCAGGAAACAATATTAAGACTCAACTTATGTATACCAGTAACTTTTTATTTTTTTACTTAGTATTCATTTCAGTCTTAACTGTCATTAAATATGCAGTATCTGCTTTGCTGTTTTAATAAGTATTTTATTTTTTCAGTGTCAATTGAAGTGTATCATTCAATTTCAAAAGCTTTTTAAATGGTAGCTATTTAAAATTTTACATTCAAAAAAACCAGTTGAGAACAAAAAAGGTAAGAGAAGTCCACTAGGAATTTTTGCAGGACAGTGAGTCTATCATTCTTGAGTTTTTAAGAAAATGAAGCTCTAATGGTATTTTGTTTCAGGAGAAAGCTGGGAGTACTTACTGTGTGAAAGTCAAGTATTACAGCTCTATATTTTTCTCTCTTTTGTTGATGTAAAGGCTGGAAGGCTTTTTTTTTTTTTTTTAACTTCTCTTATTTCTTATTGTTAACTCCATGAGATTAATCTTAATAGTAATAGATGTTCTTGGGATCTAGTCAGATAAGTATTTACAAAGTGTACTGAATGTTTGATTGTACTTCAGGAGATGTATTTGCAAAAAAAAACAGCAACAGCATTCATACATTTAAAATGTATTCTCACATTTAGCAGCCATTTCCTGGATGTGAAAAATAATCAGAAAATAACTTACATTGGTTGACCAAATTCTGCATGAGCTTGGATCCAGATGACCCTAATGTCAGCCTCTTCCAACTGTATCCATTCTGTGATTCTGTGTTTAGCTTTACTTACTACTCATTTGCATTTTGGTCTTCAAGAATGACAAGCTTTTAACCCTTATGTATCACATGAAGTATAGCAACCTCGTCAAACAGTAGTTTTATTTTTATATTTAAACAGTGCATCTTTGTATCTTCCTTTTTTATTTCTTCTTTGTAAGAAGCCAGTTAAAGCTTACTGAAAAAAGTTTAATCTTGAAGACTGAGTAAAGTGAATCTTGTATGTACTGTCCAGAGTTTCTGTAATAAATAAGGGGAGTTTCATTATTTTGGGGAATAGATTCTGGAAGCTCTTTTGTACAATTTTTTTTTAATACAGTATGTCATAATATTTTAAGAAATAAAGTTCAGGAAGCACTTCACACTATATTACTTAAAATGTTTAATTGCAGGTATTCTCTTTCCTTGATTTTAAAATCTTCTAAAATCCTTTAAAAATAAAAATATTTTCCATTCCTCTCTAAAAAAGTAAACCAGAGGTAAACCTATTGCTCATGTAAATGTCATGAAATATTTTAGCAAACTGATTTCTTTTCTCCAAAACAGATTTTTGAAATTGCCGCTTCTGCTTTTATGGGTGTGTATTTGTTTGTGAGTCTGTGTGTGTGTAAATTTTTCATCCTGCAAAAAACCACAATTTAGTGGTTACAAAAATGTGCAGAGCTTAAACCAGTCTCTGATTACTACAAATGTAACTTAACCAAAGCTTCTGATGCTTTTATCTTGCTGCAATTTAATTTCTATTACATATATAGAGAAAGAATCCTATATTAGAAGGTTGGCTACTGCTTAACCTCCAGTTTCTATATTTTATAAGAAATATAAAAAAGAATTAATCAAAATACCCTGAATATTAGCTTCCTATAAGCATGTATATGGTACAAGTAAAATTTCTACTTTCCAGAGAAACTCTAGTTTGGAGTTTCATTGTTGCAGTAGCATCTTGGTTACTACTGAGTCTTTTTTGTGTAAAATCAATCCATTATGCAGCCTGTATTGTCCCTTCTTACCTGTGTAAATTATTCTTTGTAAAAAAACCCAACCCAAACTAAACCAACATTCAGGACTACTTTGTGTTTGTAACACCCCTTTACACAAAGTACAACGTTTTTGACCTGATGATTTTATGGAGAGCTTATTTGTATTTATTTAGTTTCAAAGCCTTTCTTGTTCTGTCAAGGAATATTTAAGAGAATGCATTTAGCAGGCTTATCAAAAGTATTTTTATTATACATGCTCTATTTCCATATCACAATGGGAATGTTTTCCACCTTCTTATTGCATGTATTTTTATTTCTTTGTTTTATCTTCCCAGTTCTAGAAAACTTTTGCCTTGTAAATTTCAGTTATAGGTGTAACATTTAAGTGCTCAGTCTGGTATCTTTTGAAATGCTGCAGAGGTTGTTTTGAAATATTTGAAATAAAGGAAAACTAAGATCAAGGTCTAGAGGAGTAACTAGTCTTGGAGTTTGCTTACAGCATACAAAATTATTTTTTTCTGATTCAGCAGCATGGGTTTCCAGTGCTAAAAAGTTTGTATTTATGGCAGTCTTCATGCATGCAAACTAATTTTCCACAGAGTGAAGAAAATTCTCAGAATTAAAACTCTCCTTATGAATGGTCTGAATGAAGTTGTCATCTATGAGGGCTCTTCAACATTGCTGCAGTTCCTAATCGTTGAATCACAACACAGTTTAAATAGAAGTATGGTTTAAAATGGAATGCCCCCCCCCTTTTTTTTTTTTTTTTTAAGACTATCTTTTTAGATAAAACAGTGAATAATTGACTAAAAAAAAAAAAAAAAAAAAAAAAAAAGAAAATTCTAATCAGAGTCCTAGGGAGTATTGGGAATATTGCAAGTTTTATTTACAGTAAAAATTCTGGGTATTTTGATGCTGGGAGTGAGTACTTCCATGAAGAGGGAGAAATATTTTGTAACTGATAAAACTGTGTCAATGTTTTAAGGTCTCAGCCTCATTGTAAATATCTTCTAGTTCAGCTAAAATCAGTCTTTCTTGTAGTTGTGTCAGTTTTCATTAGATCAAACAAGAAGAGGAAAAACAGACTTGAAATCACAACTGTGGTGTTTGCACAATTCTCATCTTCCTACTCACATGTTTACCAGTTATAAGGGGTTTCTTCCAGAACTGATTTCTCATATATTTGAGGAAAGATCATGGCATTAAACCAAAAGGGATCTGCAAATGGAGTCAAGGAAGGAGCAGTTGTTCCATGCATCCATTGCCATTCAATTCCAACCTGTGAGAGGGATCTTTAAATGACTACAGCTCATCTATACCCACTGACTGAATTTCTGAGAAACTTTTGACCTGTTCATGCAGTCTAAAGCATCTGCTTATGAAGTTTCATAGTATTTCTAAACTAATATTTTCATAATTTTTCTATGGACAGAACAGCTTTGTAGGTAGTTCTGTTTTCTCCTCAAGTCACCACACATCCCTGTTGAAGTTACTTAACATTTTAACATTGACTACTCAACCCCAGTAGTGTCACTGATCCAATGGGTAGTGTCTTTTGGTGGGATGTAGGAAAAGTCCATGCTAGAGACCAGTAATTGTTTTTAGGAAAAGCCAGGTAAAGCTCTGGGTAATACAAAATAGGCTGTGAGGTAAGGTACTTGAGAAGAACTTGTGTGACTATATGTGATCAACTACAGAGCAGCTGAAAGTTTCTGCCTTCCTTTCAAAATAACACACACCTGAGAAAATCAATGTAGTCCTAGCAGATTGGTCATTAGTAACAATGTATTATCTGTGGCCAGACACTGGATGTAAATAATGGAATTTCTCACCCACAAATCCTTATCATTAATAATTAAGGATTAAACAGGTTCTTCATTTTTCATTCTGAATTGGGACCTGGAGGAATCATAAGGAAAAGCTGTTGCATCTTTGTGGCTTTGGTGGTTTTTTTTTTTTTTCAGTGCAATCTGAATGAGGTACTGATTTATTTCAGTGACAATTTCTATGTGCGTTTTTTAAAGATTATGAAGTTAGGCAACTATTGTTGGAGGGCTTATGAATATCTTGTTGGTCTGAAGGAAACAGCTTCAAATGTATGCTGTTTCTAGGATATGGATATGCTGCTTGATAGCTTTTTGATACATTTCAGAGCTTTTGGGTTAGATCTGTACATGTATGGAGATGAAGTAACTGAGCATCCAAGTCAACAAAAAAAGGGAGAATTAACTACCTATTTTTTACTTGAAGTATATGAATTGTCAAAACAAATTTGACTGACTGAGAGACTAATTAATACATCCTGGAGACTGTGAAGAGTTTTTCTCTCTCTATTTGTATATTTTTTATATAGTTCACCTCCTCTCTCCCTTTTTTGTTTCATCTGAGATGCCAGTTTTTCTATTTGTTTATATGCATATGTGAAATTTCTCAGTGAAGGGCATTGAGTTAGTAGAACAAGAATGAGAAAGAAGAGATGGAGACCATCGGGTTGTCCCTCTGATGACCCAAACAGAGTCCATAAATGGATTACAGGACTGAGGCTCAGTGTATCTGGGCCAGCAGTCTCCGTACTGCTAGCACCAAAGGTGCCTTGAAAATTAATGTGTGTAACTGTGTAGAAAGCAGTATGACATTTTATTGGACGATGTACCAGAACAGCACAAAGATAATTCTTCTTCTGGGTCTCATCATGGGAGTGTGTACTGCTTGAATTACGTTAAAAACCCCCAGGATCCCTAAAACAGATGTGCTATTTAAGAAGTAATGGCTATGTAGACTGTATTTTTGAAGGAGTAACACAAACCTTGATTATTCTTTTGATGAAAGTGACTGTAGGTAAACATATGAACAAAACATGTTTTATCACTGTATTGATTACATTATGCATTATTTGCAAGTTGATATGAGAATATAGGTAATTAAAGGACTTTTTCTTTTTGCTGGGAAAAAGAGGATTTTTTTTTTTCCTTGAGAAATCTTTTCTGTTTGCAGAAAAGATATTCTGATATTATATTTGCATGTGGTAATGTAGGCAGTCATATAAAACAAAAATTCTGACCAGAATAATAATACCTTGCTATAAACATCTCAACATTTTACTGATAAAGCACTTCACATATATATAATGTGTTAATTTTTGAACACAAGGTTCACTTTTCTTTCATAAGAAGCCCTGTTAAATCCATAGTAAGGAAAACCTGTAGCATTCTTAACAATAGGAAAAATTTGATTAACTAGTAATTAAATTCCCTTTTCAAATTTATCATATATACTTACATCAATATCTTTTTGTGCCTTCTTTAAATGGGTGTATTTTTTAGTGCTGTTATTGGCAAGAACTCTATTGACTTGATTAATTTTCTATCTATGGGTGTGAGAGAGATTAAAAGAAAAGGAAGAAAGCTTGTGGACAGTTCTAGTTGTATGTAGGTTAGCATATAATGGTTGAGGAATTTGTAGGGAGAGGCTTATACATTCTTGCAAGTTTTACTTGTAATTTCTTAGAGTTTTTTTGGTTGTTGTTGGGATTTTTTTTTTTTGTTTGTTTGTTTGCTTGTTTTTTTTTTTTTTTTTTTTTTTTTTTTTTTTTTAATTTAATAACAGCCTGGCAAAGCCATAAAGAAGGTAAGGGAAAAAAGCATAATTTAACTTCTTACCTCAGAAACCAGTGACTTTTCTAGCAGAAATTGCATCAGAACTTACCAAAGCCCATTTAGTCATGCATGGCAATACTCAAGTTTAATTGGAAGATAAAGGCAAGGATTGTTGTTAAAATAATAAAATACCACTTTTAGCACAGTGTGTAGTGTTTCACTGCTGCTTTCTGTAGGTTCAAGAGTGCAATTATTTTTGACAGATACTTTAAAAAAATATATGTATAGTATATGGAATTATGTAAGGTTTTTACATATTGGAATTTAAGCCTAAGACTTTTCAGGGATTTGTAGTGTGTTATTAAACTGTAGTTAATTCATAAATACTCTTTTACTTCTTGAATTTTGAATAGCCTGTGATATTCTTAACAGAACCTCACCTAAATCATACCAGCTGTGGACAGTGATTAATGCAGTGAGCAAGGAAAGCTCAGCATGCATGAAAGGAGAGCATAACAAGGACAAAGCAGACACACTGTTGATTGTAATGAAGCTGGATTCCCATGAGGTGTAGCATCATAATATTACTTTTCTCTGTTTCTTTTTTTTCTTTTTTTTAAATTTTTTTTTAATTTAAAGTAGATATTGGCCATTGACTATTTAATTTCTAGATTATGTTTATTTATTCTCAGGTGGGTCAGCCAACTGAAAAGGCAGTGCACTTAATAGAGATTGCTGATAAAGATTAAAAATAAGAGTAGGTTCCTACTTTAAAGTGAAGTTGATATTTTCTTTTACTGGCATGCAGTATTGTGTACACAGTATTGATTCTACAGGGCTCAGGTGCTATTCATTAAAATTGCAAATTTTTGATCATATCTTCTTAGAGCTTTTAATTCTGGTGTGCTGAATTTTTTCCTATCCTGGCTTGATTCTGAATTTTTTAAAGTAAAATCAAGTAAGTTTTCTGTCCAGTGAAACATGAGAGCTTGATTGCAAAGTGGTGAAAGCTCATTCCTATTATCAGGCAGTAATCAAGTAATGTTATCATGAATCAGTACTGTTACATGAATTAATATGTTCACAGCAATTCTGTTATTCTGTGTAAAACAAAGATAGTCTGTGTTTTATGAATTGCATCTGTCAGTACTAAGGAATGCACAGTACCAAGCAGTCACTGACTTTGTCTGTTGGAATTGTAATCCTCACTTTGTCTTTAATTTAGTGAAATTTATTGTAAATTGTTGTCTCTTCTATCCATTGGTGGTAAATGTAAAAATAAAATAAAACTAAAACAAAAAACCTCAACAAAACCCTCTAGTGATAGAAATGGGTTTACCAAGACATTTTACACTAAACAAACCATGAAGATATTAAGTGTATTGAAGTCGTGCACCAAAACCAAGGTAGTTAATGTGGTTTTACTTGAATTACAGTTAGTTGAATTGGGTCAAAATTGAAGAAACACAAAAATTTATTTGGTATAGTCAGAATATTTCTTTTTATGAAGGTAAATTGAGCTTGACTTTCTGCATTTTATCATATATCAAATTTATTTGCTGAGATAATATTTTACTTTCTAAATAAGATGGTTGAACTGGATGATTGGTCGTTACAATGGATGATCTGAAGACTGCCTTCCAACCCTCATGATTCTGAGATTCTGTGCTAAGATTTGCTTATCAGAAATCCTAGCTGAACCTTCCCATTGCACACAACTTACTGTGAGAGAACCTCTGCAGCTGCAGAGTTAGGAGGTGGTTTTTTTGGCTAAAAATGTGATGATCCAGAAATACAGTTTTATTTTCATAGTACTCCACAACAAATCGTACCTTTTTTTTTTTTTTTTTTTTTTTTTTTTTTTCATTTCAACTTCCGTTAGCTTACATTAGATTTCCCAAGGCAATTTTTGTTTGAGACCATTAACCACTAATGTTTTTTTTTCCTGAAGTCTACCACCATGGAAAATTAATTTTGCCTGTATGTTATTTATTGCACCATGACAACAACTACTGTCATTATACTGTGGTGGGATTAATAATCCTTCTGATTGAAATTTGATGTTACAAATTTAGTCTATTTCAGTGCCTCAGGAAGGTGTTCTGCAGAAATTGGTTCCTGCTGCATTTTAGTTCATCATCTGGTTGCATAGGTGTCAGAAATGGTTAATGAAGATAGTTGGTTTCTTCGTGGAAAAAAATTACATTAAGTCACCTACTAGAATGATCCTCTGATTTTATACAGGTAGCTGACAGCAACTATGAGACATTTGTAATGTTCACTTCCTACTTACATGGTTGGATTTGAATTTAGAGAAATGACACAGTGTCATTTTCTGAGCATACCAATAGTTGTCTAGCTCAGCATGTCTCAGATTCGCTATTCTCTGCCTTTATTTTATAATGCAGTTATACGTATATTGGAGTGCCTGTAGATACATTGTGAATTGAAAATAGTATTCAAAATATTGTAAATTTACTCTATTTCACTTGCAAAGCTGCTTCCTAGGCGAGTTGTTTTTTTCTCCATGAGATACTTACGATTTTCCAAATAGCAAAAGTATGCATAATGACCATCAATTGCAAAAAAAAAAAATTAAATATTCTTCTAACTATTTAATCTAGGCACTTATGCATCTTCGGTCAGAATGTTTTTTGTTTATTAATAGGTGGTAGTAGCAGTGGAGCTTTATGTCCTGGGGTAATGATGGATTTAAAATACAGCTAAAGTTGCAGGGCATATGATCCCTCTGTAATAGAAATCTTCTGCTTCTTAAAATGGGGTTTTCTAATACATTTGAACTACAGAAATAAAATGGGAAATGAAATAGGAAACTATGCAGTGGTGTACATTTTAAACTAGGTTTTGTCCTCCTTCAAGTGGGTATTGTTTTCTCAGCTCTAAATATATAGCCCGTAAAAGTGGCCCAAGGGAGCCAAACCTTTTATGTGTTTTAATAAGCTAAGTGCTATTATAAAAGAACCATTAATGGTTTTATTCTAATTCTAATTGGATATTAAGAAATACTGACTCTAAATCATATGTAGCTTATTGCAGGTTTGAGCTCACAAGGAGAAGTAGAAAAGCATTTAGGCTCACAACAGTAGTTGTACAGTTTTGCTAATTTCTGTGTGGCATTTAATCAGATTTTGAAACACACAGATTTAACTTCAAAACACAGGAAGACTGTCACTCTCTCAGGAAAGCAGTAAGCTGTGTCTTTGAGTCAGCACAGATGAGGGATAACATAACAAAGGGCATGACTGAGGCCAGAGCATGGCTGCATATCCTCAAGATCATGTTTAACAGGTAATTTTCAGTTCTCTTGATAGTTGTGGTGATTCTAATCAGCGTCATATAAGCAAATGAAGAGGTGTCACTAATGTTGAATTGCACCCTGTGTAGAGAGATGCCCTTCACACAATTAGTGGAGTTACACAAAAGAACAATGTACTGATTTGACCAAAGGTGAGGCATCACAGTCTTGAAACTATGCATATTTGCATTGCTAATCTTTTCTGTCAAACCTGTATTTTTGTGATACTTACATTTATTTATTTTTGCAGTAGTTACTGGAAAATGTTTTAAAATGGGTAGAGCATGTAGTACTTGTGTTTCAGTGTGTATCAGCTTCTGCTGGACTTGTGTTAAAAATAAATATTGACAAATCAATGTTTTTTAAAATTGATGCATATTGTGCAGATGAACACTTTTTTAATCAAATGTTCCTTTTATGATACAAACAGTTATTGGACCATGCATACTAAATAAGGCTAGAGGCCGTATAATTTTTTGTTACCAATCATAAGGGGACTGGTTTCTGTTTCTACATGTGGTATAAGATGAAAAAAACCAAAGGTTTTTCCTTCCCTGTAAGTTATTTTAAAAGTTGGGGGTTTTTTTAAGCTTTAAGTTTAAAAGTTATATTATGTTCAAAAATTATTTTTATTATTACTATTTCTCATCTTCTTAAAACTAAGAATTTTTAAAATGAAGTGAAGAGACTGGTGCATATAGGGTTTTCTGTACTGTTTTTTATGTTAACTGAAAATTTCTTAAGTTTCTAAAAAAAAAAAGTAATTCAAATGCAGACCTTATTTTAAACTAAGTAAATTGAAATGGGGATTGTGCAAAATTTCAAGTTCTATTTTGAAAAAAATCCCTAAAATATTAATTTCTACAGAACAAATTCTAGAATTGTAAGTTTTGATCTGCTAAATTTCTGTTAAATAGTCATGGAAGATGTATTTGAACACGTAATTTAAACACTGCGAAACTCTTTGCATTTTGATAAGCTTTGAAATAGATAAATAAATAAATACATATTTTCTACCAGTAACAAAACCCCTAGTTTAACACAATACTGCAGCTGAGATCAAAGTTTTAATCGGGATTGTTGATTGAGTTTTTTGTTGCTGTCATTATGGAATATATGAATTAACTGAAGTTTATAAAACTTTTTTTTTGTCTTTTAAATGCATTTTTTTAATTTGCAATAAGTTTGCATTTGAATTAGGACTTTTTGGACAGCAGTTATAATCAGCATTAATTTGAATAATTGCACTGCAAATAGGAGGTCCGGTTAGAAAATTCAGGAAGATGCTAGGGGGGAAAAAAAAGTTAAAATATCTCTGAAATTTTGATTTTTGGAGTTGAAGTACCCAGACAATGCTGAAGACCCATATGTAATGCTAAATCCTTTTTTTGGGAATAGTGTGCAACTCAGATTAGTTTTCACTGTAATTACGGCTTTCGTGACAGATGATGAAAAGTTTAATGAAAAGTCAATTACATAAACTACTCGAATCTCATGGAGCGTAATTATAGGGTCCACATTCTGATAAAATTATTTTTCAAGCTTTGTTGAGAGGACCTTGCTAAAATCAGGAAACCTACAAGTGACTTGATAATTACTTATTTCAAAGGTTTTTGTAATGTTACAATTACTAGCTTTTCGAAATTACAAAACTAAAATGGGAGAGACAGAAGGATGATGCTCTACAAACTTCTTTCTTTCAGGGATTGTGACAAGGGAGTGATTCTGTTGAAAGAAGTTGAAAGAACAGCTAAAAATATGAAACACTTTATATGAATATGCAAACCCCTTTTTATGGCTTTTTTAAAGGCTGTACCATTTTGTTAGAAAGAGGATAATTTCAAATAGTTTCTAATTTTTTTTTTCATAACTGAATTGAGATCAGATAATTTCTAATGTTTGTAACTGACTGCTTATTAGAATCTATGCTAGATTTTGCTTTTTGGAAGTGAATTCCTTCCACAGGGGGAAAAACAAAATGTGAACTGTGTCTGAAAACGTTAACTGATATTTTGTGAATAGTCTTCTCTTTCAAGAGTAGGAAAATACAAAGGCTCCATATTGCTATATTTTGCAAGGTGCAACCTAAGCTTCATTTTAGGGAGCAGACACTAGAATGGAGTAGGAATTTGGTTGCTAATGGCCTAGAGTCTCAGTTATATGATGTAAATGTTTAGTGCCTTAATGGGAGAGTATTTTGCACCTTAACATTTTCTTCAGTTTTATGCTGAACTAAGGACAAAGGAATCTGCGAAAACGTGTCTTTTAACTTCTTTTGAAGCTGAAAAACCAGGTGACTGTGTTGCAAGGAGTTGCCTTCCACTGCTAAGGAAGTGATTCTTTCTGATCATCATTATGTATCCCTGTGTGACAGAAGTTCGACCATGAAAAATGGTCTATTAGTGAGAAGCCAAATATACAGGGTATGCCTGGGCAGAACTTCTGTGTCTGACATCTGCCTCCTCCTTGAAATTATGAATAGGTATTCAAGATGGGTATCCATTCTGCTTGTTGTATCTTGCAGCTTGAACTTGTGCTTAAGCTCCTGCTGAAGCTTAACGGGAAAATGTCGTATGCCGTGCAGATGACAAAGGCATGCAGGCTGTTTGCCATACAGCACTTGTATCTTAAGTAACTCAGCACAGTAATTAATTTGTATTTAAAGAACGGAACTATCTGATTCAGATTTATTTGAAAAAGGAAAGCCATCAGGTTTTCATTGTCCACAGTGAATATAAATGAGAAGGATGTCCATTTCTGTTACATTGCATCATTTTCAAATGTGCAGCAGTAAGCTGGAGTAGCTGTTGAAATAATCTCTGTTAAACACCATATTGCAGTTGTATTAGTAGTAGAGAAAAAAGAGGAACTTTCCAGCTGCAGCTTCATCTAATGTATTCTCACCATTACACTAAAGTTAGTAGAATATGAGTCCATAAGAATGTAACAATTCAAAACAAATTATGTACTGGAGATAGTTTGCTTGGCTTGGCTAGCTAGTTGCACAACTGGCATATCTGCTGCTTACAGCATATGGGAGTTTTACTTTCTGCTCTTTTATTATGCCATAGTATTAAGTAGAGGTCATTATTCCTTTGTAAAAAGGTGAAACATAAAAAGAAGAAACAAGTGCATATGTGACTTTCTAGATATGATATTCTAGAACGAATATGGTTGGATTTTGTGACTACAATATGAGATAAAAACTGCTAAACACTGGCATGAATTTGAAGCTAAATGGTTGATCAAATAGATTCAAAATGCTGTTTCGTGTTAACAAAACTCTTGGTCCTAGAGGAATACACTGCATCTGTGGAAAGAATGGGTGGAATGGTTTATAGCAAGATACAGGAGTTGGAAGATGTGAGAAGAAAATCTCTGATTTAGAAACAAAGCAAATGAGAAGCAAGATCTAAGGATTGTTTGAGACAGTCTTGGTAGACATAGTAAGGATGACAGAAGTTGTGAAAGGAGAAACCAATGGGGAGAAAAACAGTGAAAGTTTGTTCAGCATAGTCTGAGAATTAATCCAGTTTTCATGGGATTAAGGATTTCTTTGTTTTACAAGAGACAATCTCTAAACTGGGTAGAATAGTGTAGAATTATCTCTCTTGTATTATCAGGCAGGTATATCAGCCTTAGTGATTACAAGTTGCTTTATGCTGCTGCTGCTGCTCCTACATATCAGTGTAAATGTGTGGATGATTTGAAACTTGTAGAAATACATATTATACTGTAGAATTCCCTTTTCTAATAGGAATTTAAAGAACAACTTGAAGATTTTTCTGTGTTTTTACTTAGTGGGAAATGCAAAAATCAAAGATACTCTTGTAACTCTCTATTTCCCTATATGGGTGCAAGATAATACAATTACACAGGCTTTCCTTGCCTGGCCATTTGCCAGGCTTCAAGCTCAGGCTCTTTGCTGTAAGCCCTTTGCATTTTTCATTCTGTATTGAAGATGCACCATGAATAAATCAGGGAATTGTGGAAAGAAAATTTTTAGGAAGGCCTGGAAAGATGACACTACTGCAGAGAACAGAGGCATCAGGCAGGTTATTAAGCAGAAATTAGAAAGTAGTCACTATTTGTACTAGGTAAGTTTTTGGAAGGACTTGTGTTGAGGAAGTATATTTTCATAGTGAAGGAGGTCAGTGATAATCATTAAACATTTAAACTTTTAAATAGTAATTTATGGGATTCTTCATATATTAAAATTTGAACAAGAAATTGAAAGTTCAGAAGCATGCCAATCTGTATGGATGCGGACTGCTATCCTGACAGAAGTACAAAAATGCAAATTCATTAAACCAATGGCATTTATCATTATGTAGCTCAGCTTGTTTGTATCTCTTTTACAGCTCCAGAATGTAAATCTCCCATTACATGCTACAATAGATTGTATTTTATAGCAGAAGGAGAACTAAAGTCTCAACTGCTGTAAGTTAGCAATAGCAGATTTAATGTATTGGCTGGGATGTTTATTTCACTGGATAACAGAATCTGGGATGATCTGAATGATGGGTATGTAAGAAAAACTTTCTAGCAGATAAGAATCATAGAATGGTTGAGGTGTGAAAGGACTTTGAATGACTTACAGTTCAGAGCCCTTTGCAATGGACATGGATACCTTCCTTGTGGGCCAGATTGCTCAAAGGCCCATTCACATTGGCTATGAACACTTCCAGGGATGGGTCCAGTGCCCCACAGCTCTCACAGAAAGAATTTCTTTATTTTGTCCAATTAAAATTTACCGTCTTTCAGTATGTCACTACAGGCCCATGGTAAAAGCACCTCTCCATCTTCCATTGAAGTCTCCTTTAGATACTGGAAAGCTGCTGTAAGAGCTTGCCAGAACCTTCTCCATACAGAACAATCTAATCTTGGGTTCTAATATGATACTGATCATTTGGGTATCTGCTGATTGTGATCCCGTATTTCCTGAACATTAAATTCCTGTTGCACTCAGGCAAAATAAAAAATAGAGCAGTTCGACCCTAAAATGTGAAATTGGTGTCGGTTCCCTGATTGAGGGAGTATTTTGTGTTGATGGTTACAACTTGAAGACATACGATGTATTTATTGTAAGCTCTCAATTTCTCACTTGGCTGAAATTGTGCTCTTTTCTTAGTAAATGAGATCACTGATTACCTTTCAGTATATTTTCTGTAATTTTAATATCTGTGAGTCAGCAGCAGCATTGCTTGTGAGTCAAGCTGATGAACATTCTTCTGTAATGGCTCTGATAATTACAAACCAGGGTGCAGAGATAGTGAATTGTTTCTTAAATGTTTTGTTTTGGAGACCATTTTACAGGCTTGTGTAAACCTGCATTGCAGGCTATTAAGAAAGATAAGCAAAAATTTGGTTTTCCAAAGTTATCCACAAAGAGACTTCCTAATCTTCCCTTCTGCTGTATTTTGCTCTGCTAAAAACTCAACAATTGTTGGGTAGTTATCAGAGTTCATTTTAATGCCATTCCTGAAGACTAAAAACTCCCATATTTTCCATGTATTGTGTTTGGCTGTAGTCAACTGTCAGGCCTTACCTTTTATGAAGACTGCAAACTTTTTAGGGGATTAGATTAAGATTGTAAGTATTCTTGCAGGAAGATTATCCTGTCTGTGTTTTTGCTGGAGTCTATCAAAGTCAGATCCTATTTTATGAGAGTTCTACAAATAGTAAATAATGCTGATATAAATAAATATATTATTTATTAATTTGTAATGTATTTCCTGTTCATTCTTGTTTACCTACTCATTAGCTTTATTTCACTGGAATTTTTCTTGATTTCTTCCAAAATTACAGGGAGAACTAACAAACCTTGAAGAAATTGATCATGCTAGTCAATAAATAGGGAAATTTTAGGCTCACTACCAGTGTAGCCTGAATATTTGTAAGGACTTTTGTAACACAGAGGCATGATGAAGTACTACAAAGAATTGCATTCAGTTCATATGGAGTTTCTTATAAGGACACACAGATACATACTTGGCATCATTTCACAGGGAATACTTTCACTACAGACTGTTGGAATTTCTACTTCAGTGTAAATTTTTTATGCTGTAGGATCAGACCTAGGTTTACCAAATGCATAAAAAAACATTATAGATTTTCTTTAGTTGCTGCAAACCATCTTTGCCCTCTCTGCTGTATCTTTTCCATTCAAAAAAGCTGTATTCTAAACAAACAGTATATAAATTTGAAACGTTTATATCTTTTTCTCTTCTCCTTGTAGTTGCTACCTTATGAATATAACTCTAGAAATCAGTTATGATTAATAGAAATTAAAATTAGTTAGCAACTACAATTAATGAAATAAGAATAAAGATTAGGATAAATAGATACCTGTTTTCTGCTTGCTGAAGTGCACATACTTCTGGAATGAAATTCCTAAATTATTCTCTTCTCCCTGGTGACCAGTGACAGGACCTGAGGGAACAGTATGCACTTGTGTCAGGGGAGATTTAGGCTGGATATTACGAAAAGGTTTTTGACCCAGAGGGTGTTTGGGCACTGGAACAGGCTCCCCAGGGAGGTGGTCACAGCACCAAGCCTGACAGAGCTCAAGTAGAGTTTGGACAATGCTCTCAGACATGTGGTGTGAGTCTTGGGACTGTCCAGATCAAGTCCACAATTGGACTTGATGGTTTTTGTGAGTCACTTTCAACTAGGGTGCTCTAGGTAATTCTGTGAATAGAAATTACGTACTCATACTTTCTGAGCAAAAACCAATATCCAGTCCTCAATTTTAGTAAATTAAATTCTTTTGAAGATTTTTTCTAAATCACAAACTCCAAAATACTTACATTTTTACCTGCAAAACTCAATCACAATACGGATCAGTTCATTAGAAACACAGGTTTGTTTTTATCTCATAGGAAGCTAAGCAAAACTCCGATTTACTTAGTAACTTTCTATGCAGTGTAGTATGAGTGTCTGCCACCCAAATAATTAGTTCATAACCTATGGAAGGTGTCCTGTATTAATTGTGTGAGTGTGTGTGAGGTGGTAACTGCTGCCTAACTAATAAGACTTGGTTATGGTTTCTTGATGTGGTGAGTCTTGGCTTGAGCAGAGGTACAAGCAGTGTCAGTTTGTCCACCCAGCTTTGAAACAGTCAGCACTGATCTAGTGCATAAGCAGCTAAACTTGCAAAACTTTTATTTTTGCAAGTTATATAAGTAGTAACCTGATCACAGTACTGCAGTTCTGTGTACTTCTCAACCTGAATCTGAAAATAATGGACAAAATCTTCAACTTACATAAATTTAAGCAGTGTCACTGCTACTACTGATTATTGACCAGCTTACAGTAGAGAAGAAATTAGGCTGCTCATGTAAGAAATCAATTTACCTGCTCATATTGTGCATATTTCCCTCAGGAAAGGGAAAATTTTACATAATTGGAGACATGTCATGGATAAAATCTCTTGAACTATTAATGACTTAGATGACTTTCTTAATAAATGGAAAAAGAATATTTTCAAAACAGTCTTCCAGGCTTGCCTGACTCTAATGATCCTTTAGTAGTTGTGTCAGAAACCTAGTCAAATTTGGTAGCAATGTGGCAATTCAGACAAAAAGCCATTCTCCAAAATCTCTACTTGTGTTTATATGCATACATGTTCACTGGGCCATATATTGCACAACATTTGTAAATATAACTGTAAAAATCTTTAGAAATTTTGTAGGTGCTTTGAACTGAAAAGCAGTAGTAGTACTTCATGACCATACACAGTCTATATGGTCAAAAGGGTGGCTCAATGTAGGAATGCCAGGCAGCAGGTTTTCTTTGGCACTAGTATTTAATCTGTTCTGATCCAAAGCAAAATTTAGTGTATTTTTCACAGCATTTTAAGAATCTAATACCTTCTTTCTTAGAAAAGCAGTTAAAAATAGAAAGGCAAATCCATAATGGCTTTAATCATCTGTGTGAAATACTCAGGGTGGAATTTATTTCAGTACTTTGGGAGTTTTTGCATCATTCACTTAAGGCCACTTATGGTGGGCTTTTTAGACATTCATCTGATCTTAGGAGTAAGATAGCTACTCCTGTAAGTAAATGGCTGCACAGTGGAGGTTACTGTATGACTTTTTAATCTGTTCTTCATTGTTCATTCGCACAAAACTATGCACACCTGCTTGGCTTCCAATGTCCTTTTATTTCTTTCAGAAAAGAGGTTAATTTAGTCAGTCCTGAAAGGTCACAGTGAATCAGAATGTGGGGAAGAACATGAGTATTTTCAAATAACAATGACGCAGACAGTTGGCTCTGGCTCTACAGTGCAAGATCCAATATTTTTTCAGTTTGCAGTGTTTGGCAATTGAAATTTCTTTGTTGTAGGGATCCTGCCTTTTAACAGTGCAATGCTTTAGCCATTGAACTAATTTCATACTCCTTTGCTATGGTGCAGAAGAATCACCTGTAAACAAGATAAGGAAGAAATTGAGGGCATGGTGGAAGCATTCACTGGGAAATTATCAGAAAGCTTAAGAAATAAGCCCTTACTTCGATCAGAAAGGACTTAAATTCTCAGATCTGAGGGAACAGGGGAGGCTGAAGATACGTATCGGATAAAGAACTCAGTTCCACTTGAAAAAAGAAAATGTGCTGGTGGGTTGAAAAAGAAATTTGACATTCAAGTGCTACAGAAGGTTTGAACTTGGAGGTCACCAGTATGGGAAGATTTGCACACCTATACGAAACCTCATTTTGATAGTGACAAAACTAGCATCTTTGTAATGGATTACAGAAAGCAAGAGAGCTTAGTGTGTATAATGGAGTATGGATCTGTATAGGTTTTTTGGTGAGAAATTCTAAGGAATTTCAAAGTTCTTTGTTGGATAGTTGTGTCAGTTCTGAAGCTGAACATAGCTGTGACAGTCTAGATATGTACTGGCTACCTTAAACCATTTGGCTGACAGTGAATGAAGCCTGATTGTCTGCTAGGTCCATGTAGCTACTTTTTTTTGCCTGCTTGAGGGATCTGTGGCTAACAGTTAATTGTACTGCCTTACCTTAATTAAAAGTGACTAGAACATGTGTATATGACTGTAATGACAAGGTTTACTGTAGTATGGGTAAGCTCAAAGGTGAGGGATGCTTTTGACACTATTTAAAGTGTTGGGGTTTTTTTTCTGGTGCTATAAATGTGCGTGTTATCCTTATGCTCTCAAATGCAAAAGCATTCTTTCATCTTTTCATTTTCTATGTTACGTCATACAGTCAGCCTTGTAAGTTCTGATTTTTTTTTACATAACTGGTAATCTGTAAACTTTCTCTGAAAGCATGATTATTTTCTTGACAAAACAGCAGAAAGTGAAGTATATCTTCTTTAAATTAAGCTATCTCATGATTTTTTCTTGTATTTCTTTATTCTGAATTTATATTTATGACATAAAATAATTCCCTAAAAACCTGGTCCTGTATACACTATATTAGTTTGCTCATTTTAGGTATCTCCATATCTGGGCAAAAAGCTCTTTGTCTCTAGGAAGGAATAGTTGGAAACATCCTACTACTCTTGTCCTAGTAACAGGGAACAACTGCAGAGAACCTACTATGTCCAATAAGTAAGAACCTTAAACAGAAAACACAGATCATTATGTTTGTAGCTTCTGGTATCAGTTAGAATGTCACAGGTTGGAGTTCCTTGGCCAGTAGATGCTCCTGCATTGGGAAGAGTGAAAATTATACTTCTTTAACTCTACCCAGTCAATATACTCCTGTATACCAATATACCTATATACCAATCAACAACTAATTAAATAATCACAACAAAAGACTTCTGTATATAATTTCATTATGCTACAGGCTGATACAAAATTTAAGCATGTTCATATCAGCTTACTATACTGCTGTTTTTTGAGGAGGGAGAAAGCACACAGAGGTTTGAATATTTTATTCTTAATGATTAAATTTGTTGCTAGAGTTAAGGCCAAACACATAAAAAACACATCTGGTAGTTCAGTGGGCTGATTTTCATCTCTGCCATAATGATTTTACATGAATTCTTCTCCTCACCTTCCTGTTGTTTGGGTACTATATATTGTGTAACATTATATTGTTACAATTGCAGAGAGAAGTTAAGAGTTATGAAACCAAAACCTTCAGAGATTTTTTTTCTAGTTTTAGAAAGCTATCTGCTTTTAAAAGAGGATTTGTTTTACAAGAGCAAGCATCAAAGTCTAGCTTCTCAATATTTATTGCTAAATTTTTTCCAGTTGTGTGTGCCAGCTTATGACACAGTAAGATGCCAAATTATTGAACAACCAGAAGCTGCTTTTCTAAAGGCATTCAGTGAAGGAACAATACATGTAGTAATTGATTCTTGTGATTTATGAACAATACAGTAATTCATTCAAGGGGTTTTACTATTATTTTATGAGAGGCATTGCATGTTAAAGAACATAAAGATTAAATTGCAACTTTCCAGAAAGCCCTTGGGAGCAAGCAACTTTTATACATACTAAAATCAAGTTTTCAAACATTCTTAATTTTTTTACTAAAGATATATTACTGACTGGCATTATAGTAATATGTAAAGATTGTATTTTACTTAAATTTTTACTTCAGTAGACCTGAGATTCATCTTGGCTTAGGCTGTCTTTCTGACCTCTTTGATTAGTTTTGGTTTTTTTATTTATTCCTATCTTTCCACAGTCAAATTTATTTTATATTTGGATATTTGAGGCCAGCTATTTTGTGTTCTATTTGGTGGCTTGATGTATCCATTGCATCCCCAGCTTTAGTAATCTAACCTCATATGAAGTTTTGTTAGTAGTTTCCTTTTTGTTGTGAGAAGTTAATTGCTTGTTGTCTTTTCAAATTCAGAAGGAAAAAAAACAGAGAAAAATTAAGGTAATGCAGATTTCTTACACCTTTTGTATTCTTTCTGTATGCAGATAGTAGCTTTGATGATGGAGTGCAACAATTGATCACTTGTTATTTTCTACATTTTGAATAGGCCACTGAGATTCAGACATACAGAAATTGGAATTCGTTGACAGCAAACCAAGGTTCTCAATTCTGTTGATGAACAGCTAGCCATTTCCAAGTTTACTTTCAAGATGTTGCTCAAGCTTGATGTGGAAAATACAATTTCCTTAAATCTGTAATTTCTGAATATGTGTATTAGATCTAAACATATATGTACATATTTACTGTTATCTAGGTTAATATTTTAAATGACTGGTATAAATGACATGGTTTCTTAATTAAGGCATTCAATTCTATTATTTAAATGGACACACACACAATATTAATCATATACCACTGGATTTGAATTATGATGCAGGATGATACATTTTGCAGAAATAATTTATTACCATTTATAGAAGTATATACCTCTTACTATACTCTTTTGAGTACACACCTCTTAGTGTCAAAATGAGCAGTTCTTACTCAGTACACTTGTGTAATGTGAGCTTATTTCCTTAGAGAAAAGAGTGTTAATTAAACCAACAATTTGCAGTACTGATGTGCAGAGGACTGCAGTTTTCAGACTGGTGAGTTTTTCAAATAGATATAAATTTCCACAGACACTTCAAATTTAGGTTTGAGTGTAGTTTGTTTGTTCATTTTTGTCTTCTTTGCCCTGATAGAAATGTCACCTGTGTAGTAAGTAGATAGGACTTAAACTGGAACATTTCATTCAATGCATGAGCACAAATCCCTACACAAATTTTGTAAATATAGTAGTGGTAACAACAGTAATACTCCTCCCTATGTTTTGCAACATAATCTAAGTAGCATAATCCTGGAATTAAGTAAATTGAGACATGGAGGTTAAGTAATTTGCCTGAAGCTAAACAGCAAGCAATTAACAGAGATGGGATTAGAATTACAAAGTTCTGGCTGTCAGCCTTCTCTTCTGTCCAGGAGCCAGCTGCAACTTTCAGTGCTTTTGGCTTCCAGTTCTATCTCTTGACACAAAACTTCAGTGAATTTGTTTTCTTCATACCACTTAGATATGACTTTAAAAGGCAGGCATTACTAGGAGTGATTTTTTAAAATTTATTTTTATAGTAGTTGTAAAGATCTGTCTGTCTTTGCAAGAAAATAAAGAATGAGATCCTTGTTGGTAGTTATATTTTAGTAATTTCTACTTCTCTTTTAAACATGGGGATGAATCATGCTTTACAATTATGATAGAGATTTCAGAGTGAAAATCTGACAGGGCAAATGTAATTTGTTTTCTTTATTTATTTTAAGAAAAGGGGCTTTATTGTGTCCTACAAAGTCCAGGGTCCTTCTTTTAATAGATGCTCTTGACTGAATATCAGTTATATGCAGTATTATGATTTCTTGATAACTCTTTTTAAAAGAAGAATACATTTATGTTCAAGACAGAAGAATGGAAAACATATTTATTGAGAGATAGATGAAATAGATGTAAGCTAGGTGCAGCACTGTGGGTTGGAATTATTTTAGATGTGTCTCTAACCACGGAAAATTATGTTCAAGATCACTGAAGTAACCTGACTAACCATGCATGAGTCTTGTAAAGCAATTGCATGCTACATTGATATACAGGATATCAAATAATTGTATTTTCAGTGATTTTAGGTAATAGGTAGCAGAATAAATGTCATTGTACAAAGTGCAATTACATATCAGAATTAAAACAGAAGTGAACTTCTAGTGATTAGAGGTTTACCTTTGTGTGGTGATGTGTTTCTTTTGTCTCTGTTTGTCATGTGAGGGTTGTTGGTCAGAGACAGAGGGGAGTCTCTGTCACTCTCAGAGATCCTTGTGACAGAAAGCCATGTTTATTGTTCCTCACTTCCTTTTACAGGGGTTTCACATCTCCCACTCTTGCACACGTGGGTGGTTGAGATCTCAACACTGCCCAGCTCCCTGGCCATGATATATCTGCATTTAGGGCTGAATGAGATTGGCTGAGGGTCCCTGTGTGGGTTTGAATGCAACCAGTCCTTGTTCACCCAGGGTCCTGCTTACCCAACTAGGGCTAGCCTAACTGGGTTTCTTATTTATGGTCAAATTATTTGGCCAGCTACAGACTAGCTGTGCTGTGACAATGTTTCTGCTTTTTTAATCAAATTTGTGAGGCGGCAGCACCTCTGTTGTGCGTATCTTAGGATGAGGTGTTAGTTCTCTTATTATTACATGCTTTAATATGCTTCAGATCTATGCTGACATAACTTTACTGGAGACAATTTAGAGCAATTTAGCTCCTGTAGAGGTTCGTGGAGCAGATGAACCTTGAGCACCTTTCAACTAGTATTTATTGCATTTTTGCAGTGCATTGTCCTTAATGACAAAATGTGGTTGGTATTTACACAGGATCTATACACAGCAGGACTCTGAAAATGTACAGTATCAAAAATACTGCCAGTGTAAATACATTCTAATCAGTGTTTTTATGTCTGCATAGCCATATCCCAGAGCAGGCTGCTTGTGCTGTGCTAACCACACTGATGTATCCTAAGTGACTTGTAGGCAAGGAACTGGGACAATCCGCTGGGGCCTTTAGTCACTGAATCTTTTTTAATATCTGTAAACAGTTTTCTGACCTAGTTTGTGAATGTCTGCCTGTGCATCAGCAATGCATCATCCTAAGGGCCATGCCAGCCTGTCTTACAGTAGAGCTGAAGGTGGGCTGCACTGCATAGCTCACAGGGCTTGCTGGTAAGAGGAGCATGTATTCTGTGTACTTGGCTGGACATCTAATGCAGGTTTCATATAATTGGTGCTTGTAGGTAAATGGTTAATGTTGGTTTATAATTAACAGAGGGAGGTGCTGATCAAGTTTTGGGATGAAGCAGGCCTAACTTAGAAGGAAAGAGATTTATGAGTCTCTAACTAGGTTTTAAAATTATTATTATTTTATAGCAACCTTTATGACACTGTCTTTTTTTTTCCATTTTAGCTCAATAAATTATGCTTGTGTCAAGTCATGTCATCTTCTAATACCATTCTGCCAGTAGAAAGTCATCTTGAACCCCTTAATGCCCCATATTGCATATGTTCCCATGGGCTGTGAGATTTGATTAGACACAAGCATACTTCTGCTTGAATAGGAATTATGAGAATTTGCTTATGTGGATGCCTTGTCAAGCATTAGCACTGAATCATATTAGTATGTAGAGTCAGTATTATTACTAGATAGTTGATTTTGCTTTCACAGTCAGTTTGCCCTGTGTATAAATGGCAGGGTATGCTTTTTGTTGTTTTTAAATAAATAAAATATAAGTGGAAGTTTCACTTCCTTGTTACAGTGCCCCATTTTTATGCTTCCTCATTTTAGTGCCTGCATTTTGAGGGTTTCAGTAAGACTGAAAGACTTCTAAAGGTCATTTCTCTAATCATAGCCCAGATATTCCAAGTCCCTAATTGAAACTTGTAGTGTCTGGTGTATTCCTACCTTTCTCTTGGAGCAAAACTCTTCTGGAAAGAGATCAACTTGCCTGGCATTTTAAAATCCACTGCTTTTACTTTGCACATTGAAAAGGAGTGTCAGCTCTCAGTTACCAAATAATTCATATGCAGTCTGCAGACATTAAATTTTGAAAAAGAAGCAGTAGAGAGCTTTGAAACAGAATTTCCTTTCGTTAAATTAGTGAATATGACAAGGTTATGTAATATTCCTGGGGGATAAAGTGGTGCACGTCACTAACCTTTTAGATTCAAGAGGCTTCATGCTTTTTATTTACTGCTGAAAGAAGGCTTAGTACTGGATTTACTAGCAAGGTCCTCTTTCTAACTCAGGTAAATTAAGTCCCACCTAGCTTTTACATATACTTTTGTGATAAATACTATGTATATACACAAGCTTTTGTTTTGTATTATGCATTTGAACATGTGCTGATTTATGACTTAAAGGCATGTCTGCAGCTGGGTTAATATCATGAACAGTGGTTAATGGTGCTGGTATTCTTTTAGACATTGGGATAAAAAGGGAGAATTCTTGTCCTCCTGTGCATTTACTGGATAGTGAGTATTACTTAGTCATATGCCTTCATCTTTCAGTGCTCAGGTTAGTCAAATACTAGAACCAAATATCCTGATTCTCTTTTTTTGAACTCTAGTGTGAAACAGAATTTTTGTGTAGAAACAACTCAGGAGACCATGGAGTAAGAAAGGAGAGATTTAGAAGCAAACGTTTACCACTTTTGTTTTCCGTAGTGGTATTTGAATGAAGGCTGTTTTGTATTTAAGGTAATTAAAGCTAATTTAAGGTAAATTGTGTTTAAACTAATGCATATGTAGCACTGATAGCTAAGGCTGTGCACCCAGCTTGAGGAATGAAGGCAAGAGGGGCATGGGCATGGGAGTAGGCCTGGCTTTGTTTAGTCTGATCATCTGTAAGACTGACTTGATAGTTTGTAAGTCCTGGCTTCTTGTTAGGCTTAGCACAGTATTGATGGGGCAGCAGTTAATGGTTGATCCAAGTTTTTCACTAGATGTCCAATAATTTGTCATGAAACTAGCTTAAATTGTTAGTAGGTTACCTGCAACAGTTTTAATAGATAAAGAACAGCAATAAATACTTTGTCAGCTTCTTTCTACTTCAAATACAAATGTATTGGTCTATACTATTATTAAAATACTTTTTTCTCGGGTTTTTCACATAGGTTTTTCATATTTTTGGGAGCCTTTCTCTTTCTCTCAGTTTTATAAGCTCAAAATGAACATGTGTGTGTGAATGATATTAGTTGGCAAATAAACGTCTGCTTCTGTCTGCTTTAGCTCATATACCTCCCATGTCCCCAGGGCTCAGATAATGTCTGTCTCTAAAAAAGCATACATAATCCACAATGAAATGAGCTGGTAACAAGGTTTGCAGAGCTTAGAGGTACACATTAAGTGTGTGCTATTTTAACATTAGAACCTTTTGGAAAATGTAGCCTACCTACATGCTCCTACCATTGTGAGGGTATATTTGTAAGTCTGTAATTTGACATTGCATTTCAGGGAAGAATGAAGCCAAGGGTCAGCCTGCTACACTGACACTATGCATGGCAAGAAATTGGAAAATACAAAAGATAAGATTGACTTCTCATATTTTCACTGAGACATCAGCAAGTGATAATTTTATTTTTTTTTTGACTGCTTACTAAATCTGTAGGGTGGGTATGCTCTAGCAGGTTGAAGGTTGGGAACTGGAGGTGACTGCTAAATTGAAAAAATAGCCCCAAAGAAGCAACCAGAAATCTCTCTCAAAAACCAGTCCTTTTTTCTGAGTGCTTTGCTTTTAGAAGAATACAGTAGCAGAAAGAAAGTGGGGAAATGAGTGTTTCATTTATTTTATGAAGGATTTTATGAGTATTGTTTCAATTATATTTCCAAGATTTTATGAGTGTTGTAGGGGCTGAGTTTTTAAGAGGATGCTGTGATGCCTGTGAAGTAAAATGGCTTGATTGTCTTTTCCCAGACTTTTGGCAAGTGTGTGTTTGTACCTAGAAATGGTTTCTGTGAGCCAAATGGATCAAGACTTTCAGCTGGACTTCATTGTCATTGCTGAACTGCATTTAATAGTTGAAAAATAAAAAAATTATAATTTTCATTCACCAGATAATAGAACTATTCAGCTGCTCACAGTATGATGACATCTGAAGATTGTGTTGTTGCTGTTGTTGCTGAGGGATGTTAAGGCAGGGGCAGTTTTAAGAGGTTCACAGTGAAAAACAAAAGTTTTCACAGCTTGTGAATGACAGACGAGTTTTTAGGAACATACCAATTGTTAACTTAGGAGTTTCTTTATGCAGATATCATGAATACAAATTATTTCTTGCTCTTATAGAAATAAAAGCTAATTAGCTTTTCTCACATAGTGTGCAGATCTTCTGTAAGTGCAGGTTAAAATTAAGGTGAAACAATTGCTTGGAAAAGTAATCAGTCAAAGTGATGTCACAAATTATTGCTAAGGAATATTTGAGCTGCTAATGCTGTATATAAAGGTGTTTTGAAACTTCTATTAAGTGCTTGTATATGTATAATAGTTTTTTAATAAATTAATTACTGGAGGAATTGTGCAAATAATTACAAGTCATGTAATTTGTAATGCATCAATACAGTATCAGACTGTGATTACCTGCAGCATTTGCTGATTTGTTCATTTTTACCTGGACAGGAGTCTTCACCAACTTCACCATCATTAAATATGATCCAGTCTATGACCTTTTTATTTAGAATATAAAGCATTTTCTCATAAGTCTTTGGAATATAGTGAATATTGCAAACTGGGACATGGGGTCAATAAAGGTGTTTGATTTGGTTTGTTTTGTGGTTTTGGGTTGGTTTTTTTTTTTTTTTCCTTAGTTGGGGATATTTTTATGGTTGTTTCTTAATTCTGTTTGTTTGGATTTTTACTGTGCCATAAATTACTGTGTAATTTGACATGGGGAGGATCACTAAAGAATTTTTTACTCAGAGTGAGTCCAGTTGTATACACCCTGAAACTTTATGCTGCTAGACCTATAAGACTATGCTAAGTGATTGTATGTGCCAGACCACATTGTTTATTCTGCACTCAACCAATAAGAATTTCTGACTCTGAGCTGAAAACATTTCATGGGAACAGTTGTGATTTTCATCTTCCATCTTTTATTGGTGCAAACCAAATTTTTATAACTGAAATGTTACTGTAATTTTTAAGTATTTGCCTCAAATGTGTGCAAATTTATAAGCAAATGAGGCATTTGAAAAAAGTGTCATTGCTTTTTAAATTTTTTCTGATGTCTTTATTTGCATTTGCAATATATGCTTACAAAGTATACAGTATGATATGATTTTTGGCAATTTTTATTCTGAGCTACTAAACTTTTTGAGATTTCAGGCAGACGATGAATTTTAGTTCTAAATTGAATTATTTTATACTAGGAATTTCAAATTTATTAGGATCTGCATCCTCTATTTATCGTGTCCATAGTGAGCTCACATACTGAGCTGTCTGGAGTGCAGACACCCCATTAGCTGTCAGTTTAAAGAAAGTGAAGTCTTGACCTCATATTCACCTTTTCATTAGAGGAGTATATCCATAAAAATGTCTCTACACAAGAATAGTCTGC
This sequence comes from Erithacus rubecula, assembly GCF_903797595.1. NCBI lineage: Eukaryota > Metazoa > Chordata > Aves > Passeriformes > Muscicapidae > Erithacus > Erithacus rubecula. Next base: position 5,010,746 of record NC_136661.1, read on the forward strand.
AGTAGCTGTGTGAAGAAGCGGGATGAAGTAGTAATTTCAAAAGTATTTTGTCATTTTATTTGAGTCCAGACAATAAGTATCACATATCCTTAAAGCACAGCACAGAGAACAGGAGAACAACTTTAAAATGGATAATTCTATAACATGCTGAAATGTGAATTAATTAATTCCATTCACTGTTTTAAAATTCTGCTTAAACTTTAGAAAGACAATATGGAGGTCCAGAAGGGAAGAAAGAAATGTCTTATGCTCGTGCCAAGATATTCAAATACTCCAATCGAATTGAGTTATTTGAGTGTTATGTTAAAAATAAAGTTTATGGAGCCAAAAATCCTCCACTTTTATCTGGGTAGTGGTAAACCATCTGTGTTTCAGAGGTTCCTGTGCCCCCTGCAGGGACAACTTGACTGTTTATTGAAGCAGCAGCCTAATTTCTATGGGGTTAAACTCTTTAAAATAAATAAATGCAAGGTCAATGTGTTTAAGATGAACTAGCAGTAAATTCCATTTTCCATCATATATTAGAAGTGTAATTTGCAGTAGTTTAATAGTTGTCACTTTGGCTTCTTAAGAGTCACAGCAAGAATTACATACTGAGCAGCAGATGGTGGGAGCCTTCAGGTCTTGAATGACAAAGCTTGTGGTATTCCTCAGAAGTCCAAGTTACGAGTATCTCCTACTCTGATTTCTTTTTTTCAGCTTGACAAGGTATAAAAATTCACTGTTGGTATGAATACCTGAGTAGTATTGTTACATACCTGAGTATATAAACAAGCAAAACTTGGGTATTCTTGCATTTAAAAGATAATACTGTAGCAGTTTTATAATGCCTTCAAGAGAATTTAAGTGCAGAAACGTGAGATGGTGATTTTAAGTGGATTTCACTTACTTTAATTGCACTTCTGTTATTTTAACTGCATTTATTGGTGTGTCCAAGGAGAGTTCCAAAAGGGCTGAAAGACTCTGGTACCATTGCTGGTAACATATTACATCTTATTTTTTGGCAGATTTAATTGTAGTGGAAGGTTCCCATATAGATTGTTGCTGTGCTTAATGAACTGTGCTGTGGAGAGTTTTTCTTGAACTATGCACTGCTGTTGTTAAGGGAGATGGAAAATAGTTGTCAGTTCTCAATCAAAATTGCCCTCATGTTAATAAGCACAACTGTGTGTGCAGTTTAATTGTGTTTGCTATCAGAGTGCCTAGCAGCTGAGGTCACAATCAATGTCAAAAAACTGACAACATTAATTGTGGAGATAATTCGTGTCAAACCTTAATTAGAAACCTTTATAAAGATAGAGGCAACAAATACTACTTTTAATTTTTGCTTCTGCTTGTGATTTCACATACCTTTACACTGATCTTGTTGCCTTATATGTAGCAAGATGAACGTGTTGATGGAGTAATAAAAAGAGGGATTGCATAATACTTACCTGTTTCCATGGAAGATAATTTTATAAATTTATTTATGTTCTAATAATAATAATAATTTATCTCCTCTGATGTCATGTGATATCTGAAAGATAACTGTCTTAACTTCCAATATAATGTATTGGAGGAGAGTTGTGGCAATGTTTTTAATAAGAATTACTTTCTTATGTAAAAAGAGGCTTAGACCAGATACATACCTTATTTTTTTTCAGCTAAGATCTGTGTGAAAGACAAAGTTCACCCCAATTCCCTTCTATAATGGAATTTGAAGCCTTTTTATTAATGTAGATAATACTAGTACTATCATACAAGAAAGTGGATTTTACATACAACCTTAAAACCTTGTTTTCCTTCAAAAATGTCCGCAGGTTGAAAATTGCATCATTTTCTACAACTGCCCATGTTTTCTGTGTCGAATTTTTTGTGTCTAATGCTACATGGTTAACTAACAACAGTTTTGCTAATTGTTGGTCCAGCAAAAATTCTCAAAGGATGGCAAAAATAGTGTTGTTCAGGTAGCTGGAGGCACATTCAGTATTCAGCTGTACTTCTGCTGCTCCACAATACAGATAACAACACTCTGCAGAAGCTAGCATGCAATTTTGTAAGGGGTCATGGCAGCTGTAGTCCTTGACCACATTTTGGACAGCTCTACATGAAGAAATTGCTGGAAAACTGTTTTTACCCCTTATAGCAATTACTTTTGGTGAAAGATTTTAAGTTTAATTTATTGCTACATGTGCTATTCCCTGCCTATGAGCTGCTGTATATGGTTACTGTGTCAACTTCTCATGAAGTGTTTCTTTTTCAGTGGCTGGGGTTCTAACAATGAATTTGGAAAATGTCAAAAAAAAATTGAAAGAGAATGGCAGCGTGTCATTTTTCACTTGGTGGCCCACGATTATAACTTGTGCCACAAAATGTCAGTATATCAGATTCAGTCAAGTCTCTTTATGTGTTGCAGTGTTGAGTTAAAACATACATAGAAAAGGTTCAAAGAGAGCAGTTCAAAGAAACACAGATGCTCTTCATCAGAATATATTTTTGCCTTTCTTGTGGTCCAGACATAAAGCCTATGGCTTGGGAAAAGATTTCTAGTTTTTTCACTTAAAGTGTGTTTTATTTGCTATGGTTTTGGCAGTTTTTGACATCAGAGAAGTTCTTTCATCATTTCCCCATGGCAGTAGTGGTGTACTGTTTTTTCTGAGATGTGCTCTTGCATTTGGGTTTAGGTACATTTTTACCAGGAAAATTAGTAGAGTGGGTATTTCTAGAACTCTTGAACATTCTGAAATGTTATAAACTATAACACATTTTCTTGACATTTCTGTTAAAGAAAGAGCATGCAGATTTTCAGGATCATTATATTTTTAAAAAATGCCCTTTTTATGTTAGGAGTAGGATAAAAAGTTCCCCTAATTTCATTTGGTAAAATGGCATATTGGAATTTTAATCTGTTTCTTCCAATTTGCATACATGCAGGACAGTAGTCTGCTGGGTTTCTTACATTCAAATAATCATGCTGATAGGAAATGCTGCCTATGGAAAGAACAGTTTTACAGAATAAGGGGTTAGACATCAGAACTAAAGAAGAGCAACATGGAAATGAAAACTAGTGTAGCACAGGTACATACTTGTCATAACTAAAAGAGGAAAGTAAAGAAAAGGGAAGAGGTAGGAAACATAAAGGAGCTGACTGCTGATATATGGAGATGAGAACAAAAATGAGTTGCAACAGATGACATAAAGCAACTACAGTGGAGGATGGCTTCATAACAAAGACTTCAGATTTTTACCATTTATTGTCCCTAAGTTCTCACATCTCATCATTTAAATCATTATCTGAAGGTGTATTATATCTTTAGAAATTCTTTTTCTAAAAAAGATAATTGTGTGAGGATTTACAGGAGTTTTTCAATTATTTTTTTCTCTGCTTAGGTGTAATCTTAGAGATTTCGATATTTTATACTTAAAAGTCATATATTATGTTGTTCTAAATTTGAAAATTTTGTCTTGCCACAAGTGAAATAGTAATTTCAATTTGGTGTAATAGAAGTAAAGGGAAAAGGAATAATGAATTAAAATGGCATTTCATACTTTCAAAACTGTTTCTCCCTTTCTCTCCATCTCTTTTTGTTGTGGTAGCTGGATCTTTTTTTATTTCTCCTTTCTGGCATAGTAGAATCTTGGAGTGGACAGGTGCTATACACAAAACTGTGCCCAAGCCTGATACAGTCCTTTTTGCCTGGACTTTTAATACATAGTAATTTACCTCCACCACTCAAAATTATAAATGCTTCTTCCTAAATGTCACTGGTGTTAATGTCTCAAAGGTGAGCATTCTGTTTTCATGACACCCTGTGATCATAGCATCAAGTAGCAAATCATATATTATTCCAGTTGGTTGATGAGCTCATTTTGCAACAGAAGTCAAATTGGATTTTTTATTTATAATGGTGATAAAATATAATGGGTGATCTTGGTATTCCAATGCCATCAGATTTCGGTTTTAATATAAATTTCACTAGTAAGATCTCTAAGTACTTTCCTGACCTTTTCGGGTTTTTTAAATAACATTTTCTCTTGCAGGTGAATGATAACACTGGAGAAACAAAGCACTTCCTTCTTTTTAAATTTTGAAATCTTGATGTGACTTTTTAAAAATTTATGTTTACTGCTTGGATTAATTTGGGTAAATTTTTTTTGTTCATTTCAGCACCACCAAAGTTTACAAGAACTCCCGTTGACCAGACAGGGGTTTCAGGAGGAGTTGCTTCATTCATCTGTCAAGCCACAGGAGATCCAAGACCTAAAATTGTCTGGAACAAAAAAGGAAAGAAAGTCAGCAATCAGAGATTTGAGGTATTAGGTCCATTGTTCTGTTCCTCTGAAAAACATTTTTTTCCAGTCTTGTTTTTAATCCCACTATGTGTGCTCTGTTAACAGTGATTTAGCAAAATAGGATTGACTATCAGGGATAATTTGGTGGGAATAGTTTTGTGAAGTTTTTAATTTTGAAAACTGGTAATGCAATTAAAAAGAAAACTGCTGCTGCTGTTTTCTAAGATAGCATGGTTGATCTGAGGAGCTCTGTGGTGCCTCTGTTCAGTTTGCTGTCTCTTCCAGGAGCTGGTGGGGACATCAGTTGAGCAGTGACTGCTGTCTCCCAAGAGCCAGCCTCCTCCTTTTGTGACAAGGTGCATTGAGCAGGCCTTGCCTTTGGCTGCTTCTGCTGCCACAATTCCTTACCCCTGTTGAGGAAGGAGATGAAACGGGCACTGCAGTTCCTGCTGCTGAACAGGAAAAGTAAAACTTGCTTGCTTATGGTTCTTTTCTTAACTATAAATTAGGGAAAGGCTTGGAAAAAGATGTTGTTCCCCTGTCCTTTAACCTTCAGTTAAAGGAAACAATAAAAACAATCTGCTTAAAGGATTCTGGTTATTTGGGGAAAATAAGAAAAAAAGTATTATTTGCTCTTGCACTGGCAAGAATAATTAATGTCAAATCTGGATTGACCTTTAACATGAAGGAATAACTCAGAAAATGGGGGAAAGCTTTTAGAAGGGATATCAAAAGTGGTACTAAGAGTGTATAATTGTCTCTTAAATGTTTCAATGTTAGGTAAGAGAATTCTGTTTGCTTTAAAACAACTGTTCAAAGATTAATGATTTGTATATAAAACAGTTGTGACATGCATTTATGAGCAAATTTTCTAACATATAATTACTAACAACCAAATGAATATTAAAGTCCTCTATATTAATTTGTGTTAGCCTTTGTGAAGATTTTTGGTCCTGGCTTTCATGTTACATTTTTTTAGAAGTGCGTTTCTGCTATAAACCAGATTTATTTTTTTGATTTTTGGTTCAATAAATACCTAAAGACATTGAAATTCATTGTAACTTCTGGCTTGTGTATTTACTACAACATAAAAACAAAATAATTAATTTAAATGTTACCTCCTAGTGCCAGAAACTGTTTGCACTTTACAGAGCATATGCAGAGCTGTAATTGGCTAGAGGGATTAACATAGAAGTTTTATCATAAATTTTACATGATTTGTCCTCTTCTCTTCACAGAACTCTCACTCAAAGTGAATTCTAAACAGAGAAAGATTGAGCATTTATATGTTTACTGTGTGTTATTCTGCAATATGTCATGGTTTATTTCCTTAATATATTGCTTTCTAGGTACTTGTGTGCCTGTTTTTAGGAAGAATAAACAAAAAAATGAAGTTTTATTTCCATAAAATTATTTGAATGTAATTCTAAAAAAACCTTAAAATGTTTAGAAAATGCCTTTAGTGGGCTGTTGAACAAACAGTATAGCCAAGTAAGATGGAGTGTATTCAAAGAAATACATGACACTTGCCAAGTGTTTTATAATTTTGATCATGTCCACTGAGCAGAGCAGTTACAAAGTGTGCATACCAAATCATTATTTTAAGCAGCTTTTCTTCCTATTCCAAGTAAGGCTGTAAATTCATGCCACAGAATCTCTGAATAAGAAAAGAACAACAGTAGAAATGAGATTCAAAAGAGACATAGGAAACATTTGGGAAACAAGAAATATCTGGGATTTTCAGCTGGACCAATAAGAGAATATTTAGTTTGGTTTCTTTCCCTATTCTTTCAATCTAGTATTTTGTATACTTCACTTAGTTACTTAATGATGAAAGACATTAAAATGTTTTACCTGGACACTTATCTTCATATAAATACCACTAAGCAGTAAACAGAGCTGGAAAGGACTCTAGTGATCCATCTTATCCACATGCTTTCCTGGGGATGCAGGGGGTTTTCTATAACTTACTAAACTTGGAAAGTCTCCTACAGGATTTCATGAAACTTGTCATGATTATTTGTCCCCTACGTGAAACCAGAGCTCTTTTGCTGGCACTTGATGTATGCAGCAACTGGGGAACAAACAGTTTATTTCCTCTCTTGACTGTTTATATGTTTGAAGACTATTGTCATTGAAATTTCCTGCTCAGGAGCTAATTCTCCCCACTTACTGAGAATAGCAGTGAAAGCCAGGCATTGCTTCTGAAATTAAAATATACAGTAAGACCTTGAGAGTCTTCTCTATTAATCTTTCAGCTTTTATTTATATTGCAGATACAGATGAATGAAGATCTTTTTTTTTCTCCTCTTCCTTCAAATTAGTTCAAATAATAGAAATTACAAAATCTGATTTAATTTACTGAGAAGTCCTTCTCAGAGGAACTTAAAAAGGAACAGAAAAGGGAAAAATAAATGTTAAAAATGGCATCATTCTACCCTGTGTGCAAAAATGCTTTTGTTAAAAAATCTCTGTCATAAAAAAAATAAAATTTCATTCAATAAATGGGGAAGAGTTAGGAATTAACTAGCTGTGGTATGCAGGAAAGGGGAGAATTTATCACATGAAAAATAAATCCCTTTTATGTACATAATTTTTGAGACATCAGACTTGAAACTTAATCTCTGCTGTATTGCCCAATCCAATCTGCTGCAATTGTTTTCAGTGTCTGTCCAAATACGTTCATTCCGCATTCAGGTTTAAATAATAGCAATAACTCTTTTTTAAGTATGTCTGTGACTATTTGGATTCTGCGCTCACATTTTTTATCTGTAAATTGTCGGTCTGGCTGCTTAAAGACTGTGAAATTTTTTTCACCCTCATAAATGTCAATTTATAAAGAATTCTAGTTATTTGTTTAATTGTGCTAATATCAAGTGGGTATTTTGTCTTGAGATTTGTTTAAGGAATGACTTTAGTGAAAGAACAAGAAAAAGTAATGCATCCTATGTGCTATGATACAAACTCAGTATCAAAAAACTCCAGAGTTTTTATCTTACTTTCACCTCTCCCAACACTAAGCAGAAACTGAGAAATTCCTACAATGAAAACAGCGAGATGCAGGGCATGTTTACCCTAATTTCTAACCCTGGACTTTATATCTCTCTTATTGTCAACATGTACAGAGATCTGGTAGGTTGCTTGTGTGAAAATAAGGCAGAAAGACACAAAACAGGTGTGCATGTATGTGAATCACTGTGCATGTATGTATAGATTTTGGACAGATATTAATTATTTTGTAGAGGAAAACAAAAGAAAAAACTCCTTTTTTATAAGTGCCATTTGTGTGATGTCTTACTGATATCTCTCAGTGGTTTTTCAAAATTTACTTTTTTAGAAGTAGATTAAACAGATTATTGCTATTACTTAATTATTAAGAAGGCTTTTTTCCAGACTACAGACCATTGCAGTACACACCAATATTTGATGTGATTCTGACTGCAGATCAAGAAGGAAATAAGATCTCTTCAGTGAATTTTCTCATATAAATGTTACTAATTCTTGTGTGAACATTGCAATTTTAAAGCTGAATCTTAGAAGTTCAGCTTTATTATTTAGTCTCCTGAATAAATGTTGGATAAATTGACTTATTTTGTGGGTTAAGTCCAAACCTAAACTGAGTCATCCTGTTTGGTTGAGAAATTGCAGTTTTTAACTTTGGGACCAAATGAGAGAGGGAGCTGCACTCTGTGAGTAGAGGGGGAATGTAGCTGGCAGCAGTTAAAATGAATGTAACTGTCATTTGAAGATTAGAGTACTTTAATTAAGAGAATTGAGAGGTATTGGTGGTGAACTTCAGAATAGGAGAGCATTAAGTCACAGACTTTTTTTCTTACAGCCCTTGTTGCTGGGTTGTGTTTTTTCGTTTGCTCATTTGATTTTGTCCTTTATTTCTTGAAGCTATATTAAAGTGGCCACTGGGTGCTCACTGAACAGCAATATATGTTGCAAGTATTGCCACTTAAATGTTTTCCCATATGACTGGAATTTGTCTTGGTACATAAATTTGGAAAACAAACCTGTCTTTGATGACTTGGATACCAACAGGCCACTAACTGCTCATGAACAGATTACCTGAGGGGTAGGTATTTGTAACAACATCTGTGACAGCTTTTGTTTCCTTTTATAGGTAATAGAGTTTGATGATGGATCTGGATCAGTTCTCAGAATACAACCACTGCGCACACCACGAGATGAAGCTATTTATGAGTGTGTGGCTTCCAACAGTGTTGGGGAAATAAGTGTGTCCACAAGGCTCACTGTTTTACGTGGTAAGTTCTTTCTAAGTAAAACTAATCCACATTATGGAGCTCAAAGTACTTCATTGTTGTGAAGCTGTGATTCTCTCTGGCAAAGTTAAATACAGTTCTTGACAAATGGACCTTTCTGCAGTCGTGATGCTGTTCATTGTAAACTTTTTTACATAATACTTGACCACTGTGTTCATGACTTTTGACCATAAATTGGTAATGTGAGTATGTGGGGCATGACAGGTAAGAGTGAAGAAAAGAAGAAATAAGTGAAACAGGAGTACCACATGCAACGGGTTATTATATCAATTACTGTTCAAGACAACCACTTTATGAATGCATTTGACTCACATTTCAGTGCTGCCCTGAGTACCTTAGCTTTGTTCAATCAGATTTACATGGAAATTTGCTCAATTAACAGTGTCCTTGAAAAGTTGCAGGAACAATTTTTAGAGGATAAGCTGCTGCAAAATTTGTACTGCAAGAGATAATCATCAAAAAGTTGGAGGCTTCTTCCTCTTCAAATATATGTCACCTGAACTGCATTATTTGAGTAAGAAGTTTTTGAAAACAGCAAAGAAAAAATGCAATTTTTTCAACTATGTCAGGGGTAAGGATATTAATGTACTCCAAGCCCACTGTCTAGATAATACTCAGAGGAGAAAATACTAGTAGTCAAACGACCTGAACATTTTGTTTTGTCATCTGGAAATGGATAGACACTGGATGTGGAGACACTATGAAATATCACACTCTTCTGTTTGCAGGGCTGGCTTTATGACTGAAGATTACTGTCTTGTATTTTGATATTACATGGCATTACAAGGTTTGCAGAATTACTAGGTGCCTGTTTATAGGAATTGAAGATGATTAAACAGCTTTACAGAATTTAGAGGAAAATTTGTGGTATGTGTAATTGCAATATGTTTTTTTCTTGATCCTCTATCCCAAGCAACATAGGGTGACAAAAGGATTTCTTTTTTCCTGTTATTCTCTGAAGGTGGATTTTTACTAGAAAAAAAAGTTCTATAATTTTACTAGCTGTTTTAATCATTTCAGACAGTCATGACATTGTGTTGGAGACCACTACCTGCACTATGTGCATATATATCAAATAATAACCCTAAGGACATGCATATTTTTTTCTAGAGGAAGTCTGATGTAAGCAAACCTTTTCAGTATTTAAAACTGTCACCTCTAATGCCATGATTGTTCCTTATATTACAATTTAAAAATTCTTCCAAGTCTAGCCAGTGTAAACAAGAAGATTGGTAGACTGATATTTTAACAGCACCTGTTCTTAACTATTTATTTAGGAGCACGTCTTACGGACAGCTTCCACATTGTTGAAAATAAACTTAAAAGTGGCATTTTTATATACCATTAAAAGTTTTGCAAATTAAAGGGAAATTGGGAAGAGGAGTGAGGAAAAGCAGAAAATAGTGTGAAAACTCAGGTGGAAATAGTATTCTTTGTGTTCATAGTTTCTTAAAATGTATTTACAAGACTGCTGATCATGAAATGTGCATGCATGTGTTTTGAAAGAGTGTGCTCTAGACTGAAGTTCTCATTTTGGCTTTTGTAGAGAAGCAACAGCCCTCGTATCTCTCTACCAAGAACCACAGCAGTTGCAAAAGATAGAGGGGGTGTCTGAGTGTCAAAACTAGCTGACTATACAATGTGGTCTGTTTCTTTACTAGTCTTATTGATTATTAATTTTTTATAAACCATATGTAGCTTTGCTGCTTATTTTTTGCTTGATAATAAGAGCAATAATAGTGGCTCAGTGCCTACTTTAGACAACACTAGTATTGCATCCTGGTTTAAAAGCAATCCATAATTATAGGGGTATGTAAATGACTAATGGAAAAACATTATTGGTTCTGAAGTTAAAATTAAAATAAATTTCAAGTTTAATTAAATTTTTTTTTAATTAAAACCACTGAAATATAAAGATTGAGCATTACATCCAACCATAATACATACAGCTTTTGCAACTGCTGAAATATATTTGCCCCAGGAGTAGATTTATGGATTTAATCTGAAACTGGGAACGGGAGTACGAGAACTCATGAACATATTGTGACTGTGGATTTAGATAAAAGGGTAATGTCAGAGAAGCAAGGAGCCTGCAGAGAACCAGGACATTATTAGGAAGTTTTGGTGGGGTTAAAATTTGAATTGCTAAAAGTACAGTGGTTTGCTGTATTACTTCCCAAGACATGGCATAATTCAGTGCTAAAGGCATTAGCCTGGAAGATAATTCTATTACTGCAAAGCCTCTACTTTGCAAACTTAGACAAATCTTAAACTTGTAGAGTTTGCTACAGTAGCCTTGTGGAAAAACACTCAATTGATAATGCCTTTTTGGGAAAGAGTACCTCTGCCTCATAGAGCTGCTGTAGGAATAAATATAGATGTGAACAGGAATTAACTAGATTTAATGAAATAAAAAACAGAGTGAGTTGGGTCTGTGGTTTCTTATGCTTTACTCATTCCTGTGGTATGTATGTGACTCTGGATTGAAGAAGATGCCTATATAACTTTCTTATGTTCTTCTGATTGTTCTGCAATGGATCTATCACAGACTCAGTTTGGTATTTGTGCCTCTTGCAAGATGTCATCCAGAGGTGGAAGTCAGATTTTACTCACAATTCAGCCTGCAAGTATTGCAATCCTAATATAAAATGTCAGTGAAATCAGAGTGATTCCAGGAGCAGAAGTGTCTACCTACATTCATTTTGTTTGATTGTTTTGCAAATCCCAGCTTGGCTGCTGAAAATCATTTCTGTAGCATGGAACAGCAACATTTTTACTGATATATCTGTGTCTTTACAGCTGAATTTGTCAGTTTTTCTGATGCCATGCAGAGTAACAAGTTCCATGCATTACAGATGCTACCATGTTTTATTAGGCTCCTATACTATGGCAAATTTTTATTATTTGGGTGTATAGGAGTATAGAAAAGTTTTTAGCTTATAGGTACTAGAAGATTACAGTGTGAGAAGGAAGAAGGGCAGAAAAGGCATCTAAAGATGATAATATTTCAAGGTCTTGCCCGAGACAAAATCTTGAATCCTTTTTGCTCTTACTAGAGTAAATCAGGAAATTTTCCAGGCTAAACTTGCACTTGTTAGGCTGAATATTGTGAGAGTCTGGACCAAGAATGAATGCTTGAGATAATTGCAAATTGCTTTTGATTTTCTGTATATAAAGAAGTTGGCTGCTTTCCAGGATGAATTCACCCACATGAAAATGCTGAAGGGGAACAAGGTTTGAAAAGAGAAGTTGCATGTTGGAAACAGGCAGACAAGAGGAGTCCATGCTATTTATTTTGAAGCTCTTTGTTTTGAAAGTTTGTCCTGAGAAATGTAAGAGTGGAATGGTGCTTTGATTCTTTTATGTATTGGTGCTTAACATGCATGCCTTTCTAGCCAGGAGTGTCAGTGGTGCCCTGAGGGGCGTTAGAAGGATCATTGACAGCGGTGGAGGGAGGTGATCCTTCCCCTCTACTGAGCCCTGGCAAGGCCACATCCAGGGCTCTGTGTCCAGTTCTGGGCTCCTCAGCACAAAGGAGACATGGAGCTGCTGGAGCAAAGGTCTGCAGAGTTGAGGAGGGGTTTTGAGCATCTCTTTTATGAGGAAAGGCTTAGGAAAATGGTCATGTTTAGCCTGGAGAGGAGATCACTGAGAAGTAATCCTATCAATGTTCATAAGTAACTGAAAAGGAAGTGCAAAGAAGATGAACCAGGCTCTTCTCAGTGGTGCCAAGCAAAAGGACAAGAGGTCCCAGGAAGAAAAACTCAGGCACAGGAAGTTCCATTTGAACATGAAGAACTGCTTTGGTGTGGAGGTAACTGTGCCCTGCAGCAGATTGCCCAGGAAGGTTGTGGAGTCTCCCCCACTGGGGATATTTAAGGACTGTCTGGATGCAATCCTGTGTAATGTGTTCTCAGTGGACCCTGCGTGAGCAGGGAGGTTTGGCATGATGATCCCACTGCAGTCCCTTTCAACCCTACCTATTTTGTGATCTATGTATAAGTAATAAAAAGCAATAAAGTGTAGGATCTTCCTATACTCCCCAGACATTAGAGATGAAATAGCTTTCCTTTTACTGTCCATTCATTTAATGTTAAAGCCACCTAAATCTGTTTCTTAGGTCTTGTCAGTGGTGGATATCAAAGATTTTCCCTACTTGCAGGACAAGGGTTCTAGTGTATATACACCAGTCTAGTCATATACAGGTCTATAAATTGTTCAGGAGGGAGGAAATAGTTGTCTCCTTCTAGTAGAGAAACCAGCAACAATTCTATTCAGTTAATTTTCAGGAATCCTGCTTTTCATTTTGAAAAAAAAAAAAATGTTTATAAAGTTTTGTCAAGACCATGAGGTTATCAGGAAGCTTTAGCTTCAGCTGTTGCTAAGGTACGTGAGTAGAGCACAGACATGTGCAGGTTTTAAGGATGTGGAGCACGATATGTGTATTCTAATGTTGCTCTGGTTTGCTATGTTTTCCTTGCTGTCTGGAAAGCAGAGAGAGTCTACAGCAGGACATTTATGCAGAAGGCTGTTTGTTTGTCTTGACACACAATTTTCTCTTATTCGTGATGATTACGTTGATACTCTGCATTACAAAAATATGGCAAACAGCATCAGTGTACCACAGGCAGTATGTAAATCTGAAAAAAGTAACATTTCTATGGGAAGTGCCTAGGATGGCAATTCCTTTTGATATTATTAGAAACTCGTCAAGTCAATGTCAAACATTAACTGCAGTGCAAAATGAAATTGAAAAAAACCCTAAATGTTTACTATATAGAGTTTCCCTGTCCGGTGATACACATAGGTATTGAGGTAGTTGTGAGAGATTTTTATGAGACTCTCAGAAGTGCACAACATTTCCACATTAAAATAAAAAAGAACATCAAAACTAGGAAAAAGCAACCAACCAAACAAAAAAGACCCCTAAACAATTCCAAATCAGGGACCATAAATCTGAGGTGTTACCGTTTTTGTTTCTGCTGCTGTGTTGAATAGATTCAATGGTAATAGAAGCTCATTTCTTTATTTTCACTTTACCTGGTAGTACTGAAATGAGAAGGAACCATTTGGAAGTCATCTGTCATCTGGGACAGCTATCTTAGAGGGCATAGGTATTAGGCAAATGGAGTGGCACGGCTATAGTGTTGGAAAATGCGCAGTGGGATGTCTCTTATTTCTAGACAAATGGGAGGAAGGACTGTACATATTCTGGATATTATCTGCACAGTAGGAGAAATTTGCTGTGTTCCAGCTGGAACTATATAAACGATGTATACCAGTGTTTATCTGAAACTGTTTGCTGTATAGTCACAGTGATTAATGCCGGGTGGTTACTAGTAAGACAGGCCTTTGAAAGTGGGATGAAGAGAAATAAGGGAACTAAGAAAATACCTGTGCATGAGCTCAGTGCACTGGAAGGACATTTATCTCAATCATATATTGCATGATAAGACTTCTGAAGAGCCAAAGGAGTATCATTCCCCAAAACTTCCTAAACTTTCAGTGGTCATGGTATGTGCAGCACCTCGTGACCAGAGTTAGCATTTTCATTACAGTCCTATTTTTGTTAAGCCTCTTTTTGAAGAGGAGCACTGTTGTTCCACCTGAGAAAATGCTACTTTAACAGTTCATGTTGTAAAGCCTTTCCAGGGTAGCTGTGCGGGGAGGATTAAGAAATGAAATGCAGCTGCTTGAAAATCACACAATAGGATTTTCTGAAATTGTAGAACAAAAGGAGAGGTAGCCAGTACAACTTCAGCTGAAAATACCCTTACAGACAGTTACAGAATGGCATGCAGATTTCTTGGAATGGCTTATGAAATAGTAGAGAATTAGAAATATTTATCTGTAATGTTATAAACTATCCTGAAATATTTTCTTTGGATATGCAAATATTATTTTTGGCAAATAAATATTAACCTTCCATGTAGTACAGTTTTAAATACTTAATGACTTACTGATCTTTTTAAAGATGAGGTGATGACATTTGATGCTAGAAAAGGATAAAAAAGAATTATGAAATACATGTCTCGTAGCTGACTTCAAAGGTACTATATGTTTAAATTCTGTTAATGGCAAGCATGTACATGGTAGTGGTTTGGAAAGTACTGCACCTTACGAATTTTGCAACAATCAGTAACCATGCAAGAGCCTATCACTCTAAATACATGATGCAGGGTATTAGTTCAGCATTTAGGTATATGCACTTGAGTGTGCTGATTTAACAGGTATATGTTGTTCACTTTTGTGTAGTTCTTTAAAAAACTATGTTGTAGTAATTTAAGAGATATATAAAAATGATTCAATAACTACTGTAAGTATTTCAATAAATTTCTGGCAAGTGCCTCACCTAGTTTCTTTTATGGCTAATACTTTTTAAATATTTTACTTGTGTTTCTATATGTGAAATGTATAAAATATTTTTTTTCAATATGAGAAACTTTTGGTTACTTTTTGTCCCTTAGTTTGAGTTTTACAGATCTTCCCTTCTCTTGCATACCATTATGTTATAAATAACCTACTACAGCCATGAATTTAAAGCTAAACATTGGAAAGCTTCTTGCAGCAAGTAGAGATGTTGCTTTAGAAAAATAATAAAACAGCAGTCCCAGATTTCTTAATTATCATTGTAAATTCCTGTTGTCAGAACTTTCAGAGATTACTTACTTTGGAAAATCAAGAGCAGTCTGATGTAAGATCTTTAAAGATGTCATACAAAGGTATCCATAGATATCAGATTTTTTTGATAAATCTGTCCTAACTTTTTACTTACATTTTTTTACTGGTAAAATTTAATTCAGCTTTTTGTCATCCTACATATTCTTTTAAGATGACTGATTATTCAGCTGTATTTGCTAGATCAACATGCATGGGGAAAGTTTTCCTGCTGCCCACTACAGCCTATCACGTCTTTGCAAAGGTTTATTTTGCTTACTTCTAGTTCTCAGTGAATTTCACATCACTGAATTTCATCTAGCCAAGTTTCTGCTTTACCAAAATGCTGTAAAATTACCCAGTTCTGTTTCACATACTTACATGTAGAATTAATTTTATTTTATGAAATATAATTGGCAATAGAAGAAAATAATTTATGCCATACCTTTTCATGGCAATATGATGTTCCTAAGAGACAAACATTGTCTTCAAATCAGTAATATAGCATGTAATATGACATGCAGCAATATTATATTAATAATATAATTATGTTATTATTAATAATTATTATAGCAGTAATGTTCAATGTACTTATATCCATGAAAGAAAACAACCTTATGGATGATAGTTCATAAAAAAATGTCTCACAGTTTTGATCTAAGAAGAGAAACTGAAATAAACTGTACAAAAGCAGAGCAGCTCTGTTTAGCTTGAGAGAATTCTTCATTGACAGTTTTGGCTAAGAATGTACACCTGTTAAATACTTTCAGACAACAGCTAAGTGTCTAATTTTAGCAAGACCCCCATTTAGGTATTCCCATTCTGCTATCTAATGGCATGTAGAATTATAGGAGTTTTTCACAGCCACAGTGAGGATATTCTGGCTGCTTGTAAAATGTAAATTAAGCCACATAGAGCAGATAAATGTTAAAACACATTTGTTTTATACTTTTTTCCCCCACTCATTAGTTCAGTCCTTTTTTACAGATAGTCATCCTTACATCATCAGAAATCTGTCAGAAGCAAATGATAGTAAAAAAATGGAGAAGGATATAGTAGGGGGAGGAGTAATATTTCTCCTACCAGCGGAATCAAAATTAAGTGATGTAAGATCAAAACTAAAACATGCCATATCCTAACATAAGAGCCATGACCTGCTGTATAAAATAAGGAACTATTTTGTTTGCGTTCTTTAAAGACACAGATAGAAACAACATATGGATATGATGCTAAAAATTATCTTTACAAGAAATAGTGGAGCATTAGTATGTATAAAACTATTAACTGTTCTGAACAAAGGAAGTGGGGTGGAGAGAACGGTATATATTTCTGTGCATTAACTTTTATACTTCATAGTGCTATGTGTTCATGTTTTAAACATATAAAATTTAATTTCTTCTATTTTCTGCCTGGATGTAACATAATACAAATAAAACTATTATTCAAATTTGCATTCTGATTCTTTTTGTCTACTTAGTAAATGGTGGGCTATTTGTGTTTTTTAATGAGCTAAAAGAAAAAGTGCAAAATATTTTTTCACGAACCAAGAATTCTTGGAATACGTTCACTTTTCTTGGGTTTAGACATTATGCATGGATTTAAGGTCTTTGGCCTTGTTTAGAGTGCTGTTGGCTCAGTATCAGGTATTGAGATTGTGCAGGTGTTCCTTGCTCAGTGGCCTAAACTCTCAAGTGAAGCCAATGGAATAATGAAATCCAATGCAGTTAATGAAATGCCATGTTTCCTGTTTTCGTTATAATCTCTGGCCTCAATTTTGGATGCATTTTATATATCAGTATGTCCACTCACTTAGCAGACTCTTGTGATATTAATTAGCAATGTAGTTTTTGAGTTGCACAACACAAAAGTAAAATAGACAGAAGAATTCTAGGGATTTTTTTTTTCTTGCCAGTATTTCATACTGATTTTAAAAATGTAATTCTAGGGATTTTCTGTTTAAGAAGATGATATGGTGATTAGTTTCTCAACCTCTGACAGTGTCATTGTATCTGTATCTATATCTGTAAAGAACTCAGTGGTTTTAGCCTCTTGATAGTTTCAATTTAATTGTTATCACAGCAGATCTTCATATGAGATGTCTAGTGTAGCATAAGGAAACAAAGGCAATTACTAGAAAAAGGCATATATTCATAAAGTAGGCTTGTCTTCATGTTTCCATGCTAGCCATCTCTTTGAACACTCGTGTCTTATCAAGTGTACCATTAGGGTGACAGAAATGTTTGCTGAAATGTAGGATGTGTTTGGCACTAGTGTACTGAGCTGACAGTAAAATTAAATACATTTTAATATGATAAATGCTAATCTTCAACTACAGAAGATTCCCAGTAAGAATGCTTTTGCATATATATCTGAAAAAGTAATTTAGAAATTAAGAGAAAGCTTCTGTAACGCTTTGGCTTGCTTAGCCTGGTAACAGGTCATAAAATGGTGTTTATTATTGTAATTCCTAAGTTTTCAAGAACTGGATGTAGGAAGCAAAAATTAAAATGAAAAACACATACTAAAGTATTCAAAATATTTTTGGCAAACATACAGACATTAAAAGGAAGATGAAATTCAACAGACCTTGACAAAATAAAAATTTCCTGTTTATTAGGACTAGAAATAAAACAGTTCTGAAGCAGTGACTTTCATTTCCACAAAGGAAAAGAGGCTTTGTTGCATTAGTGTGGCAGGAGGTTGAAAGAACTGTGATTTAAGTATCTCTTCTGGGAGAGAGAAACCTACGAACCTCCAAGGCTTAGACAGGATATAAAATCCTGGTATAATATATATAACTTCAAGTATTTTCAGTATGTGCTTTAAACTAATGTAAAGAACTACACCTGTCTTACTACTGTTCTGTTTAACTTCTTAGCAAGATGCAGTAAGAAGCATCTTGCTAACTCAGTAGCAAGTGAAATTTCTTCACTTGCAAATGAATAAAACATGCAAAATTGTGTCTTATGTCCATAGTGATTTAAACTATTCTATTAAAATGATTTACTGTTGTGAAGAATCTATGATAGGATGTTAGATAGTAGTAGTAGAATTTTAGCATTTTTTATGTATATTGAATGCATCTTGTGATCTGCAGTGTCAGTGTATGGTTAATATGGCAACAGCAAAACAGAATAATGAGGTAATTCTTCAAGTGTAAACACTTCAGCAAACTTCTCAGTCAAATAGAGTCAGAAAGCACTGATTAGAGCCAGGTGTTTCATTAGGACGTTCAGTGCACCTAAATCTTGGCTTGTGACACTGGTCTTTTGTAACATTTCAGGGTATATCTGCCTATAGGAGAGTGCACCATTTTGTATCTGCCAGTTTGCTGATGATACAAAAATGGGAGGTGCTGTTGACTCTTGCAGCTTGGCCTTGCAGGCTTTTCTATGCAGATTAGACAAAAATTAATGAGACAAAATTTAAATTCAAATTCCAAATTCTTCACCTAGAGCTCAAGATCACATTGTGGGAGGAGTGACTGAATAGCAGCTTTTCAGAAAAAGATCTGGTTCTGTAGGTTAATGTTAAGCTCAAGGTTGAGTCCTGAACCTCAGAAAGTATTTCTTTAGCGAGACAGTAGAACAGGCTTCCTAGAGGGGTGCTCAAAGCCTGTCAGTGTTTATGAGGCATTTGGATAATGCTGTTAATACTTGCTTTGGCTTTTGTTCAGCCCTGAAGTGGTTGGGCAGTTGGACTGTTGGCAATTGCTTACTAATGAAATATTATATTCTCCATTATCCTATTTACATATTATATATTATATATTATTAAATTATAGTAAGTATTATTTATTTGACAGTAATTAGAACAAAGAGCATTCAAAGAAGAATGCTGAAAATTTTAGCTTCACAAATCACTTCGTTTTTAATCAGCACAATTTCTTCTGAATATAAAATCATCTTGTTCTTTCTATGCTCATTCATATTCCCAGCCATTAATTGTATTAGAACATTATAGCCATATTTTTGTAGCCTGTCTAACTTGACTAAGTACTGTTCATCATTGCAGTGAATATACTTGTAAAGAAATCCATCTTTTATGAATACTGCTATGAATGGCAGTTAAAAAGTGTATTTTTTTAAATAACTGGAAATTCAGTGTTCCTAGCTTAGTACCAAGCTCAAAAGCTCATCTTAGCTCCCATATATTCCATTGTTTCACCTGTTGCTCTGCCATGTTTTCACTAGGGCTGTAATTTATTTTCATAAAATATATCATCTTAAATGCCATTATCAGCCTAGCTGCTAAGATAAACAAATCTGTATAGACAACCTCTACCGTCGTTCACACAGAGATTTATTTGGGTTTTGGCTGTATAGATAAGGAAGTAGGCTATCTGGGAAGCCCTCTTCATTATACCTGCAGCAAAATGACTTTCAAAGAAAGAGAATTGAGAGGCTGAAAAGTTGCCAGGTTTTTTTTTTGGTTTTTTTTTTTTTTTTTTTGCAAAAAGCTACTGTCACTTGGAACTTGATTTATGGCAAGGAGATGAAGCCAAGTGCAGAAAAGCCATTAGTAAGCCCCAAAGCAATCATTTTTTGTTGTGCTGTGTTACATATAGCAGACAGAGGTTTGAATTGAGAATGTGTTCAAGTCAGTGAAAAAAAGGTCTTTGCTGGACTTCAGATCAGTCAGAACTTGAGTTTGGTCATTAGTTGTAAAGTGTCAAAGCTACAGAATGCAAGCAGAAAAACTTCTAATTTAATTAACATTTTTCAAACTTGGAAACCTAAATGTAATCTTACTGGTTCCTGTCATGGTACTGAGTGCTTCTTTTTTCTAAGGATGCTTACATCATCAAATGTATGATACTTACATACATCAAAAAACTGTTTGTCATGGTGTATTTTGCTTAAATCCTGAAACAGAAGGGTGAAGGGAAAGTGACATTTGTTGTTTAATGAATTGTCTAAACCTATATGGCTGTGTGAGCAGGTATTCTTAAATATGGCCTCATTTTTACATGAATATACCATTGTGGAAGTACCTTTTTTTTCCAGCAAGGTCCTCCAGGATCTTTAGAGTTCCAGAATTTACATGATTTTGGCACTTACACTGGCTGATGAGTCATGAGAGATGATTTTAAAAAATAGATTAATTTTCAAAGTAAATTATATGTACATTTGAAACTGCTCCCCTTATGAAAAGGTAAGAAGTTATGCATGTGGTATGTATCACAGTTTCTTTCTTAGGAGTGAGTCAAATAAACAAGGTATTTCAGGTATTTATCATGACTCATTTATTCATAGAATCAGAGAATATTCTGAATTGAACAGTTCAAGATCATGGAGTCCACATTTGGCCCTGCACAGGACAGCCCTGAGAGTCACACCGTGTGCCTGGGAGCACTTTTTGAACTCAGGCGTGGTGCTGCACCCAGTTCCCTGGGCAGCCTGTTTCAGTGCCCAACCACCCTCTGCATGAAAATTCCTGATATCCACCCTAAACTGCCTCTGACACAACTCCAGGACATTCCCCCTGGTCCTGTCACTGGTCACTACAGAGAAATGATCAGTGCCTGCCCCTCTTCCTCCCCTCATGAGGAAATTGCAGGCTTCAATGAGGTCTCAGCCATGAGGTCTCAGCCACCCTTATAGTGCTTCCTCTCCAGACCCTTTACCATCCTTGTGGTCCTCCTTTGGACACTCTAATAGCTTTAAAATTTTCTTACATTGTGTTGCTCAAACCAGCTCCCAGCGCTGGAGGTGAGGCTGCCCCAGCTCAGAGCAGAGCAGGACAATCCCCTCCCTTGCCCAGCTGTGATGCCCCCAGGACAGGGTTGACCCTCCTGGCTGCCAACCTGATTCAGATTCAGATTCCACTTTCTGTTCATGGGGATATCCAGCTCCCTTTCCGCAGTGCCTCTCTCCAGCCTCCCATTCCCCAGTCTCTCTGTACATCCAGGGTTGTCCCATCTCAGATGCAGAATCTGTAACTTTCCCTTTTTCAACTTCATCTGGTTGGTGATTGTTCATCTCTCATTTGTAGTGATCTTTCTGCAGGGCCTCTCTGCCTTCAAGGGAGTTGACAGCTGTTCTCAATTTAGTGGTGTTGGCAAACTTACTTAGTATTCCTTCCAGTCCTGTGTCTGTGCTGTTTTGGTTTTTGCCTTTTTGCTTTTATGTGTTTTCTGTATTCTTTACACATATATTTGTAACTTGGTAACTTCTTATTGTAGCCTAACTAATTTCAGCATTTTCCTAGGCAGAAAGACAAAGTGTGTTCCAAAGGCCCTATCTTATCTTGGTTCTCTTTACAAGCCAAGGCCAAAAAAACAGCTCTTCAGATGCATTTTTGTCTTCAAGGTTCAGTCCCATCTAAGGGGGGAGAATTTAGAAGGGGCTTGGACTGGGTTGGTGATTTTTTTGTCAAGTAAGCTAATTTACCAAACTTAAAAAACTTCATGTGCTCCTGTGGGAACTCAGCTTTTGTGGACATTTTTCCATAGCTGCCTCTGGAGGCCTCAATAAAAATTCACTTTTATATTAATTCCTATACTAATATTATCTCAAAAGTGTGTTATTTCATTTCTTGGTTGAAAAAGGCATCACATCCAAGTCATTTATGAAAATGTTGAAGAACTAGGCTAAGGATGGAGTCCTGAGGAACCCCACTAATGACAGGTGCCCAGTCTGATGTCTCCCCATTCACTGTAACCCCTTGAGCCTGACCCATGAGCCACTTGCTCGCTCATCCCATGACAAGTGTATCCAGCTGTGGGATGGACATTTTGTCCAGGAGCATCCTGTGAGAGACAGCATCAAAAGTTTAAAAAGGTTACATCAATGGGCTTTCCTAGATTAACTTAGGTGTGCTACCCTGTCATAGAAGATCAGATTGGACAAGCAGGACTTCCCCTCATGAAGCCATGCTGGCTATGACTGATGACTTTGTTGTCCTCCAGGTGTTTTCCAGTACCTCCCAGAATAATTTTCTCCATGCTTTAATTGGACACAGAAGTGAGATTGTCAGGTCCATAGTTTCTTTCTGTGTGACGACATCCCTCCAATTGAAAATCACAATATTCCATGGTATCCAGTTAACTGAGACCTCTCCAGAATTCCAAAACTACTCAAAAATCACTGAGAGAAGCTTTGCGATGACATCAGCTAACTCATTGACTCTTAAATTAATCCCATCAGGCCCTGTAGATTTATAGGGATTCAGCTCATGCAGCAGATCCCTCTCAAATTCAGGGTCAACAGGGATTTTATCATTCTTGGAATCATGGTCTTCTAGTTTGCAAAATGTTGAAGATGAAGACAAGGAATGCATTAAGCACCTTGGACTTATCCATGTGTGTTTGTGACCACCCTCATCCTGTAATGGGCCAATGTTATTCTTACCTGCTTTTTTGTCATTAACATGTTTGAAAAAAACTTTTTTATTATTGCTGTCACTATTCTGTCCAATTTCAACTCCATTTGAGCTTTGGTTGTACCATTTTTCTTTTCCTACGGTGGTGAACAGCGTTTCTGCATTGTTTCTATGTCACTTGACCTTGCTGCCACTGGGCATGCACCTTCTTTTTTCTCCTTATTTCCAAAACATCCGTGTTCAGTCAAGCTGGCCTTCTGCCTCACCTGCTAGGCTTCCGTTATTCGGGAATTGCTTGCTTCTGTGTACTTAGGATGGTTGAAAAGTGACCAGCACTGACAGACCCCAGCATCTGCAAAAAGGTTTTCCCCAGGTGACTTTACTCACTAATTCCCTGAGCCTCTTGAAGTCTGCATTTCTCATGTGTGGGATTGAGGTTTTGCTGGCACTTTTTCCTCCTGCAAACAGAGATTTTAAACTTGATCACTTTGTGGCCACCGTTGTCACGCAGCAGATCATGGGGGCATCTTTCTGAGCCAGCTCCCTCAGCACTTGTTCTATAAAGTTGTCATCCAGATTTTTGAGGAATCTTCTGGCCCAGCTGTCTGATACTCCCACTTGATTTCTGGCAAGTTGAATTCCCCCAGAATGACAAGGGCAGTTGACCTGGAAGTATCCCTTAGTACCTCACAGAAGTGATTTGTTGGCAACATCACCCTGGCTAGGAGGGCTGTAGTAGACTCCTGAGATGACATGTGAATTATTTTTCCCCTTGATTCTTACCCAGAGGCTCTCAACTGTGCCATTGCTGCCTGTGAGCTCCGTACATGCCACTCCACAATGTACAGTGACACACCTCTAGCTCTTGTTGCTGCCTGTCCCTCCTGAAGAGCCTGTAGCCATCCAGCAAGGCACTCCAGCCACAGGTCTCATCCCACCAGTTTTCACTTATGCCAGTGATGTCAAATCTCTGGGGCTGGGTCTAGCTCATCTTGTTTGTTCCTCGTGCTGCATGCATTAGTGTAGAAATGTCTCAGGTGTGCTGCATTGTACCTAACATCTCCTGAAGCTGCTGCAAGGATCACATTAGTGCTTGTTCCTGTAAGTTTGTCACACCATCCCGTTGGTCGTCAGTGGCAGGGCTGATTTGATCTCTTACCAAGGTAGTTTAAATCTCTATCAATAAAGTGTGCTACTCCTCTCTAGTGGAGTTCTAATGTGCCAGAACTCTTTTTCCCTTCTAAGAAGGATGCATCCCATCCAGTGTCAGTACACCAGGTGTTAAATAGATGATCTCATGGTTAAAAATCCCAAAAACATCCCCATATTTTTCTGATTACACAAGCTTCAGTGTTGACCTGATGGACTGCCTATTCCTATCAATATTGTTCCTTATTACCAGAAGGATCAAGGAATTCACTAGCTGTGCTCCTGATCCTTCAACCAATCATCCAATTAGCTAGACAGATGGCAGAGAAAACAGCCAGTTCAACAAGGCCGAGTGCTGACACTTGTCCACAACTACCCCAGGCAGCATTACAGACTTGGGGCAGAGTGACTGAAGAGCTGCCCTGGCAGGAGGAACCTGGGGGAAGAGGAGGCTCAGGGATGTCCTTATCACTCCCTACAACTCCCTGAGAGGAATATGTAGTCAGCTGAGGGCTGGCCTCTTCTCTGGGGCAATAGGACCAGAGAGCAGCCAGGCTGTGCCCAAGGTGGTTAAGGTTGGACATGGGATAGAAATTCTTCACAGAAAGGGTGATTAGATCTCAGAATGAGCTGCCCAGGAGGGTCACCATTCCTGGAGAAAAGAATGGATGTAGCAGTTGGTGCTGTGGTCTGGTTGACATGGTGGTGTTTTGTCACAGGTTGGACTTGATCTCAGACCTAGTTGATTCTGTGATTCTATACGTGCAAATAACCTTCTTCCAGCCTTCATCTTCAATGCACACCTGCCTAATTACCTGTGGGGTGCTGAGTCTGTCTTCCTCACTACATTAATTTACCGCAACTGATTTTATCATATGAGAAAAGGAGAAGGGTGCAATAGGACATCAGTTGTTAGGATTAGATTTTTAGGTTAAAAATGCAAAGAAGATAAAGCAGGTAGCCTCATGAACAGGTTTATTGCAATTTCATATTAGAGGGCAGACCAATAGTAAAGGTAGAGGCTGAACTTAACTAGGAACAGGTTAGCTTTCATCTTCAGCTACTAATGTACGCTGTTTTATACTCTGATGTCTGAAAGATCTCTAATTCTACTTTACAGATGAGTCATCATGATTGGTTCGTTTTTCTTTTAGGTGAACTGGAAGCAGGAAGAAGAGTTTAGACAAGAATCCACAAATAAATTGTTTTTAGTAGCTATAAATGTATTATATTTAATTTAATTCTGTTTGTAGGAGGGAAACACAGTAGCATAGTTACATACAGGTGCTCAGAAAATATAAATGTATCTATTTGAAATAATAAACTAAGTTCAAAAAGAAATCGACTGTTTTAATAATTGAAATTAAGGATTTTTGATGTTTGATCTTTTAGGACTTCAGTTTTCTGGTGTTCTTTTTTTTTTCTCTTTATTAACAAATACTTACATAGTTTGAAGAAATACTGGTCAAATCTTAAATACTGATGATAGATGTCAAGTAGTAATGTTCATATTCTGAAATGCCACCAGAACAGTATTTAAAACCTACATATTATTAATTAGAATTATGGTAAATTATTAATACTTTTTAACTAAAGGTTGTTTTTCCCCATTTTCTTAATTATATCAAGCATATTGATTACTTTCAGGATTTACCATCTTTTTGAAACAAGTGAAAGAAATGGTCATATTTCATTAAAGAAAGTGGTGTACTCTGCTAAAGGCACAGCTAATATCATATTTTGCTCTTACCAAATATTGGTAGAAGTTTATACAGTCTCAATTTTGCCTTGGTGACTTTTGATACTTCACCTATTCAAAAGGATCTTCTGATTACACTTCAACAATTGTAGTTGTAGTTCAAGGCTCCTCACCATAAGAAAGTTCTGTAGTGTAAGAACATTTTAATCATGAATTGTGAAAAACAGGTAGAAATTCAAAATTTGTGTAACTTCAGCATTTCAAAATGTTTCAAATATAGAGGAAAAATGAAATTACTGAAAACAGTAATGTCCATGGTTATTTTTTCCCAGGCAGATAGCTATTCCTGACTGTTCTTACCTCTTTATGATTTACTTTCTTTCTCCTGGACAATACTTTGTTTTTCCTTTAGAAGTGGCTCGTTCTCTTGTACTGCAAAATAATAGCACTCTCTTTGGACAGACTATGAAGCTAGTGCAGCAAACACCAGCTTCCTTCTGTGAGAGAGTGACTTTGTCAAAGCTCTTCTGTCCACATCCATCTGTCCAGTGACGAAAAGCTCCTTTCATTCCTTTGTGTGGTTTATTAAAGCAAGGAGTGAGTGTCAGGTTTTTTACTCAAGTTTTCATTATTGGTAGACTGGCAAGGAAACTAAGGTTAATCTTACTAAGGCAGACCTAAAAAGGACATTGACAGCAGCATAACCACTTGCTCTATTTTAAACAAGGGATCAAATCAATTTTTTTTTTCATCTTTGTCACCTGATGGAGAATGTTGTCAGGATTATTAGCAAGATAATCGTGTGTCTTTTACTAGGAAAGAAGTTAAAAAGACAAAGCTGTTGCGGTAGTGCATTCCTTCAGTTACCTCACCTAGATTTATATCCATTTATAAACCATTTATATCCCAGCCACTTGTGTTTTGTTCTTAATATGAATTTTGGAAAGGTTGCAACTTAACTTTTGACCTAGAGAACAGATAAATTGTTATATCAGGAGTCTGTGACTTGAACAGGAAGAACTGGGATCCTGCTGTTACTGGCATGGGTCCTGACCATATGCTGGTGTTCCCAACAGAACAGTACCATTTCTCCTGTTGTGTCACACCTTTTATTTTTACCCGTAGAATTAACAACAGTTTGATTCACAAGTGGCTCTCTTGTTTCTTGCTCTGTTAGGTTTCTTTGGATTCCAAAAACCTGCTCACACCTGGAACTTGCATAAGTCATGATGCAAAAGAGCCTTTCAGTAAGCACTGAAAGCAATTTTTGTTCAAGTTGTCTTAAGAAAGGATGAATATTCAATATTATATTAAGAATATTCGCTTTTTCTTATTGTTTGCATATTGTAGAAGAACTTATTGATGTTTTTTGCAATCCTCTCATATAATAGTGCCTGTTCTGAGACTCTGTTACACTATCATTTGAAAAGACCCTTTGTGTGAATATATTTTAAAAAATGAAGCAGTCTCTCAAATTCCAAAGTTTTGTTAAACTAAAGGTAACTAATTAGCTATGAGTAACATATGGGACAGGGGAAAGAGCAATCCTCTTGGATTTGGCTGGGATGTTAATGGATGTGATTTGGAGTCCATGACATCTACTGCTCCTTGAGAAAATGAATTTTAGATACTGGTAATTTTATTGAAGTTGTAGGTCCTGTAATTGATGTGAAGAATCCTGAGAGTGGAAGAATTCAGAAGTGGATGTCAGTGAAGAGAATTGCATTTATTAGAAGTCAAAAATAGCATACAGGAAGTTTGTTTCATTTTCTAAAAGTGACAAACAAAAATATACAAACTGTTTTTATTACTCAATAAGTAAATATAAAAGTTTCAAAATCACATTCTCCAGGTGGAAAAAAATAGACATTCCTACACATTAAATAAAAAAGAATTTCTAAGGCAAATGAGCATAGAGAAGTCTAGTGAAAAATATGTCATTTATTTCTGTTTTTTAAAAATTTCATGTGGTCAATCTATGAATTTAGATTGGGATGCCTGTTGCCATACTTCTTTTTGCTCAGTTTTTGCACATAAATTGTTTTTGGCAAGGACGTGACAGAACCTTACCCACCAAACCATATTTGAAGCACAGTAGACACCCACTACTATGATGTTTTTAAATGGGCAATTGATGTATTTAAATTTTTCTACTCCAGTGAAGGCCAGTATAAGGAGGGCTGCTCAATGGCAGGACTAGTTGGCTAGTCTTTCCCTTGTTACGGGAAAAACTTTTCATTCTTGGATATATTGTTTTATAACATAATACAGTAACATAGGAATGGATAACAAACTCAAGTAAGTGCTTAAGAGCACGTGCTCTGGTTTCTTCATTTTTGCTGCTGATGGAATTGATTTGCAATAAATTTCCAAGAAATTGCCCACTCTTGACATTACCAGTGTTATAATAAATTTGTTACGTATATATTTTTCCCCAGATGTGGAAGTAAGATCTCTCCAGATGCTTCTGTAGTTTTGGCAAATGACACTAGGTGGATGTTTGAAAAAGAATTTTTAACTGGTAGAGAAAAAAGTCTCTGCAGAAGAAGTATGTGCTGGTTTAGGAATATGTCTTACTCAGTTTACTGTTCCCATGGAAATGCTCCAAATCATGCTCCTTGCAATTCCCACTGTCCCCTACAACAGGCTGGAGAGCACCACTAAAGGCTCAGAAACTGAAGATCATGGGTTGAGGTAAGAACAGTTTACTGGAAACAGCAGTGAAATAAGACAACAGACAGAAACAGCAGGTCTATTAATAACAAAGTGTGTAAAAGAAAGGCAAACTAATCACATGCAGACACTTATCATGCAGACCCTGACATTATTCAACTGCTCACTTCCTACTACAGGACCCAGAAGGGATCCTTCCTCTCCCCTGAGGATGTGAGGTGGTGTGGGATGATCTCTGGGTGCTGGCAATGCTCCTGGCTCCTGGCTACTGCAAAAATTAGCCCTGTCCTGGCTGGAACCAATGGGCTAGACCTGTCACCCATTCTGTTGTACAGGTTACTTTGCACTTAGGGGTTTGGGACAATAGCTTTGTCTTTGAAGAATCCTGGATAAAGGATTAGAATGAATTCCTGTAGGGTAAGTGGGCTTGGTGGGCTAAAGAATGAACAACTTCTATGGTGAAAACACCCCTTCAGAGCACCATAGTTACTCTTAGTGCCTAAAAACTAGCTATAAATAAAAAATTGACTATGAAGAAAGTAATTGAATTTTTTTCTAACTACAGTAATAGTAGTAGATCTTGGACTCATGACTTGGATCATCTTGGACCTTCTGAATCTAGTGGGATGGTGATATTTTTTGTCAGAATTTGCAAGGAAAAGACATAAATATAAAGGTGGAATTCTGTGCAGTATTAAACAGTTTTGAGTATTTTACTCTTCCTATAGGCCACTAATTCAAAGCATATGTATGCTACCTGTTCTAAAGGATATTCTAAACAAATCTCTGTATGGTTCTCCATTATGAGTACCAAATGTAAACTGTTTCATGGTTAGTTTTGTTGTTTTAAGGTATTATTCTGAAATTTAGACAGCTTGCAAATTTCAATCAGATTTATTTTGTTACATCAGTTTAGTTCCAGCTGCAAATGGCAATGAATGTGAATATGTCTTTCTCACTTACATTGATTTCCTGTATTTGAGGAAAAAAATTAATAAACATTTTCTGTCTACAAAGATGTCTTATCTATCTCAGGCACACAATTTCTTTGGTTTTATTTGCTTGTTCAAGACTGATATGGAGGCTAGGTCTGTCTGTAAAACTCCTGTCTTCTGAAATGAAGGTGTGTTTTTGCATGTCTGTAAAAGGGCAGCTGTAGATAGGCAAAGCATTCATTGCTATAATCTAACTATCTATTAAGAAACTTCTAGTGTAATTACCTGGGCTTTGTGAGAATCTGTTAGAGCTTTTCTAATTACATAATTTTATTACAGGGTTCATTCATAGTCTTCCTTAGGTTTAATCTTCTTGAGAAATGTTTCTGTAAACACTGACATTTAAATTTGAAATAGGTTGAAACCTTGTCACCAGGAGTGTGATGGACAGTATGATTGGATTGTCCAATAATCATTGACTTTCCATCACAAGTGCTGCCAGAGTGCCACTGTTTTAACTGGAGTGAGCGTGGCTCTGACTCATTGAAGTGCCACACAGAAATAACAGTTGCTTCTCATAAAGTCAACCGCAAAATAAAAACATAGCCTGAGGTTATTGTTATTGCTGTTTTAAAATTACAGACCCTAGATTTACTTGTTAAGACTCGATATTTGCATTTCACTGTAATAAAAAGAATGTTTATTTGATGTCTTTTAAATGGCTGTGCTGCTCATTTCCATGAAATTTGGCAATATAAGCATGCATTTGTAAAGCAAAACGGGGACTAGGAAACCATCCTTTGGAAATGGCATTGCAAACACATGATTTCTTTTTTCATTTATTTTATTGCCACTTAGGCACTTAAAAAAAAAAAAAAAAATTCTGTCCATTCTCATTCCATATACATTTATTTCTGTCAAGGCAAGCATGTTCTCATCTGAGAGGGTCAGTAAACACTCCTTTTATAAAGGGTTTTAAATCATCTCCTATAAGTTAGTAAATGTGAGATTAGGGAGAAATGACAGCTGTCAAACACCTATGGGAGCTGACAGCATCTCTTTTCCAAAGTGTATTCTCAGTCATTTGTACTTGAGCTTTCTCCAACTTTTAGCAATTCCAGCTTTTGTGAAATTTCCAGATATATGATTATAAAGCTGTAGTAGAAACTGCAGAAAATAACAGAACATGGAATAGTTTCACATTTCTGTGGAGTACACCAGAGTGTATTTTATAAGAGCTCACAAATATAACAAGTCCTGCATCTGCTGGGAATAATAAATTGAAGAAGGTTCATGATATATTGGTTGTATTACACTCATCTCTGTATCTGATCTTGACCATTGACAGAAGAGATGTACTAAGTTATATGTCTTTCTGGTTCCCATAAAGACACTGTTTTGTGTTCTCAACAAATATCTGTGCAAAGAAAGTTTCATAAATTGTATAATGTGATGGTAGAACAATTTTGATAGCAAGCATTTAACATTTCTGCCTCTTTTTTTCTAATAAATAAATAATTTTAAAATCAAACAGAAAAACAAACAAGTTAAATAAATGGCTCTGAGGACAAAAAAAGCCCCAACCAAACAAAACCAACCAAACAAAAAAATAAATCCACAATAAACAGAATCCCATTAAAATGAAGACCATTAGTTTAGTCCAATTATTTGTGGCACTTGTGGCTTACATAAATATTAAGCTGTCAGATAATCAAACATGCCCTGTCAGGTAATAAAAAATAAAAATAGACCCACATTACGTCCCATTGTCATTTTTTTAAAATACCTGTTGATGCACACTACTTCAGATAAAGTGATTTATTGAAGAAGTGGTTGAAAGAATAGATTTCTTTAATGGTGGCCAGAAAAAATGAATTTGACAGTTTAACAAGTATTGCCAAAGAAAACACACCATCTTAAAAGTATTATTTTTAATGATTTCTTTGTTGTAATTCACAGCCAATTTGCTGAATATAAATTTTGCATTAGAACAGAATGTTTCTAAGCAAACAGAAATTTTAAGTAACTGTATATTTAGGAAAAAAGATATTTGTGCTAGTATTTCAGTAGCTAATTTAAAAGATACTTCGGTATATAGCTACATAAGGAAACCAGCTCTTGCCTCATCTAACTGAACAACTCTTCACAGTGGGGCTTGGGAAGCAGCAGCACAAAATTGAATACCAGAGGGTCAGGATGGAAATAAGGAAAAGTCTTTTTTTGTTGTTGGGTTTTTTTTGGTTTTTTTTTTTTTTGGTGGGGGGGAGTGTTGTTGTTTTGGGGTTTTTAGTTTGTTTGGTTTGGTTTGGTTTTGTTTTCATTTTTTTGTTTGCTTGTTTTAGTTGTTTGTTTGGTTGGTTTTTTTGTTTTGTTTTGTGGTTGGTTGGTTGGTTGGTTGGTTTGGTTTTTTTTTTGTTTTTTTTCTCCCAGCAGAGCAGTTGTGTGGGGCCCAGGCCCAAAGGAGGCTGTGCTGTCTCATTTGCTGGGGATTTTGTAGTGCAGTAGGTGAAGTCCTGAACAGCCTGGTCTGAGCTCACAGAGCCTCTTTGGGGCAGGGGTCCTGGGGCTCCAGGGGGTCCTGGGGCTCCAGGACTGCCAGTATGAATGAGCCTCTGGAATGGAGCCTCTTTACAGGGAAACATTTCACAGCTGATCTGCTTCTCCAACTATGTTTGTAGGATAGTGTTGCTGACAGTTCTCCTCTCCATTAATTAAATTCAAAATTTCAACTCAATTTTATGAGGGCACAGAGCAAATGTTCTGTTTCAAAAACTTGCTAAGATGTTAATTTCAAGGTCTTCATAAACAAAACAATTTCAAGAGACAATGTGATTTAAAAAGATGCTAATATTCCTGCTGTGTAGATTGGGTTCAGAGTTGAGAGTTAGGGACTTCTTCATTAAAGTAATTAGCCATACAGATAAAGATAAAATAATTATTTTTTAAAAAAGATTTCTGCATTTGGTGAAGAAGAAGAAGGGTTTTGGAGTTTTTTGTCAATATATGATTTATAATGGTGTGGAATCAAATAGACTGCTGTAAAATCTATTTAACGCTTTGAAGACATTTTGATAAAGCATTCAATTGTGTTTGAGTTACCTGTTTAGCAAAGTTGTTATGAAGAAGCTGGGATATTTTTACGTGGTGTACTAAATACACAGGATTTATTTTTTAATGAATGTGATAAAGTATTACTTTGGAGTTAGTTTTTGGCTTTTACTTTCTCCATTTTAATGTCTGAATTTTAAAGGTTCAGATCATAACCTTACTATAAGACCACCAAATGAGTATATTGAAGACAAAGGGAGTAAAGTTACTTTGAGAATAAATTTTTTTTTGCTAATTTTTTATTACCTCTAATAATGTCTCAGTGACTCTGTCTTGATGTGCCATATGTTATTAAATTTTCATGTACTAACAAGAAGTCAGAACCCAGCAGATGACTTCACTTTCACCACTGTACTTCCTGTGCACATTGTTTTAGGGAAGGCTAGGGTTGGTCAGCTAAGTACACATCACTGTTCTGGTAGATGAGTCCAGCCCAAGCTGTAGACTTCATTGTTTAAAGTAGTTCTGTGTGATGCATTGAAGCTGAAGTTGAAATTCAAACAAAATTCAAACCTACTACAATGTTTTTTCCATCTTTTAAAGCTATACCCCACTATCCTGGGAGACAAAAGTTTTAGAGAGAAAGCTGCAGAACAACAATTCTTCTTTTACATTAAAGAAATTCCCCTAGTGAAGTCCAAATATACGGTGTTACAAATACTCATAATTGCATTTTTATATGCAGATTTGAGTTTATAGTCATATATTTCTTTAATTGCTGCCATCCAAAAAGTTTGTTAATTTAGAACTTTTTTAAGTCATTTTGAGGCAGGTGTACACAATTCAGTGGTGCAAGTTAAGCAACTGGGGGATAGTGTGTCAGACAGTATTCATATTTTGTAGATCTTCTCCCTAAATGTTTCCTTTGTTAAAGAAGCCTCCTTTGAAAGAGGCTTCAAAACAATTTAACAATGCTATAAGGTTAGCTCACATTCTCATACTGCACAAGGTACTTTCACAGATCATAGTATTACATTTTGCCTAAAATTTAAAATTTTAAAATTTTTCATGCAATGTGCAGCCTTGATGGTTGTTTCTGGAAGATACTGCCATTTTTTGAAATGTGTATCTCCTAGCTTGCTGGCCTGTTACTAGGTACATTTCTAAAATTAGTTTCCTCTTTTGATATTTGAATGTTGTGGGAAGAGAGAGAAGAAAGGAAGGAGCTTGAGTAAATTCTATTGTCTCTTCAGAAAAGACATTAAATATTATGGGGATTTCAAGAAATGAAGAATCACTGAACAGCTGGTCCAAGTTTCTGCCTTTGTAATCAGAGAGTAAAGACTGCATCTTCAATGGCAGGACTGCTTTTGCTTAATTCTGAAGCATTACTTAACATCAAAAAGAAAACAGTTTTTAGACTCCTCTTCATACCTGATAATTCCTGGTCTCTGTATGACAGTATAAATGTCAGTACATTCAAACATTTAACACAGTAAAAAAAAAGTGTTAAGCTATGTATCACCAGCAGAGCTGTAGATTTTATAAGTTACTTTGAAAATATGTCCAAATTCATAAGGCACTACCATATCAGGCAAGACAGAAAATTTGCTGATTGAAGTTCAGTATTTTGTAAAGTTCTGGAATCCATATATTTTATGATATAAAATGAGTTAATTTACCTAACTCATTACACAGGTAGAGTAATGAAAAAAGATGTTTTACTTATTTCACTTCCTTTTTTATTGTAAATTCATTTCAACTTCCTTTGTTATTGTAAATATTCTCTTCATTTATTCAGTTTCTGTATGAGAATTGATATCAACAGCCGTATAGAAAATAACTACAATGAAATTCACCATCGAACTGATAAGTTTAAACAAAAACATATGTCATCCTATCTCACAGCTTCTTTGACTAGATCTTCAATAATTTCTGGGTAATGAACAGAAACCAGGATCTTGGCAGGCCATTCTGTTAAACAACAGAGCCTTACAGGACCTTTGGATTTGGGTCAAACATCTTGGAAAATACTTAGATAAAGGTATATAAAATTATGTAGTGGATGAACATTTCCCCAGGACATGAAAGGATGAATTTCAAAATCTTCATTACCATGTCTTAAACTTTTAGTGGAAATTGTTTTTACATCTTGCTTTGGATGGACCCCTGTGCTTCTGCTTCACAGAAGAGAGTCCTTTTACACCAAGTAGAGTTAAATCTGGTCATCTGACAATAACCCAAAATCCTGTATTTCCTTTCCTTTTACTGTGCAGAATGCTTTGTATGTCCTAATATGTTTTAAACTTTGTAAATCGATGTTCCTGCTTAGGTTTTTTTCATGTTCTGCACACTCAAAAAAATCAAGTTATATTTCAGATTGCATTCAAGAGTTATCTTTAGAAATCTGAAATATGGCATAAATACAGTATGCTTTATAACCAGCTACGTAGATGTTGCCAGCATGATATATGAGAGTCAGTTTCTGCATTTATGCTGTGAGTTGTGTCCACAGTGTTTTTACAGGAGGAGGATGACAGCACCCATTGCATGCTGTTAAGTCTGTAGCTGAGACCACAGAACAAGAAAACAGTTATTGTTGGAAGGGAATTAAAGATCTAGATCCAAGCCCCCCATGCCTTGGGAACAGACTTATCCACTAGACCAGGCTGTGCAGTTTCTCTGGGAAACCTGTTCCAGTGCCTTACCATACTTACAGTAAATAATTTCTTCCTAATATCTACTTTAAACCTGTTGTTCTTTGCTTAAGGCTTTGTCCTATCACCATATGTCCCTCTCCAGTGTTCTTGTAAAACCCCTTTATGTGGTGAAAGCTGCTACAAAGGCTCCTTGGAGTGTTCTTCTCTCCAGGCTGGGAAGATCCAACTCTCACAGCCTTTCAGTATGCATAAAGCTGAGGAAGAGCTTTGACAGTTCCCAAGATCCCAGTGTTGCTCCTGCCTGTTGTTCAAGTGTTTGAACAGCACTCTCAGACCCACATTGTGATTCTTTGCTAATCTGTGCAGGGCCAGAAACTGGACTCAATGGATTGTGTGGATCCCCTTCAATCCAGGACATTCTGTACCTGTTTGCTGTGGAGATTAGTTAACTCTGAGGTGTGCTCCATCATCCTGATGGTCTTAATGTTCTCCCATGAGATTACATGCAGTCAATAGATTTTGCAGAAGGTGGATCCCTGGAATTGAAGAAGACTGACTCTTCGGCAGCTTCCAAGAAGGAGAACTCTGGTGCAGTCTCAATACTACTTAATTAAAAAAAAAAAAAAAAAAAATTAAAAAAATTAAAGTTCAGGTGATAAATTGATAGATATAGATCTACCTACAGTTACAGCCTGACTCATAATCCTCCAATGTGCTCTAGTAAGAAAAAATTAATGGGCTATCACTGGGCAATACAAAAAGCATTCATAATCAAAAGGATATTTTTCTTCTCTTACACAAAAGAATTACAATGCTTTGCTTGCAAAAAGTCTTCATGTACTTCCGAATAAAGAAAAATACAGACACAGGTCTTAGATACAGTGACAGACACCCAGAAACTCTTTTCTCCAGCCCATCTTCTGGTTTATTGAAAGAGATGACATTCTGTGACTAGCAGCATGCATTTATTATTTAACAGTATTACTGTGAGCCTCTGCCAGTCTTTATCTTTTTCTTTGTGTCCTTGCCCAGTCTTTTCTTGGTATGTGTTCTCAATATTATTTAAAATAATCATAAAGAAGTATGCTCAGATTTCTGCCAGCTTTGTCTTTGTTCCATCTGTCCAATTCCAGTTTTACCATCATTTTAAAAACTGGTTTTGGGGTTTTATTACTATACCTGGATCTGGAATAACTATTCTCAAATGAAATAAGCACTTGGAAAGATGTCCATAAGTCCAAAAACCATCCTTTCTGCCTAAATAAATTTTATGATCTTGGTGTTCCCACAACACAATCCAAATCGTTCATCTTGTCCAAGAGCTGGGAAATGGCAGCACGCCATAACTTCAAGGGCTGATTAACCATTGCCAAGACCTTAGATGCCAAATGCTTAGCTGCCAAGGTTTTCAAGGCTCTTGGAAGTCACCCAAGCTTTATTTTTGATTTTTTTTTTCTTTTTCTGGAGAGTAAGTGTTTCTCCTGGTAAAATGGTTGCTGTTCAGTTGTGATGACAACTGTCTTGTGACAATGAGTCTACTTTTTCTAAATATGTACTGGATACTTTCAGAGTATT
Organism: Erithacus rubecula; assembly: GCF_903797595.1. Taxonomy (NCBI): domain Eukaryota; kingdom Metazoa; phylum Chordata; class Aves; order Passeriformes; family Muscicapidae; genus Erithacus; species Erithacus rubecula. Next base: position 5,047,026 of record NC_136661.1, read on the forward strand.
AGCAAAGACTTTATTACACTGGGTTTTTTGTCTCTTTTCTGCTGTCCCTGTCTGCTCTTAGACAAGCACTGCTGTCACATAACTGGAAAAATAACATAGTAGCTTTGTGTTTCACTGCAGATAGCAGATAGCCCCTGCCTGCCTACTGCGTTTTGTCCAATTTCAGTTGAGCTAGCTGTTGTTTATATTTTGATTTAAGTATCAAAAGTATTAGGTAAATAGAGAAAACTTTTGATCTAGGTGTTGTTACTGGTTCATTCAATTGCCTGTCACTTTGCTGAGGTCTGTTCAGAGAATAGCTGTTCTTGAAGGAATCTGCATTTTTTTTTATAATGTTGAGATTAAAGGATCTCTTTTGCAGCGATCTTTGAAGGCAAATGTTACTAGAATTTCTGTGAACCAAAAGCATAGTATTGTGATGTTTCAAAGGAGAGATGCCAAACTGATCTGGATTATTTAATCCCTGTTTTTATATTTATTGTGGTTCCACTAAACAATTTTAGGGATTGAAACTGAGAAGAAATTAGCTAAAATAATAGTTAAAATTATAATCATATAGTCCAGAATTAAACTACATTATACCTTCTGGGTCAAGAAGATGTAGGTCTAACCATTGTGGTCAGTGATGCTGATCTTTAAAATTACCTTTAATGTATTTGTTACAAAGCATCAGTTTATGGTTCAGCGAAACATACTAAATTAAGGTGCTAAGCCTTTTAGTCCTAAAATGATACTAATATTTTCGTCACTACTGCTAAATGTTGTATTTCTGACTTGTCCTAGCTGACCATTGAAAGTCAACATAAAACAAGAATTTATTACGCTCTCTGTATTTTTTTAATATATCTTATCTGTGTAATTATTTTTAAATGTTTTAGATGGTATGAATCTGTAAAGGCTTCTGACGTAGCTGTTTTTGTCTCTCATTAAGGACAGGGAACTTGCTCTGCAGCATATGGAGGAAAAAGAAAAAAACATAGCGGGAAACAGCAGAAGATGATTAAAAGATTTAGAGAAAATGATGAGACTGAAGTACAGCCACACAGAACATCACAGAAAAGAGCCAGTTACAAGGGTTATCAGTGAAACAAGCACAGTTTTAGATTTTTCTTGCTATAACCTAAGTGATGCCAGACTTTGTGTTTTTATGAGAAACCTAAGCACACAGAGAGCATTTAAGAGCTGGTAATCATTGCAGATGAAATTAGCAAGGAAAGAAACACAGTGTTTGTTTTTCTCGGTGTGAAAGAATTTATAAAATATTAATCAAATTATGCTTTCATTTACAATAGGAAAAAATGGTCACTGCATTTGGTAGTGCCAATATCAAAACCGGTTTTATTTACATGGAGAAGATAATTGGTTTCAAGCTAGTATGTGAAATAAGTCTCTTTTGTTATAGATTGTCTGACTTTCTGCTTTATTTGATCACAGGCAGGAGGAGAAGCCCCTTAAATGTCATACATTTGCTCTGGCTAGTTACTCACATCCCTCAGTTTGTGTGTCACCTAGATTGCTAAGAATCTTAGGAGCAACTCTTGTGCAGAGTCAGTGTCCTGGGAGACAATAACACTTCAAAGAGGAAGAATGAATCAGCTTAAATTGGAGGGAGATGAAGAATGAGTCAAGATGAAAAAGACCTGAGGACAAAATACAAATTCTGAGTAAACAATAATACAAATATCTAAAGTGAAAAGGAGGTGAAAGCAACAGCAGTGCAGAGGATCAGTACAACACTGAGTCTTATTGCTTTTGGCATAGAACATATCTGTGATCAGGTTTTATAGTATAATGAAATTTTTGGAATTCATGTATGCAGTTGATAGCCAAACAAATACATTCTTGCACAATAAACCCATTTATTTATTTTAAAAACCCCAACAGAACAGGTAAATATTTTGTTTCTAAAAGACAACTTGGTGTTATTTCTAAAAAACGTCTAAGGAGTACAAACTAACGTGAAAGAGAAGATTACCCAGCCTAATACAGATATGATCTTAGATTGAACAAGGCTTCTTAATACATCAACCTTGTATTTGATGTGCAGTGTTACTGTACAGTGTTAAGTGCCATTATGGAGTTGCATAATGCCATGAAACTATAGGAAGTGTATTTTTTGCTTGATGGCTCTGAGTTATAAATATCAAGTGTATGTACAGCATACACATATCAAATACATTATATACATATCAAATACATTACATAATTGGAATGAGATATAGCTGATCTGTAAATTGTAATAAATGTGAGTTACTACACTTCTTCTCAGCCTTTTGGAGCTTTTAATATCAGGTAAATTGATGATGTTCCCTCCTTTTCCTAAAAAGTATGTAATTCCCATTTTATACAGAAAGAAAGAAAAAGTGCCTTTCCTGCATAATACTCATCATTAAATAATTTCTGCAATTTCTTATGAATCATTGATCTCTATTCTCAGGTCAGATAAACCTATTCTGACTATTTGATATGCATCAGTACTGTGATAAGTCATAGTGTCTTGTGTTTCTTCCTGCCAGAGATACCAGTATCCAGGAATGCAAGTGAAGCACTTCCAAAAAAACCTTCAAAAAAGCAAGCAAGCAAGCAACCAGCTAACCATCTAAAAAACCCAAACCAGCAAGAAAGGAGAACTATTAACTGTATATTTTTTTTTTGACATTACAGAATAGTACAGTTTTAAGAGGAGTAATTACTGGAGCTTTTTGCCCCTACAGGGCTTTCTTTATTTCTCAGTAACAGCTGTTTAGCAACAACAGTTGTAAAAACTGTCAGCAGTTTACAAATTAATGTTTTTTGACTGCTTTGCAAACAACCCCTTTCATTTTATTCATGAATCTTCCTAACATGAAGCTTTGAGGTACAGATGACAGAAAAACAAGCAACAAAAAAATCAAGGTCTTCTTTCCTGGTTTTGTGATTAATTTTAAAATATGATGACATGAAAGCTTTCATCTTGTACACAAAACCTGTAAAAATCAGAAGTTTTTAAAAGCCTGGAAGTATGCAAGTAAATGTTTTAGATACCAAAACTGCTCATAATGTGGTGCTTTCTCATTGTATGGATTACAGCAGTCATGTGGGGCAGTATGAAGTGCTCTTTTGGAGTATGACTACACAGTTCAGGAGAACAGGTGATAGCATAGGCACTGAAGGTGCAGCTGACAATGCATGACTTTTTATTTCAACCTTTGCCCTGATAAGCTTTTGATTAGTCAGTTCAGAAAGCAACTCTGCTCAACATTCATTTTGATTCTGGGCTTCATGAGTTGTATTGGGGATTGTATGAGAAAGACAGAGAAACCTAGATGATAAGAAAGGATGAATAAAGTCACTGTGAGTCTTTTCTCAAGTCTGCTAGAGGCTATTTTCTTAGTGCTATGTCTTAGTGTTTTGCATATCTTAACTAACACTTTTTATCAGTGTAGTGAATAAACTTTATTTACCTATTCTCAGCTCACAAATGCAATACTGTTCTCTAAAGTGGTTGACTTTAACCAGTCTAACTGAAAAAATGAAAAGCACTTTCACAATGGTAGCCATCTAATTATACTTAAATATAATGATTAAATTTTACAGTTTTTCTGACAGTAAAGTTTACCGTTTAAATGTAAATCTTGACAAGAAAATAATAATTCAGAATTAGCTTTGACTTCACATGTTCTCTTCCTAATGTCAGTGTGTTTTCTAAAGTAGAGGTTTCAGAGGTTGATATATAGGCTCACAGGGCTGTGTTCATTAATGGCATACTATAATAGTGTTGGCATTTGTGAATTAAGAATTTCGAAGTTTAAAACACAAATGCTAAATAGCTTGAATACATCTTTAGGATTAACTATTAGTTATTATTAATGTATTTCAAATGCAGAAATATTAATGAAAACAGCTCTGTAATTATTGGATTAAGGTATTTCTAGGTTTTGTCTGTTTATTTATGATCTTTGAAATATGGTATTTCAGATATGTGCTGTATAATTTGTTTTTCCTTGCCACACTGCATCCATTCCTTCCCTTGTTCCTTCCAGTATAAGCAGCTCTTTGTAGCTGTCCAGATAATGAGGATGTGAGAAATACAAAGTACTTTACAAAATAATTTTTTCAGGGAAGAAGGCAACTGGGAAGATTGTACATCATCCCAAACTCTTTGGGAGTACTGAAAAACAGTCTTGTGAAATAAAATCATGAATTTAAAGACCTTGTGTCATATTCCAAGTTAGACTTAAAATTTATTGTGAGCCAAAATTTAGCAAAGTCCTCTATGCTACAATCCAGCAAAATCTGTTGTGATTCTTCCTCTGTGTAATCCAGCCTAGAGTTTGCATAGCTTGTCAGCTATATCTTCATTTCATGTTCCGTAATGTTTCATTTAAAATATTCACATGTATGCAACTGAAGAATTTTCTGCAGCTTTGTGAATGGTGCAAGATAGGTGTGAGAGCTCATCACTATTGTTAATGAAGTGTTGAATACTGTCAGTTTGAAGATTTTCTGTTGACCAGTCAAAACCAAGACTAGAAAGAACAGTCAGCCAAAACTAGGAAGTCGTAACCACTGAAGTCAGTGATGCAGTCATCAACAAACAGATGTCAATCTGTACTACATATGATTTCTTCTTTTCCCCTCTAGTTCAATAGTAATCTTGACATGAATATTAGTACAGTACAGCTGAAGGTTTGGAGAGTTTTCCCATTTACTATATTTCAAAAACATATTTGAACTGTTCAGGAAGGCTAAATCTTATATATTATTAGACTTAGGAGTTAAAGCCCTTTATGGAAGTGCTAAAGAGAGTGTAATCTTCTGCTTTTAATCATATGCTAACAGTACAATTTTGCCAAGCATAATACCTATTTTACAGGTAAACTTTTCATCCTTATTCTAAAAAGGACAGAAAAGGTGCAGAGAAAAATCTGAAATATTCAGGAAAGCTTTGTATTTGGTCTTATCCATAACAGCTGTCTCAACACTGCAGAAAGCCAGGCTAGTTAAAAATGATGGCCTCTGCTGTATCATGCAATGAATAAGAAATTTTATTGATAGCAGTAAAAACTATGTTGTCTAGTGCTATTTCACACAAGGCTAATAACTGTTGTATGGTAGCTGTAGATAGAGTTTAATATACACATGCATTATTCTGAGTACTTCTTGGCAGTGTAGTTCTTTTATATTAGGAATTATCATTAAAATACAAATTTAAGTGTCGCAGAGAAATGAGACCATTTCTGTAGACTTAGAAATTTTGAGGAAAAAAACCTGCCCTGGAGAAGCACAATGAAGAGAGAAGATGAGAGGAGATTTCTATGACATTACTTACTTGTGAAAAAGAAACAGGATAATCAAATAGCTTGCAATCCTGAAGAGAAGGAGAATGACACAAAGAATTCTATGCATAAAAAATAATACATATTGGTTAGAGATGTGTGGTCGTATGGGCTATGACATCAAATGGAAATAAAACTCTGAATTAAAAAACCATCTGAGGACTTCTGCACATGGAAAGCAGAATATTAATTAGCTGTTTCTTGTTATATACATACCATTCATGCTAATGTAAAGAATTTCTCCTAAAAGACTGCATGTGTAAGCATGCAAAAGTGCTGCCACCTTTTTCCTGTCTTGGAGATCTTTCCTCCATCATATATGGTATCGTGGGAGCAGCTCTGCTGGTGAGAAGTAACAAGGTTATTTGGTATTCTTCTAATATTTAAAAATCAAATCCTTTCCTCATAGAGAAGAAATCTGAATCTAGTAAAACATATGCTGAAGATAGCTTTGCACAATGCATTCTTTGACATTCTCTAGCACGCATCTGCTACATCACAGGTGTCAAGTTACATCTGGGCTAAGACTGAGGTTTAGCACATCTAGAAACAGAACAAATTTGCTCACTAAGAAGTGTGCTTTTATAGACTGAAGAAGCAGCTGTAACCTGTGAGAAGCTCCCTATTTGTTTTGAGTTGGCTGTTGAGTTACAGTGTTATGGTATAGGTTTTCCTGGTTTGGTTTTATCTGCTTTGCAGCGTATTTTCCAAATGTGGGGGTTTGTTACATTTCCAAACCATACTTTCGACCTCTTTCTGCCCAAGTGAAAAAATAACACCTCTCATGTTAAGATGCAAATTTAGTTGTACCTGAACAGGATACAGGGGTCAGTTCTGTTCATCGTAGAGGAGACAGAGGGGAGATCTCATTGCAGTTACAGCTTCCTCAGGAAGGGGAGTTTCTTCTCCATGGTGACATGACAGGACCCAAGTGAACACCCTGAAATTGTGTCAGGGGAGTTTTAGGTTGGATATCAGGAAAAGGTTCTTCACCCAGAGAGTGGCTGGGCACTGGAATGGGTTCCCCAGGGCAGTGGTCACAGCAGCAGCCTGACAGAGTTCAGGAGGTGTTGGGACAGTGCTTTCAGGCACATGGTGTGACTCTTGGGGTGGGCTTGTGCAGGGCCACTAGTTGGACTCAATAGTCCTTGTGGGTCCCTTTAAGATCATGAGATTTTTTCAGAGGCTGGATTAAAGGAAAATTATATTTAGAGATTTATTTACAAGTAAAAAAAAATCAGGGTGAAGAACATGAAAAGCATGGAAAATTCATTACTTATGCTGTCATATTTCCATATTATTAACACTCTGCATTTTTAATAGAAAAAACACCTCTTAAATTTGGTAAAGCATATGAACATTTATTAGTGTTTTACTGTGGTCCTTAGCTTTCCTGAGGCAATCCAGAAGCATGTTGGGTCCACTATGTATATTCTTTTGCTGAATTTGTTTTTTATCACTGAAGGCAACAAAGAATTATTACTACCTATTTAAAAATCTATTCTATTCAAATATATTCAAAACAAATTCTGCTAATCCTAAGTCACCATTTTCTGCTTTATCCATGTACATCCATCCTTTCAAGAGAAAGATCAGGGTCTTGTATATGAAGAGGATATGTAGATACAATAATGTACTGTTAGTATAATTTAAATTGCAAGTATTGTGAAACAAGTTAGAATTGGTTAAAGGACAGAATGGCATAGAAACCACAAGCCAAATTATTGTTTTACAAAAATTCTTAACATAATAATGCAGTTAAATATCTTATAAAAGCAATTCCTTGGTATTTCCCTCTTTTTCTGGTGTTGTGCTCGTATTTTCAGTTCTCCTGTGGGGTCTTGGGGTTGATGGCTTCAGTCTGGTAATACAGGCTATAACAGCAAGTTCTAACCATCTCAAGTCTGAGAAATGCAGTGCTTATGTTGACCTCTCTTCCTCCCTTTAGGATCTTCCTGGAGTATTTTTTATGTCTGCTAGCCCAGTTTTACACTTCGATGTTTCTTCACCAATGTGCAGGTTGATTTTACATATGATCTTGTTGCATACTATGCCTTTTGTGCATGCCAGATGCTATTTCCCTCTTCCCTTCGTTGCCCAGCAGTTTAACTGAGCATCAGAGCATTGGGTAACTAGTGCTGGGCTGAGCCTCTTTTTTGGCATTCCCATGGTGCTCATTTTCACAATGTCTCCACTTCTCAAAGCCTCTGCTGTCATACCAAGCCTTCTCCCTGTCAATGCCAATGCATTAAGGCCATAAATGCCTCATTTTGCTCGAAGTATCCTCTTGCTGTGACTGTAAAAACTGCAGATGCAACATCCAAAGGTAGGAGTGACCCAAGTTAGCAACAGCCACCTGTCAGAAGAAAAGTTTCTACTACTGCTTAAAATGAACGTGAATCCACAGGCATGTTTAGGCAGAGAAAGCCTCAGGGCTGAAGCCTTGCAAACAGTATTGGAGGAGTGTTACTGGCAGAACAACATCACTAGACTGTAACATTCACTCTTTTCCATTTTCTTTTGCCTCTCAATTAATGCATTTATTTCATGTACATTGTATGAAATAATTACGTAAATAAAAGGACTGCAAAAAAAACCCATGTTTACTAATAGGTGCCACTTTTATTAAATAAGTATAGTTAAACTTCCCTGTCACAAAGTCACCTTAGATTGTGATCATTCTCCTGAGAGGACAAAAGTCTGCGGATAAGTAGGAAACAGCAATCTAGGGAAGTAACAATAGGATCCATTTGAATGAAACATATTTTATCATTTTTTCTAACCCTTTGTGCTAGAAAAAGGCCTCTCTGCATAGATGAGACTGTGTATAATGTTCTTGCCAGGGACTCTCAGAAAAAGTCAGATCCATGTCCCATCATAGCAAAGTAAATAAGGAATGGTGGACTGAAAAAATGTAAGCAGTCTTAGAATCATTCTTCTTCCCTCACTAAAGCCATTCTTGTAAGGGTGTTTTACAATGTACCAACACCATTCTGGTATTGTGGTGGTTTATCACCATCAAAGGTGGAAATGGGTGTGTTGAAGAAGAGGAGAGCACCCTGTGCAGACAGTGAGCTGTCCTGGATGCCACCCCCAGACAGGACAGGTGGCCACATGGACCAGGCTGCACAGTGCTCTGGCACTGCTGCTGCTGAGGCACAGGGCTGTGAGCCTTTTAAAAAAAGCCTCACGTGGCTTATACCTTTCCCATTCAACTGAGCATGGCCATATGTATCTGAGCTGCATCTGAGGTTTGGGATTGCCTGTACTTTTAAACAAAAATTTGTGTGTATGTGTTTTGTAGGTATTCAGATGCTAAGTCAACAATGTTCCAATCCTTATTACTGAATCTCTTTTATACTAGATTTTAAACCTTTATCTCAAGAAAGTTTATAAAAGCAGTTTCTCTACTGTCATTGAGATTTTGTAGTTTTCATTTTAACATTGCTTTTAATCAAATTGATGAGCCATAACTGAATATTACATACTGGATTGCTAGCTTACTTGCTTATCTTTTAAATGGTGATAATCCAGCCAGTGTTTTTCATTAAAAATACTACTATTTTTTAGATAATTTAATATGCACCATATAATGGGTTTATTTTTGTTGTGCTTGCAAATGCATATCAATGAAAAAAAGAAACAACCATAATATATTTGCAAAATTTCTTTTTCAGGATTTTTTCTTTTTTGGTCTCAGTATATGCAGCCTTTGGATTAGCTTGAAGGAGCCTTCAGTTAAGGATAATTTGTGTTTCTTAAAACATTTTAAGGTACTAGGTGGAACAAAGGAAAAATGCAATGTTAGTGTATGTATAACTTATGTTATGAAAATACAAGTTTGAGATACAGTGCATGGATGTGATGGTTTGCATACCAGCATATTTTTTTCATGTAGTTCAAATTACTAAGATGCAAAATATAGCTCTTGTTTAAACTGCATGAAAATCTACAGTATCAGGGTGTGACTGACAGCCACGTGCTTCTAAATTCATGTTGTTTGAAAGATGACCCAAATGCTGAGATCTGCCTTGACCATCTGCAAGAAAATGGAAACATGCTATGGCACAGATGTTGGTAAAATAAATTTGTGTTTCAGTTTTTTCCACAATTCGCTAAATTTTGGATTTCATAGTTCAGGTTAGCCATGCTAAATTAGAAGCTGAGTTAGAGTACAAATATAGAACTATTTTGAGTGTATCCAGTGAGGTTTTGGCAGAGGGTGGCAAGAAAAGAGCAATGCCAGACACAGCTGGCTCCAGCTAGCTCTGCAACAGATCTGCCACAGGACACAGCTGAGCCTGTCAGTGAAGCTGGTGGCGTCTCTTGTGAAAGCATATTTAAGGAAAAGCTAAAATATTAGACAAGCAGAGCAGGAAGGAACAAAGGCAGAGTGGGAAACAACACAGGGACCATCTAGGTCTGAAGTGGAGGAGCTGCATGGCAGAGCACGCATCTACAGTGCTGCTTGTGGGGACAGGAAGGAAGATAGTGCTTTAATTTTTGTGTTCGATGCAGATCTGTTGTAATCAGCACGAAATTTCATCTCTTTCCCTTAGGTTCTGTTTTTCCCACTAGAGAAGCAGTTGATCACTCTCCCTGCTTTCAGCTTGACTCTGCTCATTTATCCAATTTTCTCCTGGTGTCCTAAATGCTAAGGAAGGTCTGTGAGGTGGCAAGTGGCTGGTTAGCCAAAGCTAACCTACCACAAGTGAGGAAGAGTTGGATGCCTTGCATTTTAGCTTTTATATATTTCAGACTGCTGCTTGGCCTTTAACTCTGAAACTTCATGTTAGGTGTTAGTAAGTTCTCTTCACAGGGTTCTTAGACAAAACAATCCCTTCCCAGCTAGAGAATCAAGGACAACCAGTACCCAAAAGCAAAAACGACAGGAAGGGAAAGGGGCAAGCCACAGAGTTGAGACTTCATAACCAAAATGTATAAAAGTGTAAAACTCGTGGTTGGGATCCATCTTGGATTTGACTTGGGTGTAGCCAAGGCCCTTGCACTGCCCAAGGTGCATCCTTCCAATAAATAGTCTATTTTGTTCCTTTTACTCTGTCTAGTCTCTGTTCCAGATCAGTCTTTCCAGGCATCAAATTATGTGAGCTAGTGCATTTCTCATAAAATATCATTGATAAGGATATAAGTCTTGTTTGTGTTGGAGTTTGGTGCTAAACTGGGAGTAAGTTCTTGAGGATAACGAAGTGCACTAGCTAAGGCAAATATTGAGAAGTCATGTCCAAGAGTGAGGTTATTTTTATCGTAGCAATTGTGGAAAAGTAAGTAAGTAGTGTAATCATTGAAAGGATTATTGTTCAACAGGCTATAATTTTGATGTGACTTTTTCTAAAGTAGTACAGTCCTTACAGTCTTTTAGCTACAGACAGATTTAGGTAGTGTATATGCCTACTGCAGTTTATTTGAAAGCTATGAACAGAGTCTTCTTGATGTAAGCAGAGAACTTCACTACCACAGAACAAAGACTTGTCTGCTGCCTCTCTCACTGTACCTACCATCTGTCTTGGGTGTGTTCTTAGTGCCTGCTTCTAAGATGCTAATTCAGACTTAAATGATATTTTTCATCAAATATATTAATGAGAAATATTAAAACGCATACAGAGAAAACAGAACCACTTCAGGAGATTTTCTCAGCCACTCATAATTTAATAAAGATACTACTTCATTAGCAACTGATATTCAGCAGTAGATGCTTAAACATGGCTCATGCAACTCTCCAGATAAATGAGAGGCAGTGGGTTACCAGAGAGTAAATTGGAGTGTTAAATGACTGGGACTAGCATCACTGACTTTGATAAATCTTTATGTTCACTTCAGACCTCTTTCAGCCTATGTCTGTTTGTCTGTCTATCTATCTGTCTGTCTGTCTCTCATGCATTTAGATGCATTTAAATTAAAATGTTATGTTCCTCTTACACCTTGCTTTTTTATACAAAACATAGTCAATATTGACTATCTGATTCAATTAGGGAGTCCCTGAAAAGGTTGAGCTTCTCTTAAAAATACTGCTTTTTTAGAACCGACATTTTAATTGACAGGTTTTATGGTTTAGTTATTTTATTAAATTTGTATTGCATAGTGGTGACCTATGCAGTTTTCTCTTTGTATCTTCAAAAGCTTGAAAATTGCTTCTCTGAAGTAAAAACTGAATTTTGCAGGGATTCATGGACTTCCCAAAGCTTTTGCTTGTGTTCACATTAAATCTTACAAGTATTCACAGAATTCTGAAAGCTTTGACACCTATGAAAAGAGAGGTTGGTCTCTTTGAGGTGTTACAACCTTTCAGTGGGAATTAAATTTCTCAAATTGCTCTTAGACTTTGCCCCCATTCTCCTTTAGTAGTTTCATGTGTATGAGGTTTCTGGGTTGGTCATCTGCTGTTTTATTATGATTTCCTACATCAAAAATAACAGAAATATTAAGAAACAGGGCTCAGAAATAAATTTATGAGATGTACATTTGTGGGTAATTTATACCAGTATTCCTGCATTCACTTCAGTGTTAGAAAATGATGAAAAATTGTGTTGAGCTTGTTTTAATCGATACTTTATTGATAGGATTTATATTATTTTGTTTGCTTGATGTTTCTTTAAAGGTGTTTGAGTTGAGGCTTTTTGTGTGTGTGTGCTAAAGCCATGGTTGATTGTGCCTGTTCCCATTTACTTTAGCAAACCAGTTTCCAGATCAGTAGTCAGTCATTTTTTGCTTCTGCTGAAACCAGGACAAAACTGGTTTCAGCAGCTCAGGTCACATCCAATAGCAAGAACATATCTACAGAAACAAAATCACTAAGGAAAGGGTAAAAGATGGTGAGTAGTTAGGGTCTTCACCTTGTTCTGACATTGTAGTGCAGAGAAGAAAGATGGTTGTATTAGAGTAGGATGTTGATAATGTTTATTATCTCTGTTGTTTATTATGAGGTGTTAACCTCTAGCAGCATGACTGACAAAGGCAACACCTTAGTAACAGTACAGTTACTCTGTTTGCCATATGAACATAGTTATTTCCTCGAATTGGTTTCACACCCTCCTATAAAGACCTCCTGTAACATCTTCAAAAGCAATTTTGTCAAAATGATGCTAGTCAGAATATTTCTACTTCTGTGTTATTTCTGTATCACTCTGTCTTCTCTACATTGGAAAAAGTAATCTTGTGTTTTTAAAAATTAGTGTATGACTTTTGAAAGCATAAATCAATCTGCATGTAAATAGCTCTGCCTGCATGAAAGAGTTTGATATATTAAGATCAATTATAATGACCTTTTGGTGAACAAGCCATAGGTCATCAGTGTACTATAGCTCAAAGGGAGAGAAAGTCTTTTTTCTTGCATACATGAAGAGTGCCTAATCCAAACCTCCAGTACTGAAATGACATCTTGTGTGAGTCAGGGTCTGAGATATTTCTGTGTTTGTCACCTGATGGAAAAGCAGTTCAGGTAGTTCATGAATAATGAGCCAGCAGTGTGTGCTTGTAGCCCAGACAGCCAAATGTGTCCTGGGCTGCATCCAGAGCAGAGTGGGCAGCAGGGCCAGGGAGGGGATTCTGCCCCTCTGCTCTGGTGAGACCCCACCTGCAGTGCTGCATCCAGCCCTGGGGTCCCAGCACAGGAATGACATGGACCTGCTGGACTGAGTCCAGAGAAGGGCACGAGGTTGATAAGAGGACTGGAGCACTTCTCTTATGAAGACAGACTGAGAAAGCTGTGTGTGCTCTGCCTGGAGAAGAGAAGGTTGTGTGGAAACCTCACAGCAGCTTCAGTATCTGAAGGGGCCTGCAGGGAAGGTGGAGAGGGAGTCTTCATAAGGGACTGCAGTGACAGGGCAAGTAGGAATGGCTTCAAATAGAAATAGGGGAAATTTAGATATATGTTAGGAAGAAATTCTTTACTGTGAGAATGGTGAGGCATTGAAACAGGGTCTTCTGGAGGTTATGGATTCCCCAGCCCCAGGAGTGTTCAAAACTAGGCTGGATGGGACTGAGCAACCTGGTCTAGTGGGATGTGTCCCTTCTCATGACAAGGGAATTGTGACTATACAATCTTTATGGTCCATTCCATACCCTTTAACATGCTGTGATTCTAAAATAATGGAAAAGAACTTAAAAATATTATGAACTCTTGTACATCGTACTTTTACTTCAGTAATAATTCATTCCTTCAGACAAAAGACTGAAATTGCAATTGGATGGATTGCTAAATATATACAATATATTTATTTGAATAAAACACTTCTTGCATCTGAAACACTTTATAAACAATATTTCCACTTCCAGATTGCCTCTCTCATTTACATTTATTGTGGCATAGAACTGCTGAAGAGAAATTGGTACAGGAAGATCTGGGGAATTATTTAGCCTTAGCACCTGTTGGTAGGTGCTGTCAATCAAATTCTGGATGGAAAAGATAACTGGGTTTGGTAGAAGCAGAAAGCAGTTTGTAGTTACAAAGTTCTCATGGAAAGGCAATACTGTTATTTAATTGAATGAATAAGAAAATAGAATATAATGCTCATGATCTAAATACATTTCTTGGAAATGTAAATAATTATTGCTATTAATGGCATTTTTTAGTGAAATTAGTATTAACTCACTTCGGATGTATTTAAATTCTGTCATCCTAAATTAGTTCTCAAAAAGTATTTTGAACACGTTTATTTCATCATAAGTAGTCAGTTGAAGGAATAGCACTCAAGATTGTAGTCAAGGTCCTCCAGAACTGCATGCCTTTCTTGCTGCACCATAGTAGGGAATTCACATTATTTCTAGATTCTTCTATGAGTTCTTTACTTTCATTGTACATTCTAGAAATGGTTGCCTTATAACTGTTTTATATTCTGGTCTTGGATGTCGAATACTCCTCTGGTGAAAATGAATTTACACATGAAAAATCGAATCCAGAGTAGTTTTCCTGGATTCTATTTGCAGTGAGTGAAGTCCATAAGATTTGGTGAAATCTTCTTGTTCTGGGAAAATTAAATTTGCCCTAAGGCTCTTGTGTCAAAGGTCATCATTGTGCATTGAAGACTGCAGCATGTAATGGTTCTGTAATGTTGTGAAGAACACCTTAGCACTGTTGTACAAGATCTATCAAGAAAAGCACATTTAGAGATGAAAGAATTAGAATGTTTAAAACTTTTTTGACTAATACAAAGTCAACTAATGCAATATCTTGATTTTGCTCATTGGGATTTAATCATAGTAATAAACAATTACCATTAAATGCTTGGCATAAAAAAATGTAGCAAAATAGTGGTCTTGTAAGGTAAAGTAGGCGCAGTTGATTATAGTCTAGAGGCTGTATGTCAATCCAGTTTGTTTTCATTATTTAGAGGCCTGCTGAAAATCTTTTATTTATAAACAGTAAAACAGATTACTTAAATGCACTCTGAGACCAATTCACATCAGCAAGAAACATGAGTGTATCATCCCATTCTGACCTTCTGATTTCTTAAGGGATTCAAAAATAATCCAGAATTCCAAGACTAAAGTTCAGCTGCCTCATTAGTGTTTTATTTTGCCCTGCAGTTTACTTTAGCAAGTAGTCAAAGCACAGAACAAAAACTGATAAAAAAATAGCACGTAAATGCACTTTGACATAAAATAAACCCTTTTCATAAATATGTGTCTGAATCAGATAAACTTAAAACTGTACTTTGGCAGAACAAAACCATCTCTGCCTGGTTGTAATAAAGGCATTTGGTATCCAGCAGCCCACCACCAAGCATATAAATTGTTTGCATGTTTGAGGTGGACAGCCCAATGTAACAGCAGTGAAGGCATGTGAATGTTATGGAGTTATATCTTGCTAAAATCTTTGGGTGAAGGATGTTGAGGATTCAACATGCATGTCTCATAGTGTGATCTCTGCATTTACGGAATTTGCTTCTTTATTTGTTTGCATTTTGGGATTTTTTGGTGTTATGATTTAAACCCAGCCAGCATTTAAGCCTGCCTGCTCATTCCCTCACTAGTGGGACTTGTGAGAGAAATGGAAGAGTGAAAATGAGAAAACTTAGGTATTGTGACAAAGACAGTTTAATTGGAAAAGCAAAAGCCCTGCACATAAACAGAGCAAATCAATGCATTAATTCCTCCCTTCCAGTGGGCAGGCAGGTGCTCATCCAGCCTCAGAAAAGCAGGACTCTGTCATGTGTAATGATGCCTTAGGTATACAAGCCCAGTTACTCCCAAGGTCATCTCTATTCCATTGTCCCCCATGAGCTCTATGTACTGAGCATGATGCTGTATGGTCTGGAACATCCCTGTGGTCAGCTGGAGTCAGCTGTCCTGGCTATGACTCCTTCCAACTTTTTGTGCACACCCAGTCAAATCACTGGTGGAGCACTACAAGAAGCAGGCATTGACAATATGTAGTCACTGCACAGTAATAATAAAATCATCTCTCTATTATTAACTCTTGTTTTCAGCCCAAACCCACAACACAATCCTGTACCAGCCACTGTTAAGAAAATTAAGTCTGTCCTAGCCAAAAGCAGTGCACACATGATGCTGAGGTTCCTCCCTGCTTCAGGGGGGCAGTCTTTGTTGGTTTTTGGGGTTTTTTTGTTTTGGTTTTGGTTTTGATTTTTTAGGGTTTGTTAGGTTTTTTGGGGATTTTTTTTGGTTTTTTTAAGGGAAGTCTATCTTAGCCTGCTTTTTCAACACTGGACTGTTTACAGGCTTTTCCCTCTTAATTTTACTTTAGCAACACAGTGTAAGATTTTATTGGACATAAATAACAAGGCATACAGTTAGTTGTGTAGGTAATTGGTAGCTCATATTCCTATTTTGCACTAGAAGCTAAGTTGCCTTAGACAAGTATCAGAAGCAAGTACTAAGAGCATAGGCTGTGGGGAAATAGTGCCATGTTCTAATTCGACTTCTTTCTGAATATCTCTGTTATGTAATCTGATGCTCAGTGTTGTGTTTTTACCTTGATCTCGTTCCAAAAAATTATTAACAGATAAAAGCAATGATATGGTCAGTAGTAATGTTGTCATTGTAAATCTATGCTCAGCTGCTCTTGGTTTCATTTTCTCTTAACTTTAGATTACATGAAGGGCATGAATGCTGAAACATGTTCAGATAAAACCCCAGAACAGTATTTTTAATAGATGCACATGGCATGACTACGTTATTTCTTAAAATAGCTACACTGTGTTTTGCAGAACCTGTATTGTGTGTCTCTATTCAGGCACTTTCACATCATTCACATGGAGTGTGCATCTTGTTTGAAGTTTATTCTTCCAATACTGGAGCAAATTTCTTGACATAAAGGAGCATTTTGTTAGATGGAATAACCAGGGTAAGGAGAGAAAATATTTAGTATCTAAGTCTGTAATAGCAGCGTAGCTAATGCTCTAACAGAGCTTTATTTTTGTCATTCCTTCTACCATTCCTGTGATCTTCTGGTTGAATTGAAATCCAGTTTTAGTTTATATTTGTAAAAAAAACCCATTTATGGTATCATTTCTTGATTATTAAACCATATTTGATAGTACATGATAACTTACATATTTACATGCTGATTCCATTCTTTTATTTATTGAATTTTATGGGATTTTCTGTATATGTGGTTGTTGTTTTTTAGAGGCTCTATTGTTCACTTGCTATCTTGACAGGGATCTTGGGAGAGCATGAATAGAAAAGTCTATGAAGTAAAGTTCACTAATGACAAATAAACATAGCTTGTACAACTTTAGTCATAAACACCAAATGGGTTTATGGCTTAAGGTAAAGAATGATAAATGGAATATGCTAAATAAAATACTGAATAGGAACACTTGCCCAATATCTGTAGGCTATCTGTGAAACAGAAAAGTTAAAGCTTCATACTTTTATGCATTAGCCTGTGGAAACAATTTCACTTCTGAAATGCTTCAAGAACATTTGAGTATAATGGGCTTTGTACTGCCTGCCTTGGCTGTACCCTGTAGAGAGCACTCAGCCCATTCAGCTTGAACTCCATTTTATCTAGCGCTTATCCATTAATTTTATCCTGACCTTGGGCATAAAATATATGCACTTTTTATGCTCCATGCTTTTTGTGGAGAAAGAGGAATAGCATTACCCATCGATCACCATTATGAATGATATAGCTTAAAACAAACTCAGGTCAGAGACAGATATGTTAAGAGCAGTTTTGTATTGATTCCATCACAACATTGAGTTAAAAGGGGAAAAAAAACCCACATCAGAGTATAAATGATGAAAAGAGATTTGGAAAACAACAACAGCTATGAAGTAAACTTAAGAGCTTTACTTTGAGGTTATTATTGGCGAAAAAAACCCAAAATAATTCTGTTGCTATTATTAATACAAGCTACCTCCCCCTAATATATTTATTGTCATAGCTTAGAGTCTGCAGTGTGCTACAGCAATAAGGTCTGTGTGTTTTACTGCTGCATTTTTTTCCTGCTGAAAGCTTTTTTGTTAAAAGAACCTTACACAGATTAGATCCTTTAATCTATATTTAGCTCTAGCGCTGAAATATTTATATCATACTTCTTGCTATTGACACTTTTTATTTGTTTGTTACTCCAATTCACTTACAGAACACTGTCTTTCACTGCAAAAAAATTGTATGTCTTGTTAAGGTCCATGACATTGGAACTAATGATAGAAGTTTTAACAAACCTACCTGAATGACAGTATAAATCTCTATTGTAATGCATATGGAGGAAAAAATGCCCTCTTTTGTCAATGGATTTCCATTGAGGAAATAATTATTTAAATAATATTACTGATGGAGGAGAATTGTTTTACACTGTGAGACTTCTCTTTGGAAACAAGAAAACTTACGAACTTTGAGCCTTAAGTGGAAAGATATTATAAAACAGCTTATCAGAGGAAGAGGCTAAAAAATGTGGAATTTGACAGTGTCATAATAACTTTATGGTCTGTTTACTTACTAAAGTAAAAACCTGGAACTGTTAAGTCATAACTGTTAATTCATAACAGAATTGCATTGCCAGGGGTCAAAGTTTTGTTTTCAGTTCTCTAAGCAGTTTTCTCATGTAAAACTCTTGAGTGTTCAGAATGAATTGAGTGATTCTTTGGCATTGCCATCCTCAATTCTTAGATTTTTCCCCATGATTTTTATGATGTTTGTTTCAGTTTATAAATGGTTGCTTTCTATTCCTGATTATGAAGGTACAGAGGCAGAGAGGTTCTGTTAGCACAGTTGCTCCTGTGGGGACTGGGGAACATGAAAAAGCTTCCTTGTGTTCAGCTGTGGGCCAGTTGGTCAGAGGAGCTGCTAGACCTGGATGTTCTTGGTGCTGGAGGCCATCTTACCACTTACTTCTGTTGTCTAGAGAATTTACACATACGTAATGCAGCAGTCATCTGCTGGTGAGACTGTGTCTGGTAAAAAGTAATTTAGATGTGTCTGTTTCAGTGCTAACTTGTATGGTAGTTGAAAGCCTTCCCATTGGTTTTCCATATTACCAATTTCCTACTGTAGGAAAAGACATAGTTGGTAAAAAAGTGGAAAACTTTAAGTTTTTTGGTTTTTTTTTCCTGTAGCTTACTGTCACGTTATGCTGGTAATAAAAATTACATAGTTCTTTATATTCTCAGTTGTTTTATAAGTATTCACATATAGGCCTTGATTCGTTATTATCTATGGAATGCTTAAAATTTGTGGTGTAACCTAAATTAATAATTATAATATTGCATTAATTCAGTGACCCTGCCATTTAATACTTCTTTTGGTCAATTTATGATTTAAAACAAAGAAAGCTAGGAAAAATAGTAATATACTGGCATGTACTACAGATAAAAGATGGTATGTTTTTTTCCTCTGGACCTTTTTTGGTTAGGACTGTTTATCACACACAAAGCAGTTTTTGAAAAATAAGGTATTCTGCAATTGCAGGAATTACTTTGAAAGGGTTATTATGCTTAACAATCTTTTTTTTTAAATAGAAATTGCATGAGGTCGTATTTTTAATAAAACAGGATTTTTTTATGTAAATGTTTTGGTATTTATTGTATGGATAAGCCACAGGAAATTCAGGGATGAATTTGGCAGGCGGCCTTCATCTCATTTGTTTTCTCTTTAAAGAGCAATACTACCTATGTGGTTACTTTTATTAAGCAGCTGTGAATGAGAGTAAAATTTTATCGTGCATGACTTATGTTCTTGAAGCCTCTTTTGGTAATGCACTATTGTTACTATTTACTTAAAAATCTTTGACATGTTTAGAGCATTATACATTGATTAACAGCATCTTTGTAAAACAGTATCAGGAATAATACACGTTCTTACATGGAGAAATAGAAACATACAGTTGCACAATGAATCAGTTGAAGATGCAGTGACTCAGTTCTCCTGAGGCCATAGGTTTTAAATCCATAAGGGACGAGTAAGACTATTTAGTCTGGCCTGCTGTATAATAGAGGTCACAGGATTTCCCTGAATTAGTTCCTACTTCATTATCTTATGCTTTTGAGTAAAAGTATCAGCTGAGTTTTGAATTTCCTTTGTAAAATGTCTAGTGTTGTTCCTGGGACTGTTCAGACTTCTTAGCTAAGACTTAGTCATGTATTTGTTTCAGTCAGGATTTTTACAAGCTTCAGAAGAAGCTGAGTTTCCACAGGAATATGGATCCACCTCCTTTATAGTTACATGGAGACAACATTTGAAGCCAATACTGGGTCATGAAAGAGTTGAAAAAATCTGTTTCAACTGTTCAGGTTACAAAAAATATGGTATCCTACATTGCTCAGTAACATCTCTTCATAATCTTCATTCACTACTTTCTAGGGCATCATTTACCTGTCCACTCACTATCAACTTCTATGTGCCACTTGTGCTATCAGTCCTTCTCTCTCCATGAGATCCCTCTCTGGGAATTCAAGCCAGGCTTCTGAAAGAGCACAGATCAACAAGAGACAAAAACACCCCTCACAGGTTTTACACACACTTGTTTCTTACACAACTGAATCTAGCCACTGAAATTGGCACTTTCACAGTGAAGGAAATCAGTAAAGTATTTTTCTGAGTGATGACTGGTGATGGATGCGCTGCATTTTATGCAAAGAAAATAAGTATGCATAGTACTCTTGTTTGTGTAGAATGAACTTAAAAAGAAATTGTTTAGTTTTTCCTTTTTTATCAGTGACAGTTTTGAAAGAAGAGGGAGAACCCCAAATTCACTTTTCTCTGCTACTTTAAAATTAAAATTAAAAAAAAATTATGTGTTGTAAAATATTTGGAATTCTGCCTGACACATTTTGATGTGAGTATGGTCCTAGTCAAAAAATATAAATGGAAAAAATAAGTGTCCAAGTGACTTGTCTCCTAGGTTTAAAACTTCAATGACAGTTTTTATTCTGCTTGAAGCTAACACACAAAGCCTAGCACATGCTGTATGGAAAACTTTAGGCTCATTAAATCCTTAGGGTCTAGTATTCAAAGTGGCTTTTTAAAGTGTTAGTGAGGCAAAGTTTTGTGGTATTTGCTAAGTGTAACAGGGATGTAAAAAAATACATTTAACATGAAGAAAATTATTTTAGGAGAAGTGAAACAATGACTATGGAGTGATAGAGGAAAAGTGAATACAGAAACAATTAGAGATGGCCAGCATTCATCTGTGTATAGCTAGAAATGTACACATGCATGGAAATTCTTTGTACTTCATGTGTAGAGTCTAAATTCTGATCTGGTATCTCCACTGGCAGACAGAACTTAAGGGATGTTTTTTGCATCGTCAGCCACACACACGACTGAATACAAAACCTCAGGCGTTCCTCTGAACTCACAAAAACTTGGTTTGCAGATGAAAAGACAATACAGGTGTGCTTAATCTGTAGTTGATATGAAGGCATCTAGTCTGTCTAAGAGACATTAATATAAAGAGTAATCTAGTCAGTCATCTTGCTTTCTTCAACAACTAGTAATATTCTTCATCTTATACTTTAACACCTTTCTTTCTGAACTTCATTCATGGCTGAGTGAAGTCTCTATTCTGTTTTGTTTTGTGGGAATATCATATTAATTAAGCAAAGCTGGCCTATTTATAAATAAATGCAATAATGAAAATCTTCCAGGAAATTGCAACTACAAATACTACACTACCAACTTACATGTAATTAATCTACCTCTTCCTTTGTTTGGTGTACTGAAATCTGTAAAGATTGTGTTTTGTATCACAAGTAGAGATTTTTGCCTAAGGGAAGAAAAAAATAATGTGAGGAAATAAGGCAGGTTTGAATATATTCTGAAGCACGTTATCTTTCCTATTGTGTAATTTCTGTTGCTGCCTTGTAAAGGAGAATGCTTTCACTGCTATTAAGAACATTCAAAATTCAGATAAAATAAATCATCTCAACAGAATCTCTTCTGAATGTATTCATCACTCTTCACTGATTGTTAGTAAAGTTAGAAAGCGCATCAGGTAATACATTACTGAGGTACAACCCTAAACTTCTAATGCAGACTTAAAAAGAACAAAACACCAAACCTGATAAAAAGTTCTAATCTTATTGACATTGAATTAAAGCAAATTCCTCACAAGATACAGAAAAACCTGTTAACAAAATGGAAGTGGGGAGCAGGTCAGCTTCAAAAGCTGATTGTAATTGCTGTTAATTTAGTAAAGGGGTGTAGCTATTGAACTGAATCGTGTGTACTTCTTTCTTCAGTCAAATTACTGTTTCTGACAGACAGGTGTCCACTTGACAGAAGCTGTGGTCTTGATGGAACGTGCCAAATCCAATTCTTGTTAGCTGTCTCTGCAAAGAGACAGATTATCAAATACACACACAATCTAAGCTGCCATCTCATCCACTGCTTTCTCAGAGCAGCACTGAAGACCCATTGACAGGGAAATGGAACAAAGCTCTCAGTATAGAGAACAGTGTGCAGAATGAAACATTCCTTTTAGGACATTAGTTTGATAATGGAGTCTTCTCCAATGACCTAAACAGCACTGCCAGTAACTTTTCAGTCTCCAGATGCTATGTTGAGGTGAAATGTATTGTCTCTCTTAAAAACTGTGAAATTAGGATGATGAGAGTTTGTCCACTGTTTATTGAACAAATCAGTGGCGAGACCTAAATGTAAGCAAGATTAAACAAGCAGCCTGGTCTGACCATTTCGTTTAAGGGATATTAATTTTTCATAAATCAGGTTGCTGATATGTACCTCACCAAATTAGTGTTTCTATATTACAAGCAATGGAGGGTATTGTTAACTCAGCCAAATCTACTCACTCATTCCTTATTGCAGTTTATTCCTTTGTTGCCTTACTTCCACCCAGAAAGGTAACATTCTCGAAAGATGTGACAAAATGGGTGTACTTCTTTGTGACATACAAATACCATAGTCTGATTCAAAACATACCTTCTAGCTAAGAGTATAAAATTAAATACAAAATGTACAAAAATTAAATACAACTGTAGTTGCATAGAAGTTGTATATGGTTAAATATGCCTGATACAAACAGCTGGAGCAGGTCAATTAAATTCAGAGGAATTTAGTCTGTGGTAGTTGCCAACTCTATTAAGGAAGAGCCTGGACTAACTAGCAGAAACTTTACTGCTCCTAAGTCATCAATGGTAAAGAGAACAGACACTGCTTTGCCTTAGAACCAAAATACTTGAAAGATTGTATGTTTTTTAGCTACAGTCACTTTATGCTATGCATTAAATCAAGAGAATTATTTCATAATTCATTTCATAGAAGTTTCTGGAGCCTCAGGTCTTTGCAAGACTTAATGTGATTTTGTTTGTGTGTGGCTAAAGACATTTTGAGGGGACTTCAGTTTGGTTCCCCTCTGTTAAATCATCACCGTGGGGCGACAGCAGTCAATTGACTGTCAGTTCACTGTCACCCACAGGGTTGCTATTATCTGTGTCAGCCACACATCACAGTGTTGCAATTTAACAGATTTTAAAGTTTGTGGTGCACTTTAGAGGGAAGGATTTAGAAATGCAGTAAGATGCTGAATAGCGTAAGCCTTCTGCCAAGCAAGTATTTTCATTTCAGATACGAAATAAATTTTATTCAATCCTGCCTGATACTTGCAACTGTCAGTTCCAGTAATAGTCCCTTTTAGTCCTGCATATGTTTTCGATTTTACCTGAAAAACCTGAATTTCTTTAAATGAATGACAGATACAGTAAGGGCAACAGAATGTTGAATCTGCAGTCTGCTGTTGAACAGCAGAAGTGATAGTTTTTATTTACTTCTAAAAGAGTACATGTAGGATTGTGAATATATGAATGGAAAGATTTTTCCATTGATGAGAACATAGGTCTTGTAAATTTAGAGCTTTGACACTTTATTGTAAATCATGCTACTAATTCACCATGTAATTACTCAGGAATCATAAAACTGCATTTTATTGGCATATTTTCTGTAAAGCAGATAGCATGTAGAGATTTACAAAATGTATTTTATCTAATTTCTTAATGCATAGTTCTTGTTTTTAAAAATTGGGGTTATATTTTCCTTTTTCCAGTTATTGGGAGTTTCACTGCCTGCTGTTTTTTTAAAAATGATGAATAGTGTCTTAGCAGCTTTTGTTGGGTTGATGTGGCCAGAAATGTGTATTCTGTCACCATCAGTTGAAGCTAGGTGGAGCACATACTGTCTGCTAATGGGCTATCTTTAAGACCAGGTGGGGTAGTCATCTTTATCTTTTCCACAACCCATCCTCCCTCCAGGAAGATATCATCTGTTAATGGGCCATTGAGTCCCACTGCATGACTTACAAAATTACATCATCCCACATCATCCAGCCAGAGGGAGGAGCCAAGCCTTTCCTACCTAGATAAAAACTGAGATTTTGGACAGCAAGATACTGTCTTTCCACTGGATTCCAGAGGAACTCCAGACCTTTCCACACCATCCCTGCACCTTCAAAGGAAAACTGCATCCTTCTACAGAAGCACTGCTTCAGCTGAACCACATCTGCCACTGCAGGAGGACTGCAGTCACTATTTAATGGAACTGCTACCAACACCCTGACTGACAGGGTGTCAGGTTGCATTCTGACTCTCTCAGTGTTTTGGGATTGTTCTTTGTAATACTGCATTTCTATTTTAATTTTTCTACTAAAGAACTGTTATTCCTAATTCCCATATCTTTGTCTGAGAGCCCCTTAATTTTGAAATTATGATAATAATTTGGGGGAAGGAGGTTTACATTCTCCATATCAAGGAGAAGCTTCTGCTTCAATCCAGGACACAAATTCATCTGCTGGATAGCTCAGGATGCACAGATCAACCTCATCAGGTCCTATGAACTTCTGCACACTCAGATTCCTAAG
Source organism: Erithacus rubecula (assembly GCF_903797595.1). Taxonomy (NCBI): domain Eukaryota; kingdom Metazoa; phylum Chordata; class Aves; order Passeriformes; family Muscicapidae; genus Erithacus; species Erithacus rubecula. Next base: position 5,071,642 of record NC_136661.1, read on the forward strand.
GTGGTCGTGAGCCTGATCTTCTCCTGAAGTGGACTCAGGGTCTTCATTCTCCTAGTCCCTTTCTCTTGGCCAGCATGGCTGGAGCACTTTCCATTGAGTACCATGGCACAGAAGTCATTCAGAATCTCAGCCTTCTCTTTGTAGCTAGGTCTCTTCTTTCCTTTTGGAGAGAGTCCACACAATCCCTGCTCTTCCTTTTCTTTTCAATGTGTCTATAGAAGTCCTTCCTGTTGTCTTTGATATCTGTGGCCAGACTCAATTCTAAATGGGCCTTGGCTTTCCTAACCTAATCCCCGGCTTCCCACACAATTTTCCAGTATTCCTCTGAAGCCATCTCTCTTCATTTCCACTTCATAAAAACTTCATTTCTTGATCTGACTTTGCTTGGCAGCTTCTTATTCATTCATGGAGGCTTCCTGGTATTTTTATTCAATTTCCTTCTTATCAGGATGCATATCTTCTGAGCTTGGAGCATGTGATCCTTGATTATCAGCCAGCATTCTTGTCCCCCTCTGCCCTCTAGGACTCTGTCTCATGGGACTCTACCTCCCTCTCATGTCCCTAGCTGTTTTTTCCTAAAAAGCCTTAAGCCTTCCATTCCATTGCTCCAGTCATAGGAGCCCATCCCACCATATGACAGGTTAGCTTTTTGAGTAAGGAGGAAGGGGAAACTTGTATAAGAACTTCCAGGAAACGGCAATTCAAGAACTAAATGGGATGGTGATAACAGGCAGACCTATATTACAGATGAGTTGTTTTATAATCTGACTTCAAAACAGCCAGTTTTATTTATTTATTTATTTTTGATAATTTTTTATTTATCAAAATTCCTGTTAATGAGAATTCAGTGTCAGTTTTCTGATTCATCTTTCCATCATAATATGCACCTTCTATTTTAGAATTAAACCTCAATCAAACTCTTTGGTTAAACAGCCCCTTCATAATGCTACTCTAAAAAGATATATCACTGTTTAATTATTCTAAAGCAAATTAAATAGAAGCAAAAGAGTCAACAGATTGCTTAATAGAGTTATTAGACAATGAAAATGCAGCAACATTCCTTGTCTAACCTTTCCTTTTACAATTCCCCTGTCATAAGAGCTGTGAAGTTGTAGCAAAGCACGTCAGCCAAAACAGAATTGAGTTTGTTGCTAGTTAAAGATGCTTATGCACTCAGTATTCATTAATTTGAAAAATGTGGTAGGAATCATGATAGAAAACACAGGGGATATGCTTCACTGAGATTCAGGCTGGGTAGGTATGAGGAAGTACAGAATATGTGTGGGATCATAGACCAAGAATAGCAATAATATCACAAGGCAAAAAACAAATAGCAAGTTAAAATGGATCATTGAGAAGAACCCTAAATTAAGCAGATTATTGACCTAGTTGATGTTTCTCATTGCCAGTGGGCTTTTTTTATTATGTGTGATCATGAACATTTTCAAATCTATACATGAAAGAGTATTTTCTTTCAAAATTAAAGTCCACTACATTTGATTATGTTTGCAGAGCATCAAAAATATAATCTAATTGAAATTCAATCTTCTGATCTCCAAGGATGCTTCTCAGAACAAATAGACAAGATATTATTGTGATATAATTCTCCTTTTAATAAAAATATTCTGCATCTCACCCTGCTGAAAAGCAAGGCTTCTTGGCTTAACAGCCAAAACCAGCAATATTTATGTTATTTTTTCTAAGACAAGATATGAAACACTATTACACTATTGAAGGCAAATGTTGATGATTTTTATTTTCTTGCTTTGAATGCCATTGTTCAATAGATAATTGTGGTTTATTTAATCATTCATAGCAAAAACAAATGAAAGAATAAAATGACAGATACATTTTGGGTTTTTATGACCTGATGCTTGATCACTGATGGCTTTATTTTCCTGATTGTTACTGTTATTTTTCTTTTCTTTCTTTTATTTCTGTAATCTCAGTCTTAGAGTACTGTAGCAATCTAATTTCTGTGCCTACATTTTGCAAGATCACGATACTCACAGTTACAGTGCTCTTCTCTTGTCCTGCTATGACTGACAGCCCAGAAATAGCCATTTAAAATGTGTCAGATTCTTATCTCTCTGTTTGAAAGGTAAAGTTAAACGGTTTTTCTAGCAGTCTGCATAAAGTCTTGAATTTTAGCAAATCAGCTGGTTTGGCTGTTGTACCAGCCTTGTCTCTGCAGAAGTACATCATTTTATCTTTGGACACTAATGGTTTACTGAAAACTGTTGCAGCTGTTGATTTACTTTGGGGCATATGATAGCTCGAAGTAATTTATTTACCAAAATAGAACTATTCTCACTGGCCATGCTCTTATCATATATTAAGTAATTATTTTGCATTTGCTCCACTGTGGAACGAATGAAAATATTCCATTGTCACAAACAGCACTCAGTTTTTTGGTGGGTTTTTTTTGTTTGTTTTTTTGGTGTTTTTTTTGTTGTTTTTTTTTTTTTTTTGTAAGAATAGAACAGCAGATTCTCTGTAGAGAATAGTACAGTCTCATCAACTTTAATATATTTATCTAATCTTCCAATCAAGAAATACTGTATTTGTATTACAATAGCTTTCTATGTGTCCAATCAAAATTGAAGCACCATTGTGCTGGATGCTCTACAAGTCTATGTGGTGATACTGTTCTTGCCACAAAGCCTTAACAGTGGAATAGATAGAAGCTGCTAGAGAAAATGCAGCTATTAATCTCGATATGAAACACTCACTGCATATAAACATCCAGTTTCAGGCCCAGAAAGCATTATATGACATCAGAATTGGAATCAACTTGTCCTGACCACTGAGTGGCTCACATTGTTATGTGCTGTTTTAAGTACTCATTAACACAATGCAAAAGTAATTATTTAAATGAAAGCAAATCCCCAGACTAAAAAAATGAATTAATGAGTCCCTTTCAAAGGATGATTTAAAAGAAGATTTTGGGGGTGAGGAGGGGAAAGTTGGTGTCAGCTACAGATGTATTAAGAGTGTGCATTTTTTGACTCAAAATCACAGAATGTCCTGAAACATCAAAATGTAAATTTAGGACCTGTTTATGCAGATCAATCACATTTATCATCTCCAAGGGTAGAAAATTCCTGAATCTACTTAGGCATCTGCAGTTTGACAATTTATCATTTATTGCCCATATTTAAGTCTTTCTTATATGTGGTTCTACATATAAGTAAGTAAATGCTGGTTATGTTGTACTTTATATATATATACACACACACTTTCCCTGGAATTAAATTAGACTTGGTAAGAAGACTGTGTTTCCTCACTTAAGGTACTTTTTGATATTGCTTATGACTGACTAAAAGACTCTGTTACCCCATATCTGCCCTACCTTTGTGCTCTTCCTCCTTCTCCTGAACCACTGTTTATTTACAACTGCTTTCTAAAAAAGCTCCAACATTAATCCTCCAAGCTTGCGCAACGAATTATTTCACTCAGGTGTTTCCTGAATTTTTTTGTTATTTTCTGAACTCTGTTTACCTTTTCAGCATCTTTCAATAAAAAAGAGATTTGATTTTCTATTCCTCAAGCAATAGAGAAAGCAAATACACTCTGTGACCTGATGATATTCTGTTTAGCTGAAAAATCTACCACTCCTTTTCTTTTGTTATGAAAGTCCACTATAAACTTTTATTTTATTTCCTCACCATTATTATAACATACACAATAATCCATGTTAAGACTTTGGTGTATTTTTTGTAATGTAGCTTCTCATAGAAAAAATGAGAAAACAGATCTGTCCTGACAGATTTTTTTCAGGTCACCCATGGTTATGGAGGAACCCTGCTGTATTCCTTCTGTGTATTTTCCGAACAGCTGCCATTTTATTTTCTCCTTTTCAGAAGCAAGAGACAGAAAATATCTTTTACCTCCTAAACAAAAAATGCAAAGTAATTTAAAATCTCTTATATGAAAATATGTAATGAAGTATATGATCACCTTGTGGTAAGGTGAAGTGCCTTTAAGTATATTGGTTGTTAATATCAAAGTATTTTATTTTCGTTATTACTGACAAAACATTCTAATTTTATCCTGAGTAGATCCTAAGTTTAAAATTAGAGTAAACTCTAATTTTGTAGTAGACTCTTTATAGTAGGATCCCTGCTTTCTGTATTGTACCTATCAGTGTAGCCACTGATTCAGGACTGAATTTGAATGTCTCACAGTCTCTTAAAATAGCTGATTGTAGAATGTGATACACAGTTAGCTTTCATAGCATTTTCAAAGTTAAAAATCAGGATCACTGTTGTGAGTAGTGATATCAGTTTGAACCATACTAAGGATAAAATCAGAATGTGAATTTAATCAGAATCACTGTGTTCCCCTGTATGATTAAATTGAAGCACAAAGTCTGCTAAAGAATCTGCTGAGGATGAGTAATACTGATAATTAAAGATGAAGAGATGTTCTATTGAAGATATAATCAAAGAGGTTAAGTGTGTTGATCTAGACACTGCGCAGACATTGTAATAAATGTCTTCAGTTTTGGAATAATGTGTTGTTAGAAAACTGGAAGCATGTTACCAATTAATTATTCTGTGCCTGGGATAATATATAAAGGGAAAGAAAACTATAACACTGGCCTGTTTTATTTATTATAAATATATGATTATGTTTGTTTGCTGTTTTCTTTTGTTCAAAATTGCAGTCCTCAACAACATTCAATTATTTTCTAAATTAATGAAAACTTTGGATTATTTTTGTTTTCAGAGAGATGAGAAGCTCCATAGAGGCTTTAGGCTCGAAGATGTTTTATTATAGATGTTTTTATTATAAGATGTTTTATGACCCTTAAAAGCCTTACAATTCAGTTCAGAGTTTTCTACTGAAATTCCTTCAAAAGCAAAAATTAAGTATTACTGGAAAATTAAGGCATATATTGAACTTAACCAAAGGTTGGAGCTATTTAAGGAACTTGGAAAGTTAATCTTGGGTAGTTCCCCTCCTTCCCCAGCAGAGATGTCTTTTCTACACCCATCAGGAAGCAAAATATTGATATTTTAGCCAGACCACAAGACATATGTGCTTCTTTTGAGCAACATGTCTTTTGAGCAACAAGCATAAGCACAGTGAAATTATATTGCCTTTGACTAAGTGGATGTAGGGCTACCTCTGTAAATCTGTATGCCAGAGGGTTTATGGTAAATTTGGCAACATGAGTTACTGAAGCACATTTTCTAACATCTCTGAGAATGGGTAATTTATTTCCACACTGGTGGAGTGATGCTCAGTTGAGTGAATCATCCAGAGCAGGTGAACAATGTGGGTACCAATATCTCAAGAGTTACCAAACACTGAGAAAGAGTTAGGGAGAAGTTCAAGGGTTCTCATTTTCCAGTTGCATTACCTTTATTGGTCAGGGTCTTGGGACACTTCTGTCATGGATATTTTGAAGGAGAATATTCTTGAGAAATACTGGGTGGTGATTTGAGTGACAACCCTGGGCAGAACAGATTTATTCCATGTATGTGAGTAATAATTACACAGAGAACATGGAACCATGTTTTTGTGAAAGACCAGCTGGCTGTGGAAATGAACCATAGAGCTGTTTGCTAGATTCTAGGAGCATTGCATAGTGCACAAACTGTCTTTTGCTACAAATTCAGATTGTGTTGCTGAATTGTGCCCACTGTTTTTAAACTTATATAAGGGTATGATTCATTATTGGTCATTTTCCTATTAGAATAGTATTTTCTTATGGATATTGGACTTTAAAACAGTCCCATAGAAATCTACAGAACTTCTAAAGATGCTGCTTAGAAATACAGAAGCAGTTGTCCTTGTCTGAGATCCATGTTGGTGAGAAGATCAAATTATATTATACAATCCGAATATTGTTTCCCAAATCCAGCTCCCTCAGTGACTTGTTCCTTACTTGTGTCACAATAGCAGAGCACGTGTGAAGCTGATACATACTTAAGTTTGAGTGTCCTGGCTGTGTACCTCATAAAGAAGCCTCTTCTTTCTAATATATATATGTATATGTATATCCAATACAAAATGTATGATCAGTCCTTCCAGTTTTCTTCACTAAAACATAGAAGTGAAATATTGACTCCGAATGCTCATTATGCATAGCCTCAAATGCTCTGCGTTTCAAAGACAGAATTTATAGTTTCTACAGTTTTTTGGAAATCTCTGATTCAGTTTTAAGAATAACCTGTTTCTCTCTGGAAATTATAAGGGAAAGAGTTAGCCATTAGCCAAAATGAATTACTATAATTTCAAAAGTATTTACTAAGGCCTCTGTAGACTCCTCTATAGGAATTTAGAGTATTGTATGCTTTTCTTTATTCTAGTCATCTGTAGGTTTCAAGTTCACAAGCTGAAATCCGTGCCTAGATGTATCCAGGCGTTTCTATATATATTTGTAAAATATTTTGCATTTCCCACAAGATTTGATGCTCATTTGAGTGAACATGAAGTAAAAAATAATTCTAGAAATGGTGGAATAGGATTTAAGGAAATTTTTCATTCCTGTAACTCAATCTTAATGAAGAAATTTAATGAACAAAGTTGTTCGTTAATAATCCCTGAAATAAAATGTGACTGCTTGGCACTTAGTAGTTTCAAAATAAAAAAGAAATATAAACCACCTCTTGCTCTTAATATTCTAGTATGAGCTAGAATTTTCTTTTAAGTGAAAAAAAAACCCAGAATAAAATATGGAGTTAGTTAATCTGAAAAGCTTGAAATGACTGTTAATATCTATGGAGTGATTATAGCATTCACTGCTCAGAAAGAAACTGAGGCTTGTTTTTCAGTTTTTAAGTACCACATATGTCTTCATCACATTTAAATTTTGGAATTTGCATGCAGATGTGATCATTATGCTGTTTTGAGTCTGAGCGCAAGTATCTCACATGCATAGTCATATTGCAGATGTTACATCTCTATCATTTCTTCTTTCAGAATTGCATGCTAAAATTCTTCTGGGAGTTTTACCCAAAGTCTTTTACCCTGTATATTGCAGAAGGCTGGCATACTCCCATCAAATTTTGAGTGAACTTAGCTGTCCCTTTCGGTATGAAAAGCATTTTATGAAAGGCAAAAAGCAGTGAGTCATCATAATGTTTTCTGTACATATATCTTGCAAAGCAGTACTCACTCAAACATCTCTTAAAACAGCTTCAGAGGTGGGAGTTGCATTGTAAATGGTAGGCTAAGAATTGATTGTTACCACCAAATCTTATTTACTGGTCCTCTAATACTCAGTGCAGCAAGTTGAATGTCCTATGTGGCAGGATAAAAAAATACCAGAGCTGGGACTGCTGTCATATTGGAGATAAAGCAATCCATCCACACCATAACTTCATAACCTGCAATAAAATCTTCCTAAATTTTAATTTTCTCTGGTGTTAGCCACATGCTGACTTCAGGCTCTTCATGGGAGCACTCTGGCTTAGAGTGTGTGCCAGCAGTGTGTAGTGAATGTGCTACAGATGTGCTGCACTGGTGCTGTTTGCACCAGCTCTGCCTTACTGACACCATGGCTCTGGGCAATTAACCAAAGCTGAGAGCACCAGCAATATTAAGTGAACTTAACAACAGGAGGGAAACAAGGAGTTAATTTTTCAGCTAAAATGAAAGGAGTGCTATAAATTCTTATCTTTGCTTTTGGGAGATTGATGATTAGTTACAACTCTCTAGGGAGGCGGTTTTGAAGAGAAGACTAAACACTAGCTGAAAGACTCCTCTGCTGAAAGAAAATTGGGGGGAAAGGAAAAAAGGTTTTAAAAGGTACTTGTGTCTAGAGTAAAAATAATAGGTATATCAAAGCTTAAAGCTCAATAAGTGTCTTCTGAGAATTCATCTCTGTAGTCTTAAGGAAATAAACATAGTTAAACTACTAGTAGAGAAAAATGCAGAAAGGCAAACCAGAACCTTACTAGAACAGCATAAATTTATATGCAGATGGAATAACAGAAATAACTTGGAATACTAAAGATACAGTAAAATAAAATCAATATAAAATGGATGTCTGTTCAACACTGTTAATAATGCTAATAAAGGCGCTGTTTGATTTCCAGATCATTCTGTGGGATATTTGTCCTGGTTTTGCCATCAAGACGTGCTAAATATGAATTCTGGGTTTTATAACACCAATTCTTTTTCTTCCTTCTTCTCTTGTTAATTATTATTATGTAGACATGGAGACAATAGAAAACATACATGCTTTATTGTAATAACTATTAAACAAACATCTCATGCTGCCTGAGAATGTAGTTGTTCCCTTACTTCCCTACAACCTCCAGCTGTGAGGTTTCAGTCTTACAACCTCTAAATAGTAGGGCTATCAACATGTAGCTGCTAGAACAAGCAGTAGTGGTAATTGGTAATTTTACCATTTAGCTAATACTCAGTACTTTTGCACAAAAAGCTCAGTAATGTTTACCTCAGCATCCTATTGTGAGCTAAAACATAGTTCTTAGCCTTGAAAGGTGATAAAATCCCATGGAGCTTAGTCAATTATTGCACGTGTGTATGCTAGTTCACCTGCATTGCCAAAATCACAACTTGGAATTTCTTTTTGCTCTTTTATCTTAGTTTTGTGGTAACTAATTTTTATTGTTGCTTACATAAAAAAGACTGTCAGTTCACACCCTGAAAGGTTTGATAGCTAGTGGTAAGAAGAAATGCTAAGTGGCTTCCTTCTTCTTTCCATGGTATAAGAAAATAATAATTTATTTCTCTGAGATGCTGTGTTTGCTTATCATAAGATCTATTCCTAATATCATAGTAAAATGAAGTGCTCTTGATGATGCATGTCTAAATTTTCATTTTACTCTGCATAAAATCTAAATAGTGCTTTATGAATCTCAGGCAGACAAGTGATGTGCATGGAAGTTGACTTCACTTACAGAGAAGGAGAATGTAATATTTGCCCTGTGTGTGGGAAAATTGGTAAATGATCTGGTTTGCTTTGGAGTAGGAAGAAAACACGAGATGCAATAACTTATGAAATGAAACGGCAATGAATTTAGAAAATGTGACAGTTGTTTTGGCAATATGCTGAAGTGTGTAAATAGTTCCATTACAGTCAGTTTTCTCAATGAGACTACTCAGTATCTTTAAGTTAGACAAATTATGTAATGAAAAACTTTTAAAGCCATTGGAAGGCAATCAAGAAATAATTTTCTGTATATTATTATTTTGAATAGAATACCTAGATTTAGGAAATATGGAGGATTTTTTCCATAATTTATACTATTATATGATGTTGAAAATGGATTCTGAATTATGTTTGTCAATGTGCAGGGGCTTGAATATTACTAAATACTGTAGAAAATGTGAAATTAATTATGAAATTTTTAGAAATCTAGTCTAATTTCATGGAGCTATAAAGATCAAACTGTACCCATTTTTTAGTATAATGGATAAGTCTGCTTTCTGAAATACTTTGCAGATTCATGTTACATAAATAATAACCTATTTAATTTTTTTTAAAATCATAGTTGGGAAGAACTGTCACCCTGTAGTGAAAAATGTAGGAAAGAAGAAGTTCTCAGAAACGTTCTATATCTCTCTGACATACTCAGTAGATATCACATAATTTATGCTGTTCTTGTATATACATCAGTTAATTTAACCTTAATGTTTTCATTCATACTACATTACATGATGTATAATGGATATAAACTTCTCAGAATCATTAGCAAAATAGCCCCCAAAATTGCAGGTGGTATATCCTAACTTGTTAGGTAGTTTCTGATGTGCTATATTAAGTTTGAAGCAGGATGCAATAACGTAGTTGGTTACATTTTGGGTTTTTGTGTAGAATAAGATATTTTCTAAGGAATTTTTTATCTCCTTTTTTGTAATAAAATACTTTGTCCAAGTGTAAGCACAATGTAAGAATGCTATGTGTGGTAGTCATTAAGTTTTTTAAATTTTTATTTATGAAAAAGTGTTTGAGTTAAGCTTCTTTACAACTGATAGAAACATTTAAATATTTAGATGTCAGTTTTTGGAGGCTTCATCAGGACACTATCTTGTAAAAACATAGGTTTGTTTCTCTTTTGTATAATTGTGTAATAGAAGCTCACATAGTCTTGCTTCCTGTCTGAGCTGCAAAGCATGATAAGCAACAGACATGGGGATTTGTGAAGTAGTTGCTGATAATTTCCAAGATCTTTCCTACTTTTCAGTGCAGAGGGAGATTTTCAGTGTATTCAGGCAAGAACTTTGTCATGTTTCTGCAGTTGTCATCTCCATGATGCTGACTTTTGTGGAAAGCCAGTTGCTAAATGGCAGAGTTGGATAATTAGAAAATGATGGCTTAACTTATAATAGAGAAGCATAAACATTTTAGGACCAAAATAAAAGAGATTATTTTTTTTCTCAAAGTTCTTGCTCGTGGTCATTGAAGTTGTTACTGGGTGTTTAAAGGACAGTAAAATGTCCTTTAGGGTTGGGCTTTGAAGATGAAAGTGTTTCTGGACATATACTTGCAATAGGTCATGAAGACTTAAATGCATCATATTAAAGGTTAAAAATCAGAAAGGATGAATATCTGGATGCATCAGAATAAATAGTTTAGACAGAACTTTTCCAGAAGCACTGTATGTAAAGAAAGAACACATACACACAAAGCTACCCATATATTGGCAAAGTGTTTTCCTTTTTGCCAAAGGAGCTGGAAGTTACAGAAGAGGCAAGAAACAACTAACCCTTCTTTTTAGAACCCTTCTTATATTTCATTTAATGGAAAGCTTATATTGTATCATTTAAAGTAATACATACTGAAATACTCAAAGTAGAATTCCAGGTTGAAATAAAAGCAGAAAGTTTTTTAGACACACAAATTTGTTTTTAAGTCTTCTTCAGGTACAAAAAATTATTGGAATACTGAAATACTTTTGTGTGGTCTGATTTTTTTTTTTTTTTGCTATGTATTTGTTTAGTGGTAGAAATTATTTCTCAATTATTGTAACATCTGACCTGTTCCCAATTGTTTCTAAAGAGTGCATATAAAAATCTTTGTGCCTACCTTTCCAGCCTAAAGGAAAAATAGTTCAATCTCTTTTCTCTAACAGAAATGAGTTTTGTATTGTTGTAAAATGGATGACAGATGTTACTTCTAATAAATCCAAAGAGAAACAGTTCTATTATTGAAAGCATATATAACCCTGGCCCTCTCAGTCAATTGCTTGCATTACTTCTGAAGTGCATGGTCTTCCACTGAGTTTTAAAACATCACTGGACACATTCACATCTTCTGTTTTCAAGCATTCTGTTTTCTTCATTTGTACCTTTTTAATGCAATTTGTCAGATGTTAAGTCTGTTGACAGAGTTGATGTGGAGGTTTTTTTTGTGATTACACTGGTTTTGATGTACTTGACATATACAATGCTATGCTAAGCTTTCTCTGTCACACACTGTCTGCTCAAAGGCAGGAACTTGCTCTCCACAGCTGCTTGACTTCATTAACTGTTCTTCCCGGAACAGTTTGTGATGAATTTGCAAGTGACTGACATAACATGAAACTTTATTCAGCTCTTTCTCTGTTCCTCTTCCCCTACCGCCCCCACCCTGCTTGACTCTCAGCCCTTCTGGCAATCACACTAGACTATTCAGACACTATCCCAGCTTCTTTTGGGTCCATGGCTTCCAGCTGTGCCAAACAGCTGCTCTTTTTTATGGACACACCAGTGAGGTCTTCCACCGGAACTGAAGCATCACTTCACTGGTTTTTGTTAACTAATTATAATTTTCATTTGCAGAAATTTCTTCTACAAAACATTAGAACAAATCAAAGCAAAGCCAACTAGAAACAACCAAGGCTCATAATTTAAGAAAATCAAAAATTATTGATAATCTTTGATTAGATGGATAGAAGTTGGTGAGAAAATTAAGCAGAAACTGTGAAACCAAAAAGCTTGCCTATACTATACTTAAAATCAGTTTAATATTTCCTATGCACAAATATTGTGGACCACATTTTTTTGTAATTTAAATGTATTCACTCAGACTCTAGACTAACAAATCTCAATTTACATTGCCCATTATGGATTTTGAATTCATTACCTTTTTTAGAGATAGCACTGAATTTTGTAATTACTTAAAATAATGAAGAAGTAGTTAAAATAATTATGATTTGCTTAGAGGTGTGAACCTCTCAGCATATAAGGGAGATTTTTAAAAAAGAATTTTTAACATCCTATGTTCATATGCCCAGCCAAGATCTTATTTCAAATTACTGACAATATAAATTGTGGTGGAATTAGACAAGTAAGTTGTTGCAAGAATTATACCAAAACTGAGTAAATCTGGTATTGTTCTATGTTCAACATCTTATGAATGAATTCCCACATCACTTCTCATTTGCAGTTCCATGAGAAATATTGGCTGTTGTTGCTAGACAAATGTGAAAGTGACATGTGTAAAGTAATCTCTTTCCTTCAGTTTTCCAGAGAGCCTGCTTGAGTATGCTCCATTCAGCACACAATGCTGCTTTCAAGGCCATGTGGATATTGTTGTGAAGAATGTGTTGGAGGAGCACAGGACAGAGCAAGCTCCCAGCAGATGGGAGCGGGCTCTGCCTGGCGTCACCTCTCCTTGCCGTGCTTCAGAGCGTGCTGGGGTGTCAGGCATTTTCTTCCACACAGTAACCACAGACATTATCAGACGTTATTCATTATATGAATGTGAAGCACGTTCAATCACAGGCTATTCCTACTTACTTCATCTTAGGGCAGCAGCAAAATGTCAGGTGGGACTCAAATTCACAGACCACAGTTCTAAACATTAGGTTTGGATGACAAAGTGGACCTTTGATGTCATGAATCTTCGAGATGAAAACCTTGAAATGTTGACTGCCTTAGCTATGTGCATACTATAAAGTATTAATGTGAAGTTCTGTTTGACTCCATGCTCATTAGAGGTTTTTTATTAGCAGTGGATATTCAGTTTGCCAGAGGCCCATGAAAAGCTGGATTTTATGCAGTGTCCTCTGCTAGAGAGAAAGCCCCTCTGCATCTTCTAAAACAGAAGTCAACAGTGTTTCCCCCTGTAGCATCCTTGTCTGCACAAAAAAACTTATTGTTAGTGGTGAAACTGACCCCAAACGAAAAAGCAATTCATATCTACCCCCTTCTCTTCTTTTCCTATACCTGGTCTTCTCTGCTAACAGACCCCTGTTAGAAGATAGGCATCTTCTCCATACCTGTGAAATGTTGCCAAAAGTAGTGTTACACATAAGTGGTGAGAGGGATTCCTCCCTCATATTCAGGCATATGAAGAGTGAAATCCAGGGCACACAAACTCCTTGCATAGCCAAGCAATCAGAGAAGAACTTCCCCATCTCTTTATAAAGGAACTATTTTCTTCCTTCTGTTAAAGGTTCATACAGCTTTAAAGATGCCATGTGTTTTAACTTCTGCCAGTGCTTTGGATTCTGTCTTTTGCTTATTTATATTAGAAGTACATGATACAAGGCATTGTTTTGTGTCTTAGCATCTTCCAGAATTTTCTTAATTGATAGATCTGTGTTTGTAGTGGTGGAAAGATTTAAAATAAAACAAGCAAAGAAAACATAAAAATGGGAAGCTACTGAGTTTATTCCTTTTTACTAGCAATCTGTAATCATGCAAGCATTATGAATGTTCTCAGCATGCTCTTCAGACCAATGAAGATGAATGCTGCATTGGATGTACGGTTCATATTTTGTGTGAGTAACATTATTACAACTCTGAATAATACTGAATTTCAAGGGATATCTTCTTTGACTGCATTTTTACAAAGTTTATTTTCTGTTCTGACAACATACCTCTTTTTTTCTCCATCTCTTCAGCAATAATAGGACTTGTGTTGGGTTTTTTGTACTTACGTTTGCTGTTCATAGAAACGATGCAGTAACATTCAAATTGTTACATGTGTACAGGTGCATTGTTGTGCTGGGCACCAGAAAAGCAGTTGAAATGCGTAGACACGACTTACTGTTTAATTCACTGCACTAGAAGTGCTTTGTACATCCTGAAGGAAATATCTTTTATTAAAACTCAAGGGATACAATTCCATAACCCTTATTCTTCACTTCTTCCTTTTAGAGAGCTAAACAGTATGGTTTTTGGAGCATCTTTCTAACCACTCACTGAAGTGAAAATATCCCGTTTCTGAAATGTATGAGTTTGATTCCAAGGTAGAAATGCAGAAAATGCTGTTGTTCTCCTTTAAAAGCAATACTTCAGCAAAGTTAATGGTTTTGACAAATTCCTTTGTCAGGTTCCTATATTCTGCAGCTGTGATATTAATACAGTTAGTATAGTTTATAGTTGACAGTTTAGGCTACAAAGTATGTAGGCTGCATTAAAAAACGTTGAGGAAGATTATGGCATTGAGGAAACAATTCCTTGAGAGCAGTGCAACATCAGTAACAGAAATGGCCATGGTGAGGAAGAAGGGAGAGGCAGGCTATATGGTTTGAGAACTCCTTTGACAGACTGCTCTTATTTCCTCTTTTCTCCCTTGCTCTTTTGAACGCAAGAAAACGAGATGCTTCTACTTCGTTCTCAAACTGAGATGTTGGAAACTTGATTGCAAAGATTTATTGCTTTGTACTTAAGAATGAGTACAAGGTAACTACTTACAGAAAATGTCATATGTGTTTACTAGTATAGATACTTTAACAAAGAGTATAAAGGAGAGGAAGAAAAGGCAAAGAATGCTTTTATGTGTTCTGTACGTAAAAGCATTGTCCAGAATGCTTTGGACAGTTGAGGCTACTAACATGAAAAATGTGCTCTGGTGTCCATATGAACCTGCTGCTCATCTCATTATTTACCTCACTATAAAGCTGTACGTGATGTGATAAAGTGAAGGCTGCCTGCATTGTGCTGCTTTCCCCTTTATTTTTCAAATAAAAGTGAGGAGGATGTAGAAGCACAAATATTAGTATGGTAAAAACGTTGACTGGATAGAGCAAGCATGCTTTTTTGTTTTCCTAATCTTGATTCTTGGCAAGCCCCAATTTAACCCTGATTTAGTGTAATCTAAATCCTAACCCTGTCTGGAAACTAAGCCTTAAATCAGAAACAGTAATCATGGAAATTCATATTTACCACCCTTTGCAGTCCTCTTGTCTTTTATTCACCAGTGCAAAATACACAGTATTTTCCTTTTGACATATGGAAATATGTGGGATGCTCTATCCTCTTTGCTTCCGAAGTTTAGCTTTTAATTTCCTAGATATATGATACCCTGCTCTTAAAACACCATATTCTTTGTCTTACTTTCATTACCTCAGACTCTGAATCCTCTCCTTGTGCTAGATAAGGGATATCTGGTAGGGATGCTTGGATTCCCTACCTTTTGGTGGTGGTGGTTTGTTGTTTGGTTGTTGTTTTTTTTTTGGGGGGGGGGGACACAGCATCTTCTATCTCCTGTTACATTCCAAAGGAACAGAAAAGACAGACATCCAAAATTTCAATCATAACTAAATTTGGGCACGCTGTTGTTCAGATGATATGCTCTGTTCTAAGTTATGACACTGTGTACAAATCAGAATAAACCCTGA
The DNA here is from genome assembly GCF_903797595.1 of Erithacus rubecula. NCBI lineage: Eukaryota > Metazoa > Chordata > Aves > Passeriformes > Muscicapidae > Erithacus > Erithacus rubecula. Next base: position 5,087,178 of record NC_136661.1, read on the forward strand.
TTTTCAGGCTTATGTTTCCATATGAGTGATGACTTTACAAAAGCTAATTCATGTAACTTAAAAAGTCATCATTAAAGTAGAGTGAGTGGTATTTCATTGTTCATGTGAGTGAGACAGGTCACTTTGGGAAAAGCTTGCTGTGTGCAGTCTAATTCTGTGGATTTTGAGAACTGCTGAAAGGTGCAAATTCCTTTTTCCATTTTCATGTCCTTATGAAGATATCTGATTTCAAAGGCTCAGTGCTCTCATTTGTTGAAACAGAGAACTTATTTAAAGCTAAGTGCTAATAACAGTGAATGTTAACTGACTTAATGCAATGTGAAATTGCTGCTTCAACATTCATACAAATGATAATTCAGGCTAAGTGGCTCTATGTTCTGTTACATAGACATTACTTGGCAATTTGCAAGGTAATTGCATACAGAGCTACTAAACAAATTTGTTTTCTTTTGTATCAAAATATACTTTTCACTTCTCTTCAGTTTATGAATATACTTTGAAGTCCATGGGTTTTGATGGGTTGGTATGGGCAGCTGTTCTTATGTTGAATTTCTGCTGATCATCTTATCAATGCCTAATTCACTACCCTTGTGTGCTAAAAATGTGTGAAGTTAAAGAGAACTCCCAACTGATACTGAGATCTATTATTCTAGTGCAGCCATTACCCTGCCTTACTGATGTACAGCACCACTAAGAAAAAGCTATCCATCTGTATATAGCAACTTTGAACAAAGGATCCCACAAAGTAATTTATTGTGTGTTCATAATTACTTCTATTTGCCAAAATCTGCCTTGTAAAGTGTTTCAGTATGAATAATGTTTATTAACTGGCACTTCTCTGATGCTTTATATCTTTTAAATCCAATTTAATTTTTATGTATAATTAGAATTGGCTCTGGTTTTATTTTTCTGTTCCTTTATATGCATTGTTCTTCAATAATAGTACAGAATACCAACTTCACTGCAAAATGGTGATTTTAGTTCCTCCCCTAGTCTCTTTGATTTTACTGTTCTCAATCCTGCATTCAGTTCAGTAGGAAGAAGAATGATTTTGAATAATACGGTCATGATGTCAAAACAGTGCAAATTATATGCTGCTGCCATCTGGAATAGTGAAAATAAAAGCTTTATTTACACTGTTCTTTGAAATAATAAACTTTATTGTGGCAGTTTATCTTCAGTATCTATAATGTATTCTGGGAATGTTCCATGTGTGCCTTTTTATTCTGTGAGCTACAGAATGACTAAAATTTGCCTGTGGCAAACCTATCAGTGAATCTTGAAATAGATTCACTTTCTTTTCTTCCTGAATAGAGTAGAGAACCACCTTCCATTTTCACAATAAGAATAATTGGTTTACATAAGCAAAATTTTCAAGGGGCACAGTCAAGCACTATGAGTATGTATTTTAGTTAAGCAGATTACACAGATTTAACTACACATTAATATTCTATTCTACATATGAATATGAGCTCCAGATTAATAATCTGGAATATGGATGTTTCAATGGAAAAAATAGTTAATGTGAAATTAAATACTTAACAAACGTATTAACCAGTTTTCTTCACAACTGTCTGGCCTTGAGTCCTGGTGCTATTACCTTGCTTATATAGTGTGTAATCCAAAACCAAAGTTATAATGATTTGCTTTGGATACTTCACATTTGTGCTTCATATCGTAGTAATATCATCATATTGTACTGTAACTCAGAAGACTATTCACACTATTCAGTCTTTCTTGTTAAAACATGATTGTGATTGCCAGACTGATTCAGTAAGGTAGCTATGAAAAATTTAAGACTTCAAGACTCAATCTGTTTCTAGAAGCTAACACTCTTCTTGCTGCCAGCAGGGCCTACGCATGATCTGAAAGTAACCTTTTACAGAAAAAGTAGTCAAAATGTTAAGAAGCTGTGGCACAAATCCTAGCTAAATGTGACTGCCTTCCTCTTTTTCAAACTGTCTTGTATATTAAGCATGCAAGTTTACCACAAAGGGTCAAAGCCGTTGTACTGAAATCTTTGTTTGGATCCAGCTTTTGTATATATGTAGTCTTGACAGTACAGCTTCATAGCTTGGGAAGTTCAGCTCCTGAAATATTATTAAATAATTGCATCACAAAAAAGAAATTATATAGAGGTTGTAACAGCACATTTTTTTTCTTTGAGATGAGAGGAAATAGAATTTTGTGATGAGCATAACAGTTTGTAATATATAGTTGTGGCACAGCTATGCTTTTTTCTATCAATATCACTTAAAGCTAAGTATGGTTTTATTTTTTTGTTAGAGCATAATTTTAACTTGCAGCTATTTTCAAGATACCACTCTATCAAAATCACTGTTCACACAAAAATACTGAATTTGAGTGTCTGCCCTAAATGCCATTGCATTTATGAGGGCAAGCTCAACTCTAGGACAAATGCAGCAGCAAGTGAAATGACATACTTTACATTTGTTTTAGGTATACTTACATTGAAATCTGAATGCAAAGGCTAATGTGCTTTTTCCAGTCAAGCTTCTTGGAAGGGAGGCTATCTATGCTGCAGCAAGGATATTGTTTACAGGACATAGAATCATAGAATCATAAAACAGCCTGTGTTGGAAGACTCCTTAAAGATCATCTGTTTCCAAACCCTTTAGAGTGCGCAGGGACACCTTCCACTAGACCAGGTTGCTCAGAGCTCTATCCAACCTGACCTTGAACAGTTCCTTGCTAGGTTCAATTCCAGCTTCCCCTAGGCCTTCCTGACCTCATCCCAGCACAACCACACTTCATCTCTCTACTCCTTTTAGGTTGCCACCCATCCCAGCTTCAACTGCCTGTGCATTTGCTTCTTCTCCTCCAGTTTGACCAGCAGTTCTCTACTCAGCCATGCTGTTCCCTTGCCTTCCTTGCCTACTTTCTTGCTCCTAGGGGTTGCCAGCTCTTGCGCTCTGTGGAAGACTTGCTTAAAGATCTGCCAGCTCTGTTCCACTCTCTTTTCCCTGAGGGAAGTCTCCCAGTGGATTTTACTGGCTATCTCCTTGAAGAGCTGAAAGTCTGCTTTCCTGAAGTTCAGGAGCCTAACCTTTTCCTCTCCTGGCCCATATCCCTCAGGGCTGCAAACCCCACCAATGCATGATCACTGCTGCCCAGACTCCCTCCAGTCTTGACGTTTGAGACCAGCTCACTTCAATTGCTGCCCATCAGATCCAGGATTTTAATCCCCTCTGGTAGGGCTGCTGAATATTCCTTGGCTCCAGAAGGTATCCCTCCTGCTTTCCAAGAGTCTCCTGGCTTGCCTGTATCTTGCCATGCTGCTTTTCCAGCAGATTTTGTGATGGTTGAAGTGTCCCAGTAGAACCAGATCCTGCAAGCATGATGCTGCCTGTAGCTGGAACAAGAAGGTTTCATCAATGGGGTCCCTCTGATCAGGGATCTGTACTTAAAATTATCCACAAGGTTCCCTTTGTTGCCTCGTTCCTGGTTCTCATCCACAGGCTTTTGACTTGCTCATGGCTGTACTTCAGAGACAGCCCTTCACACTCAGTCTACCTCCTGATGTAGAGGGCGACCCCTCTGCCTCTCTCTTTCCTCACCCGTCTCTTTTGGAAAGCCTAAAGCCGTCAATAGTCACACTCCAATCACATCCCACCAAGTTTCAGTAATGGCAAGAAGATCATAACTTTTTAGCCACACAGTGGCTTCTACCTTCTGTTTGTAATCTGTTCTGTGTGCCTTGGGTGAGCAGTGTCAAACTGATGGAATGTATGGAGTTGAGAAATACTAAGAACCGTGATACAAAGCAAAGCAAGGTTATTTTGTAACACTCTCTCTTGAGGGCTGATCTGGTAACCTCTCATTATTTGTTTTCTGTATTGTTCAGATCATACACTGAAAAAGAGCTTTTGTGGAGTTCTTGCAGCAATTGCAAATTATACTGGTGTAGTACTAAATGCATTCTTTTAATGCCAGTAAGGAAATTCAGCACCTTAAAGACACGTAACAAATTCAAAGAATGTGGCCTATTTCTAAATCACTTGTATCTGTCATCCTAAACAAAATACGTATTACATGTATAAATCACTAAGACACAAGGACAGAGAAATCTGACCTTTTATGGCCTCTCAAAATGACAGTACAAAATGGCTTTGAGAAGGTCAAGTGTGATTTAAATTGTTGATGAATTGGGAGTTAATTGACTAGAACTGAATATTATGTGGGAAGGATGGTATATCCTATAGTTTAGAGCATAATGAGCATGTTAATGATCAGTAAAAAATATTTGTCTGGCCACCCCATGTAGATGTACCAATATATAAAATTTTTGTAATAGTTACTCTTCTCTTATTGTGGCTGAGATGCAGTTATTCAATGATTTGTTGCTCAGCTTTGTTTCATAGAGTGTTTGATGATCTGTCATACTTGGTATCACTAAAGTGTAAAGACAAATACAAATCGTGAATAAAGTTAGAGAAAAAAAAAGTAATTAACATCTTAAAAACTAAAGCCACTGTGATAAGCCCTCCAATTAGAAATTTCATTATTTCCCTGGTCCATTTGATGTTGAATATCTGGGTTTATTTCCAGATACCTGAAAGCCAGGTCGGATACCAGCCACAACTGTCAAAAATATAACAGTTCTGGTATTTGAATGTTACATGAAATGTTTCTCATGAAAATTTCATGAAAAGCATTCATTCAAAGAGATTCCTCATAAGGCAGATGGATGAATTTAATTGCCCTTATTGAAAATAAGAAAGGGTGGCTCTTTACAACTTCAATCCTATTAACATTCAAGATAGATTATTTCTGTTGTACACTTAGGTATTTGCAAAAGGGACTCCAGGGTTTTCTATATAGGCCAAGTAGGAAAGGTAAGGTCATAAAAATCCTGTTCTGTGTCACAGTCAGATCTTGTCAGCTAATACCAAAGCAAAGACTTTTATAAACAGATGTTAAACATACCTTCTTTAGGAAGAGCCTATGACTGGTGAATGATTTTATATTTATCAGCTGATGGGTAGAAATCCTAGTTCTGAAGAGTCATGGAAGCTTGATGAACAGTTGTGTTCATTGTACCAAGGCCCTGGGATGGTTGGTGAATTCAGTGCAGATTATTTCTCCTCTTCTTCCAGCTGCAGGTATTAACATTGAAAGAAGCAGATGGACCCACACGGTTCCATGACTAGAGTCATCACCAAAATGTTTCTTTGATAATGGGATGGCCTATACATGGACTAGCTTGCTGAATGGAGACAGGATTCAGCTCTTTCAAAAGGGGAACAGATTATTTGGCCAAGGCTAGCAGGGCTTATTGATAGGGGTTTGTTGACAGGGAGGGAGATGTCATCAGGTTTAACAGTGATAAGATGTGGGACAACATCCCATCCCACACATACTGGTTAGATGTCTGAGCCAGAAAGAGCCTGGAGGGTATGCAGGTCAGCAGCAGAGTACCTGAGGGACAGTGCCAAGACATTCCAGCCACAGCAGACAGAAAGTCAGCCTCAGTGGGGAGCAACTTAAAACCCCATTGTGCTAACACATGCAGCATGGGTGGTGTTAGAGATGTGTGGATGCCTGCAGTCTATGACTTTAATTGTCATCATGGAAACACAGGGACCTCTCCTATGACTAGAGTGTTGGAATGAAAGAATACAGCCACTACACATCATATTTGGAAACTCATGGCAGTCCAGTGAAGTTCCCACCAGCAGGAAAGTGGAAAACATGGCCCCAGTTTTAAAAAGGAACATAAGGAAAACCAAGGAGCTACAGGCCTCAACAGTGCCTGGCAAGGTCATGGAGCAGATCCTCCTGGAAAATATGCTAAGAGACATTGAAAGTAATTAGGTAATGGGTGACTGCCAACATGGCTTCACTAAAGGCAAATCACACCTGACAAATTTGGTGGCTTGATACAGCAATGTGTTACAGCAGTGGTGGGCAAGGAAGGGCAGCAGAAATCATCCATATGGATTTGTGCACAGTGCATTTGATATTTTCCATATTTTCCAAATGTCATCCTTGTCTCTAAACTGGAGAGGAATGAATTTTTAGTTGGAACTCTTGGTGGATTAGAAATTGGCTGGATGATGGCTCTCCTAGAGTTTCAGTCAACAGTTCAATGTCTAACTAGAAACTAGTGACAGCTGAGGATCCTCAGGGATTTGTATTGGGACCAGTGCTACTTGGCACCTTTGTCAGAAGCATGGGCAGTGGGATTGAGTGCTCCCTTAGCAAGTTTGCTAGTGACACTGAGGTGTGTGGTGGTGTCACACACTGAGGGACGTGGATTGACCTTAACAGACCTGAGAGGTGGAACCTGAGGAAGTGCAGCAAGGCTCAGTGGAAGGTTCTGTACCTGTGTTGGGCTCATTCCAAACAGCAATACAGACTTAGTGGAAATTGGATGGAGACTTACTCTGGGGACAAAGTCTCCCCATAGATGGATTTTGTGGATGACACATGTGATATGAGAGAGATCCAACCACATCCTGGGCTGCATCAGAAGAGGCATGTTCTGAAGGTCAAGAGATGTGCTTATACCCCTCTATTGTCTTCTTGTGAGACTCCAGTCTGCAGTATTGCATCCAGGTCTGGGTCCTCCAACATAAGACTTTGATTAGTTAGAATGAGTCCCATGGAGAGCTACAAGTTGATCAGAGGTCTGGAATTCTCTGCTACAGGGAAAACCTAAGAAAGTTGGGGCTGTTCAGCCTAGAACAGAAAAAGCTCTGGAGACCTTGTTAAGCTTTCCAGCACCTGAAAGGTACATATGAAGCCTGGAGAGGAGCTTTTCTAAAGGAATAGGAAGTAGGAAATTTGCCCTAAGCTGAAGGAGGGTGGGTTTTGATTAGATCTTAGGAAGAAAAGCTTTACTCTGAGGGTAGTGAGGCACTGAAATAGGTTGCTCAGAGGGGTTGTGGATCCCCCAACCCTAAAGGCATACAAGACCAGGTTGGATGTGTCTCTGAGTAACTTGGTCTAGTGGAAGAGGTTCCTGTCCATGGCAGAGGAGTTAAATGTAGGACCTTTAAGGTCCTAAACCATTGTGTAATTCTATGATTACCTATGTGCACTGTATTGCAAGGAATTAAGTAGCTCATGAGCAACATCACATCCCAGGAACTATGAGAATCTGTAGGCTGTACATGATTGCTATACTTTTTTTTCAGAACAGTGTGAAGACTTAATCTGATCTCTGAAAATACGACACTTCTTAACTAAAGACAGTTAATGTTGAATAATTTCTCCTGTTAGTTTTATACCCTTATCAGCTGCTGTCGGTAATGACTAGTTAATACATTTAATAATATGTGGCATTTAGTTAGTGTTGATATTCTCTGTTTTGTTATTTTTTGTTTTCATTTTTGAATGGAAATAATATTTTGCAAAAAAAAAAAATGTTTTTGCTATTGCAGTGGAAAAAAGGAGCAAGATTTTGTGTTTCAAAGAGGTTATTTTAGCTACGCAAACTTGATTTCTGAGAAATTACCTGACCATACTGTGCTCCCAGTGTTATTTGCTAGCAGGTGTCACATTATAAAGGCCAGTTACTTTTGTAATTTTTAATATTTCAGTATTAACCACACTAGCATGAGGATTTTGGGCTGTATCTATTTTAATAGACACTGTGGTATCTAGTCAATATCATTATGAGTATCCTGCCACTTTAACTTTGCTATTCACAGAGCTTCAATATTTAGAATTTCTCAGTGTTTTGCAGTCATGTAATTCATCTTCACAGCACTTCCCTGTAGCAGTAAAGCACTATCATGTGCATCTGTAAGATGGACAGTCAGAGCACAGGGGCAATAGATGTTATGAGCAATGGCAGATAAGTAATACTGATAGAAGCAAGAAATATAACTTAGGTCATCTGAGTGGCCGGATTTTATACTGTGTGGTAATCCTTCCTTATAAACTTCTCTGGTATGAAGAGAAGGGGTTTTCCCTGTTGTAGGTAAATGTGATTTGATATTTCACATAAAATAGTAAGGACTCTCTTACGCAGGGCAACATCAGTGTTGTATACTACCATAGTATGAATCCAGTGATTGCATGCTAAGTAGTTTATCTCATCTGATTTTATAAAGTTTCTAGGCATTTTTATACAAACTTCTTTTTTTTGTATCAGCATTTTGATCAATTGGTTGTTGTTTAGAAACAATTAGGTGATCATGGAATGTTAAGCAGGATGATGATTTGGGCTTTCATGCAGTACTGCACAACTAACACGAAATCCGTCAATTTATACATTTCTTTTTCAGAGGATCAAATTCCTCGAGGTTTTCCAACCATTGATATGGGCCCACAGCTGAAGGTGGTTGAACGAACTCGTACAGCTACCATGTTATGTGCAGCCAGTGGCAATCCTGATCCTGAAATAACTTGGTTCAAAGATTTCCTACCTGTTGACACAAGCAACAACAATGGCCGCATCAAGCAGCTACGCTCAGGTAGGGTCTTGTTACTGTTTCCACCGACGCCCTGAGTTGTTCTCTCTCACTTTTTCTTTCTTTTCTTTCTCTTTCTTTTAAAAAAATTTTATTTATAGGTAATAATTTCTCTTTCCCCTCTCCTTTTCTGTGTTACTGGGTGTGTTGTCCATGTCTGTGATGTTGTCATAGCTTTCTATAGAGTCTGTCTCTATGTGTTTTGCAGCTTCTGTTTACTCCACATTGCTCACTGCTGTGACTGTATTTTTTGATGATTTTTTTCTTTACTGCTTTTTGCAGTACTTGATGGATCCATTTTCTCCTCTTTCTTTCTTCTTTCCTTTTACTTTTTTTTAACAAATTTATTTCAACATTGGACTTCATTCAGAAATTGCAAGGAGTACCAATGGTTATATTCATCAAAACCAAAACCTGCATTAGACACTTCAATTAAAATCTAAAATGTGTTTATTGCTGTCTTTTCCACATTTGACTTCACCAAAGATTAGCCAGTTTGGACACATCTTCTTTCCTCTCACAAATACATAAAGCACTGTACTTCTTCCCATGCAGATTTATACCTGGAAAAAAAAAAAAAAAAAGGAAATGAAATCTGGGTAATCTGTGGAACAAAGTTGGAGTTTTTTTGCTGGCTGAGCATTTTTCCAACACATTTAGCCACAGTAGTGTGCGTCCACGCTAAAGCTTTATGAATCCTATATTTTCTGGATCTACAGAAGTCTGCTTTTGGTGTAGATTCCAGCTTTTGCTGCTCTCTCTCTCTCTTTGCCCGTTGCACCTCCCTAGCAGTTCTCTCACTCTCCTCCTGCCCTAGTTTATTTCTTTGCTCTATTTAGATTAAAAACAAAACAGAACAAACAAAACAAAACAAAACAGAAAAACCCTCTAAATTTATCAAGTTTAAATCTTATCCCAAAATAAGATCAGATCATTGATCATTGGGATATAATGAGCTTTTTTCTTTGACAATTGTAGTAGATATCGTTGTAGAATCTAAGTTGTTTAATCACGTGTCTTCCCAGAATTCTCAGCTTTTGACCTGTCCTGTGATGTTAAATCGTCTTGTTAACCTACTTTTTGCTTGTTGTCAGCAGAACTGTGTAAATTAACCTTCTGTTAATGTAAATTAAGATTTTTTCACATGTGACATAGATGATTTAGTATATAAAGCTTTAACTGAAAACTTTGTACCAAATTATAAGGAATATAATAATATTTTTATGCTGTCTTTCTTCTCTCCGTATTTAAATCTCCAGAATCTATTGGTAAGTGCTTAGTTCTGAAGCGCACTTCACCCCCACTAATTTCCATATTCAGAATATTATGATTATGATTATGATAATTATTATATGATTAGTGTTATTATTCTTAAAATGCATGGCATGCATTTTACTAACAGTCAGTGTAGTCACCAGATCCCTATAGTGGCGCACACGCACACCTCCACAGAAATGTTGTCTTATCAGTCATAGCCACACCTAAAAGAAACAGTACACATGTATCACATAGATCTAGAACAGTAAATGCCATAATCCAGCCTAAACTACAGTGTTTGTTTTGAGATAGACTTTAGTGTATCCTCTTTTTATATATATATATATATATAGATCTATATATATATTTAAATAGAATTTCCAATATTTACCTAAAATATGTCATAAGTACAGTTTTGTAAAGTTTCCTTTAAGTATTTGAGGCATATTTGATACATATCTAACCCTATATAACCAAACGTCTAAGAACTCAGATGCTACTCTGAGAATGGTAGTGCAGCCAAGTATAGCCTTTTTGCCCTTTGTGGTACAATGCAACTTGCTTTTATAACCTGATAATACTATCTAATATATTCCTGTTTTAACAGTATAGTAATTCAAGTTTCTCTTAAGACCTTATTTAATTCTGTAAATCTAATTTGATTCTTCTTCCAAAGCCCTAGCCTCCTTCTTCTCGTACTAATGCTTCTTCTTTCTAATCTTATTTGCATTCATATTATCCACCCAGGTGGTACACCAATAAGAGGTAAGAGTGCTGAACTAACGTTCACAGAATGATCTTACTCATTCTTTCTGTCCTTTCATCCCTCTCATCTTTGTCCTGTTTTTGGTTTTGTTTTGTTTTGTTTTCCTTAAGGAAAAAACAAAACAAAACAAAAACCATGGAAATGTCCATCATCTGATTTTCTTTTTCCTTCGTCCTGTTTGGTTATGATCAGTGACTCTCATATTGTGACCTTTCTTTCTTCACATTGCCTTTTCCTTTCCCCTTTTCATTTGTTCATAAAAAATATAAATAAATAAAAAACTAATTAATTTGTGATATGCTTCAATGAAAGCATATCCAGGTCTCCTGGCCATAGCCCAGTCACAGCGTACCATTTGTCCCTCTTTTTTCTTTTTCTTCTTCTTCTTCTCCTTTTTCTTCTTCTTCTTTTTCTTCTTTTTTTCTTTTTCTTCTTCTTTTTTTTTTTTTTCTTCTTTTTTTCCTTCCCCTTTTTTTTTTTGTCCAACTGGAGCAAAAAAAGATCATTTTTTTTCTTCCTTAGCTGTTCTTGTCCTGGACCAAAGCCAAGATGGTCTGGAGAACAGTAGCAGACATGCAGAAGACAACATGGACTATCTTCTTTTTGTCTTATCTTTCATAAAAGGTTTTTGGTTTTGTTCTTCTTCAGTCCGTTTTTTCTTTAACTTCATACAGTTGAAAATTATGTATCCCCCCTAAAAGAATTACAGAAATGTTTTTTTCCCTTTACTGTGGTTTTGCCTTTTTTTTTTTTTTTTTTTTTTTTTTTTGGTTGTTGTTGTAGTTTTCTTTTTTTTTTAATTATCTCACCTCTGGATTTTTGGATCTTCTAATCTACAGGCTTTGGAAATGAAAGGTTACTGACTCATTATTCTTGGTGGTATGTGGTATTGTTGGTTTTTGATTCTCTAGCAAAACTGTTTACTTCTTTTGTGATTCTTGTTTTGTATTTTTCTTGGGTTTTGTGACACCACACTGCTAATCCCACTTGTGGATTTTGATGGGTGTCTCGGGGGGGCCCTCCTATGGTCCTCAGCAGTGGTTGGTTGGTTCTTCCTTGTTGGCGTAGACCATGCTTTTGAAACTTTTTTGTCTTCTAATTCAACTGCTCTTTGTTTTTCAGCAAACGTACTTTAAGATTGTAAGTTGCGGAAAACTGTCTTTCTTATCAAT